>NC_092862.1:80590646-80885321 GCF_032062135.1 Pyxicephalus adspersus | reverse complement strand
GGGGGGGATGATGATGAGTTCTGTTTTATCCAGGTTTAGTTTCAGAAATCTGTCAGACATTCATGATGATTTGGCTAACAGGCAGCATCTTATACAGGACTGAAGGAGACAAATCAGGGGTGGACAGATAGATTTGCACCTCATCAGCATACAGGTGGTACTGTAGGCCAAAGGTACACCAATAGGGAGGAGAGTGAGAGAGGAGGAATTACCATTGAAACTGGAAAGGAGCGGTCAGACAGATAGGAAGCAAACCAAGAGAGAGCAGTGTCACCGATACCAATGGAGCGCATGATTTGTATTAGAAGGGGGTAATCAACAGTGTCAAAAGCGGAGGACAGGTCAAGGAGAAGAAAAAAGGAAAAGTTGCCTTGAGACTTAGCTCTGAGGGGGTCATTGGCCACTTTAGTAAGGACTGTTTCAGTGTAATGGGCAGCTCAAAAACCAGACTGTAGAGGGTCAAGGAGAGAGTTGGTGCTCAGGTAATCGGAGAGTATTTTATAGACAAGGCGTTCAAGAAGTTTGAAGATATATGGGAGGAGGGAGATAGGACGATATATAGAGGGTGGGGAGGGGTCCAGTGAGGGTTTCTTCAGGATAGGGAGAATTATGGCATGTTTGAAAGCGGAGGGGTATATACCAGTAGAAAGGGAGAGGTCGAATAGTTCGGTTAGGGCAGGGGCCAGGGTTGAGGAATGGGCACGGAGTAGATCAGAGGGAATTGGGTCAAGCGGACAGGTAGTAGATGGAGATGATGAGAGAAAAGAGGAGACTTCGTCCACAGTAACAGGGCTAAGGTCGGCCAGTGATGATTTTCAGGTGGATGGGGTGGGTATGGTTGAAGTGGCTCGGTGAGCAGAGACATCATGTCTGATTTTGTCAATTTTATCTCTAAAGTAGTTGGCTATGTCTTGGGCAGAGAAGGTTGGGCAGGTGTGGGGTTTAGGAGGGAGTAAATTGTTGGGAAGAGGTTGCGTGGGTTGGAAGCTTGAGAGGAAATGACAGCCGAGAAATAATTTTGCTTGGTGACAGTGAGTTCAGTGTTAAAGCTTTGTAGCTTGGCTTTGTAGTCCATGAAGTCAGCGTTGAGGCCAGATTTTCTCCACTTGCGCTCAGCTGCACAAACAGTCTTTTGTAGCTGTTTAATGTGATTGTTGTGCCAGGGTTGGGGGTTGGCAGGGCGGTGGTAGCTGAAGGTGGCAGGGGCAACTTTATCCAGAGCCAAAGAAAGAGAGTGGTTTAACTGGGTGGCAGCTTCATCTGGGGAAGTGATTTTGGAGAGAGTGGGGGTTAGGGCAGCAAGGCAGTTTGAGAATAGGTTGGGGTCAAGGTTATGGATATCTCTCTGCCATTGACTAGGTCTGGGATGTGGCAAAGGGGGGACAAGAGTTTGATAGGTTGAGGTTGATAAGGTTGTGATCAGAAAGGGGAAATTGTGAGTTGTCAAAGAGTGTGAGGATCCACATAAAGACCTCGACTGGTATTGAGGGGCAGGCTAGGGCCTTTAGGTCAGTTGACTGTGGTCATGAATGCGGAAAAGTAGTTTGGCCTAACGCTGCGATTTGGGCTGCTCTGTTGTATAACAATGTGTTAGGTACACCCAATCGGATATTCATTTTTTTAATGTTTTTTCTTTTATGAAAACATATGTAGCTATTTGAATTTTCAGGATTATATGTGAGTTGAGGTTAGTGTAAGGTTTCAAGGTATTTCATTGGTTAGACTTGTGTAACTGGGGGCAAACTTTATGCTTGTACCTGTGCTCCTGGTTTGTATGAAGTATTTATTTACAAACATAAAGAAATTATTAAGAGTTAGGCTATGTTCACACTAGTGGTGACGTTGTGGTGCATTTATGGCTTTTTCATGCCAAGGAACCGCTGCCCCTTGGGAGACACTATGTAGCTTCTCCCAGCAGTGGCTTTATAAAGAATGATTATGGATAGCAGTGAATGGTATTAGTAGCTGCTAAATGTGAAGACACTGGTTATTTAAGAACCAATGCTGTGGTGCAAGTGACTGAGAAACTTGCAAAGTGCTAGCTGCGAGAGCTGTGTGGGATAGCTTGATCTCCTTGCAGGTCAGAACCTGCCCTAAGGATAAATCATATTGCATCAAGTAGAAAGACTTTCTTTTTTTTTCATCAGACATGGGGAGGTTAGTCTGTAGGTATATGATAGGATATCAATGATAGGAATCTTTATAACTTGTTTTGGTTATTTGTAGTTAGGAATTATGTAATATCTGTGTGGTTATTTTAACCACTTTGACCTTGCGAGTCACAGTTTGCAGCCTTGTTTTTGTCTGTTTTTGCTAAGGGTTTATTGTGGCATTAGACTTCCTTATAAAAAATGAGAGAAGGCAGGTGAAAGGCAGTTTTTTTTGGGTGAAAGGACTCCTTTTGCGCATGCCTGAGATGCTCGGGCATGTGCAGAAGGAGCAGCCAAGTGCCTTCTGGGATGCATGACGTAGGTATCCCGGGAGGCTCTGCGCTCCTATTCATTTTCGATCGGGTGTTGCCATTAGTAAAACTCAACTCAAACAGAATGTTTACCTTACATAAAAGGGTTGTCTACCCTTTTATGTAATGTGAAATTTCTGAGTTTAGGTATGTTTCAAGGGACATGGTTAAATAAAGTGCAATAAAGTGTATACATTGCACACATACAGTACATCACAGTCATTGTACCTACAATACTTGCTTCAATTACTGTACCAAATAATTGTTTTACAGACACCTCAGCACAAAGGATTACTTTGGAACCCATATTTTATTTGTTTGCATACATATTAAAGACACGTATGGGACAGTAGTTAGTAACCTGGTATATAATATGTAACAGAGTTAGGGGTTAGTAGTATTTTACGTAGGGTGCAGCAGTCAGTAATATGTAACACAGAGTGCAGGGGTTAGGATTAAAGTGAAACTACCAATTTGGGATCTGGCTTTATTCTAGAAAGGAACAGGCAATGCCCCTCTGCAGTGATCATTCCTACCTGCTTTGTTGCTCCTCTGAACTGTCAAAAATACTTATCACTGGTTGCCAAGATACCTGACAATCCCAGCTTCCCCTGCAGTTGCCAAGAATTAATGAAAAACTTTGCAGAAATTACATCATTCCATTCTGGCCAATCAAGATGGCCGAAGATTGCATCTAGGAAGATAAAAAAGGAACGCAAAAGTTACATCATTCCAGTCTGGCCAATCAAGATGGTCAAGATGCTTGAATTTTGTAAAAATTATAGCCCATTCTCACCAGTCCTGTGCAAAAAGCAAGAACTTTAAAAATTAAACATCCAATCGGAATGTATCAATAATAAGAAGTGATTTAGGCATTTCCCTGCTGCAGCCATAAGGGTATGGAGAAGTATAACTGCTAGTATCACATTTCATAATACCTTTTGGCAGCTGTAGTCTCTTTGGCTGTAACCTAATGGTTGCTTCAGCCAGAAATCTCCAGACTTGACCTAAGACACCAATCTCAATCATTTTGCAAAGATGTGTGTGCCTCCTCAGTGCGTCCTCCTCCTTGCTGCTGCTGTCCCTGCCATTGATGACGCTAGCATCCCCTGTCTTGCTGGTCTCATTGCTGGCTTTCCTTACAGGATGGAGAGGGGGAAGTAAACTAAACATGGCTACCATCTCCTGTAAAGTGTAATTAAACGGAATTAAAAACTAGTCATCAGTACTTAAAGGTGCTGATAAGATCACAAGTTAACAAAAAGCAACTTGTACTGCACTACAAACTTGATATCTAACTCTGTAACCTGCCTAAATTCTTTTCACCACAAGATGTCACCAGTCCAAGGCATAATTTATCCCACTTTACTAAAAGCCTAGAACCTTCTGAGGTACATTTTCCAGTTGCCCTAAGCTTTCAGACTAGTAATTCATGAAGTAGCACAATGTTATTATGTGAAAGTGTTAACTGGAGGGGGAAAAAATAAAACAAAACAAAATGAATGAAAAAAAGCCTGCAAAAGATATTTTAAAACATCATTCTCCTTACAAGCTGCAACCGATGCTGATATCCAATACTTTAAAGTGGAGCTAAACCCAAAAATGAAAAAATACCACTTACCTTTAATCCTGCAGATCTTTCGATCGTGCTGGACTTTTCCTCGATCGGGTCCTGCACCATCCTGGAATTCTCCTTAGTCCCAGTGCTGGGGAAGCGCCGGGCTCCGCATGTTCACACTTCTTCTTCCTTCTTCTTCTTTCTACCTCACATGATCTGGCACTGTGCAGGTGTGGGGTTGGGTGACATAGCCTGCTGTAAAGGGGGGTAAAAAAAAAAAGATAGCTGATCTCACTGAGCATGCGTGTTCAGGAAAATGCACCTTCTGGGCATGCCCTTCTTATTGCATGCACCTTCTGGGCATGCAATAAAGTAGAAAAAAATTATATATATTTTTTTTAATTTATTTAATTTATTATTTTTACATGATTTTGTGTTTGAATACTATTATATTATACTGTAAAATAAATTTCCATTAAAAAAAATGTACTGCTTTTGGACATATATATCCAGACAGAAATGAACCGCCCAGGAGGTTAATATAGATAAATATAATGTTATGCACTGGGGGGCTAACAACATGCATGCTTCATACTGTCTAGGGGGAATACATTTGGGTATGTCAGGAATGAAAAAGGATCTGGTAGATCATAGGCTTAATAACAGCATGCAATGCCAAGCTGCAATATCAAAAGCTAACAAAGTTCTTTCTTGTATCAAAATAGGAATAGATTGCAGAGATGGAGACATAATCCTGTCCCTGTACAAAGCATTGGTCAGACCACATCTGGAATATGCAGTCCACATTTGGCACCAGTTCACAAAAAGGACATTGTGGAATTGTAGGGAGTGCAGAGAAGGGCAACTAAACTCATAAAAGGATTGGAAGAACTCAGCTATAAGGAGAGATTGGCTGAACTGAATCTATTTTCCCATGAGAAGAGATGTTTAAGGGGGGATATGATTACCCTGTATAAATATATAAATAGTCTATATAGAAAACTCTCTTCCCAACTATTCACTTTGAACAAGAACAAGAGGGCACTCTTTGCGTCTGACGGAAAAGAAGTTTAAGCTCCAGATAAGGAAGGGATTCTTCACTGTAAGGTTTGTGAAAATGTCGAATCAGCTCTCTCAGGAAGTAATTTTTTAGCAAGTTTTGTAGATTGCTTTAGGAAAAAGCTGGATACTTTTCTAGAAGCACAGACTATAACTGGGTATTAAAGCTTTAAAGTAAAGATAGCAGAAACTGTTGATCCAGGAAACCTCCGATTGCCTCATGGAATCAGGAAGGAATTTTCTTCACGTTAAAGCAAATTGTACCAGGGTTTTTTTTTTGTCACCCTCTGGACCAACTATGTCCATAGAGTTTTATATATGGGATATGTTTTTTCCCCCTAGTGGTTGAACTTGATGAACTTATATGAACCCATATAGGTTGATTATTGAAACACTCTTCTAGTTCTGAGGCCATGCTCCTACTAAGCCTTAAAATATCATTAGATCATGTAAGTCCATTATGCCTTTTAAATATGAGAAAAATTATACACTATTCTGTTTAGTGTTTAAAACAGAGTAACATTGATATATAACCATATGATTTATGTTATTTAGTCATAGATGTTATGTATACCTACTATAGTGTTGGATGCACATCTCACTCTCCTCTGAAGAAGCCAATACTGCAAAACATGCCAATTTCTCCTGATTATGAATGATTAACCCTTATAATGATTTATATGTATATTATTTTTAACGTGACAGTGGAGCTCTGTGTAGTATTCAATCGACTCTAATAAACTACTCGTTTCCTGCTTTCTGAACTTTTTTCTAAATATGGGTTCAAACATTTTGGTTTAATGTTAGTTACCATCTGCAGCCAAGGCCCTGCAAAAAAGAGAAAATGAATGTTGCCATCCATGGAACTCTAAAAACCACTATAAATATTTTACAGGTTGCTCATCTTTTAGTATTGTTTCCATAAAATTGTAAGAGGATATGAAACATAGGATAGAAAACATTGCAGAAAACCTCCCATACATCTTTACATAAATGACACACATGTACACATTAGAACCAGGATTGGGCCGAAGGGTAGGTTCGAAATTTGGCCTCCCTATGTGCTTCAGCACGGGAAAGGGGGTGCAATAAGGGCAGCACCTGCAAGCTATGATGTTTTGGGGATCATTGGTGGAAGATCATTTCCATACTAAAAATGGGAGAACTTGTCTGCATTATGTTCACAGGATGTTGGATAAGCGATCTTTAAAGTTTAAATTGCTTAATGTTTGCTGCAAGCTCCACTGTAGACTAAAACTTTCTACACGTCACATCCTCGTCTCGCAAAAATCTGACATGTGTACAGCAATCCAGCTCAGCAGTCGCCAACCAGTGGTCTGTGAGAAAATTTTGGTCTGCAGCTCTGGCTGGTGCCCCCCCCCCAGCAGAGTCAGGGGAAGGACCTCGCTGGGGGGGCGCACCAGCCAGAGCCACGGATCATGTCCCCCGTATGGACACAGTCCCACTCAGACCTGCGATGGAAGAATGGGCGGGTTCTGGCATTATGACGTCACTCTGAGTGACACACAGCTCCCGGCCCCTGCGCAGTTTGGATTCTGTGAATTTAGTGGTCTGTGAGGTCCAAAGGTTGGCACCCACTGGTCAAGCGGATTGATCAGGAGCGATCACCAGGCATTTCAATGGAGGAGAGAAGAGCAAGTATCACTTGCTAGTCCTACTTCCTTGATTGAACACTACCCGCGCTTTGTGTACAGCTCTTGTTCATTCTTCTGCCACTAAAAATTATCAGGATTGTTTTCAGCAACAATCCACCAAATTCCATTGGACTTCTGTAGGGGGTTTAAGGGAAGCATACTTTAGAATAAAATTCTTCTCAAAGTTTGGACAAATAAGGCAAACCATTTGAAAAAAAGCATTGGTAAGCTAGGGTATCAGCTTTTTAAATGAAGGGGTTGGCAAGTACTAAAGATTTCCAAGATGTATTTCAGAGCGCATTTTCAAATTTACACTGTTTCTGGAGTCACCTCCTATATTTTGATGGAGCTGTACTCCAGAATCAGCTGTTGGGTCTTGCTTGCTGTCATGCATGGAGAGACAGGACCACTAGGGGTTGCTATGGCTTGCACGGTGTAAGCCCTGAGAAGGGCCCAAACGCAGAGTTTAAGCAGTAACCAGGTTTTCTCCAGAGACTCTGATGGTGAGGATGTTGCGCCGCTGGTTACTGCCAGGTTGCGGTCCTTGGGCACACCCAGGAGGGCAAAGCACGGTACCAAATCACAATACAGAAGGATAGTCAAGGAAAGCCGGTGTGGAGGCAGGCAGCAAGCAAGAGAGGTCAGGTCACACGCCAGGAAAATCAGCCAGGAATCCAGTAGACAGACTGCAGTGACACAAATGCACCAGGGCTGATCAAGAGGCTATTTTTTGATTGGCCAGCGGATTGGTCGAAGTTGATAAAGCTTGGAAACAGAGGCACGCCCAGCATCAGGACTGCCCGCATGTGCAGGAGAGTGATGCCTGTGCTTTAGTGAGGAACAGGTAAGTGTGACACTTGCACATGCTTTCCTTCTCATTTATTTGCTGGTGTATATCCCGATTATTAATTCAGCATCCATTTAAGGACTGTACAGGTAATCATTTTCTGTTAAATATATACAGCATATATAACTGTAAAAATCCTGAATTTTCCAAAATCTGTCACTCCGGAGGTTGCCAGACTTTTGAATGTCAACCTGTATAGGAGTCACTATCCATTATGATTTTTTACAAAACCCTATAATATGCGCACACAGGTCAAATGTTACTTAAGAGGTGTTCATATATATAAAGAATGTAAAATATATATTAATTATTATTATGGTTATGTTGTCTAAAGGCATACTTTCTAATGGTAAAAGAGTTCACTTACTTGTGAAGTCATCAGAATTTTATATCAAATACCGGTATGTTAAATGATGTCATGATAAGGAAAAAACAAGATATGCTGGTATACTGCCTATCAAGGGAGATTGATAAGACTTGTTAAGTATCATATCAAATATGAAGTATGTAGGATATAATTATTATACTGTACATATTTATTGACTGAGTATATGAAGGCATTATAGTACTGTCATTTAACTATTTAGAGGTCCAAAGAAGGTGAACGCTAGAAAACTAGAGTATGAGATCAATGTCTCTTAGTGTATTCACCTATAGGTAGAGAGTAATAGAGTTATATTGAGGTATACACTATGGAATAGAGCTAGTGAACTGTATTTTTTTTTAACTGTGTCCAAAATCGCTTCAAGGTACTTACTTAGTTATTGAATATATATGTATCCAAAGGTAGGTAAATATGACTAGCAAGTTTGGTGATGCGTTTCCTAGTGATGGTGGAACAGCAAGTTTAGTTGAAATGTCTCCATGCGTTTCATCCAAATATAGCTCTGACATATAGCACAGCGCTGTACAAAGATGACAGGTGCACTCACATGAGTCTCAGTCATATGTATGGCAAGTTTGGTTGAAATGTCTCCATGTGTTTTTGAGTGATGGTGGAACACACACACATACATGCATACATACATCCAATTTTTTATATATATAGATAAACAACACCTAGAGGGAATTATAGGTTCTCACCTTATGAATCATTACTTGGGATGGCTCCTAGAACAGGACTGTACTTTCCCCAACAGCCCAAAGTACTCTATTCTGATGTGACAGGTTATGTGACCTCTTGGCAGAAATGTCTAAACAAGGTGCATAAATATGTGTTTGATTCTATTCCAGATCCAAACCCAACTGTATTCCAACAGTTTAAACCAGGGGATTGGGTGGTGATAAAAAGAAACACTAAATGAACCCTGGAACCCAGGTTGGATGGTCCCTGCCAAGTTCAACTGACTACACATACGTCTGTCAAACTCAACAGCAGAGACACCTGGATACACGTTTCTTACTGCAAGAAAGTGACTGTCGAGAATCAAGCACGAAACGTCTTATATTTTGTACATGTGTTGTTTGCTAGTGGTGAGGGGCTGGGATGAGATGGGTCCAGAGTACTCCTTTTTAGACAGTATGGTCCAGATAACCAAATAGTATGATTGGGATGTATCATGCTTATCCTGCTTAAATCCTTATAACTGGTTTAGGGCAATATTCTGGACCTAGCTCAAACCAAAGGGTATGGTCACCTGGGGAGGTGTGAAGAGATTCCCAGGATATCAAGGCCATACATTGTTTAGGAACACTAATCCTGAATAGTCATTTATCACTTCAAACATTTAATTACTTTTCTGTACCTATACTCTATATGAAGTGGTGTCTGTTTTCTTACGATCCTAATATTAACCTAATATTAACAGCTGACGTTTCTTTAACCACCCAACCGATAAGCCCGACCTTGGTTCGGGCTAAAAAAAGTTACAACTATCGATAAGCCCGAACTTTTCTCCCTACCTAATTTCTCCTTACTTACCTGGTCCACGCTGCGATGATCCAGCGTCGATCGAAAAAAAAAAATACTCACCCTCTCCCCGGAGCTCCTCCGGACACGTCTTCTTGCTTCAGCCAGCGAGTGCAGTGACGATCACCGGGGTTTCCCGGTGACGTCGCTGCATGCGTCGGTGCGGGAGGGAGGCGGGGCGGGAAATTCAAAATTTTGTATTGAGTTCCTTTGCATTGAACTCAATACAAAAAAGCTGTAGAGTCCAATACAAAGAAATCTTTATATAATATATATATAATTGTATTATATATATATATTATATAGGCTACTGTACAGGTACATTACATTATATACGATTTTTTTTTTTAAGATTTTTTTTTTTAAGTTTTTTTTTTTAAAGGTTTTTTTTATGTTTTATAAAAAAAATTTTATTATTAAATTTATAAAATTTTGGACATATTTGGGTGAGTTATGCGGTAATTCGGTGAATTATAAGTAATTATTGAGTAATTCGGTGAATTATAGCCTACAATCTAATATAAATTTCCATGCAAAAAATGTAACACTTTTTGCATGGAAGTACAGAAGTTTGGAAAGAATTAGAATACCCGGCGTTCGCATACGCGTCCCTCGGCGATTCCTGATGATGTCCGTGCATGCGCCCGTCGATGGGGCTCGTAGCGGGAAATTCAAATATTTTGTATTGGATTCAATACAAAGTACTGTATCCACTCCAATACAAAATACTACTAAATATAATTATGTGGTTTTGTCTATAGGTATGTGACGTTGGACACTAGGGAGGTGTTTTAGAAAAATATATTACTATACAGTATACCGAATTATCTCATTTTCAGTATTTTTCATTTATTTATGTATTCTTGTTTAAGCTGATTTTTGTGTATTTTAATTTTATTAAAAGTTTTTTTTTTTTTTTACATGATTGTGTGTTTCAAACTTTTTTTATATTCATGATATCTACTAGAACCCTGTTCGGACATATTTCTGTAAGTTACAGGTCTACAATTTAAAAAAAAAAATTCATGAAAAACTGTAACGCTTTTGGTACAGAAATCTAGACCTCAGTGTAACGCCCAGGTGGTTAATAAATACATACATTTTTTTTACAGATATACACAGAGGAGGGGCCTAAGTATAGATCATTTAAGCTGTGTGCACCAACAAAAGGTGTAAAAATATCCAATCAACATGAATGGAACATATAAGTAACATTATGAGATTGAAAATACAGTAAAAATAGAAAAATTGATTGTTTATATCAACATCAAATAATATATATGTATCAATACCCATAGGTAGGTATGTAAGTATCAGGTATTGTCCTCCTATAGGAGAAGTTTACAGAGTACAGAGATCTTATTCATATATAGCATTATACATACATAAATTGCATTTCGTCTATATATTGCAGTAATCCTATAAAGCAGTCAGAGGTATGGTGAATTTATTCCCAGTTATGTCTAATGAATAGCCCAAACTGTGGTAAGTTATGTCTACGTGTAATTTGTACAAATTTTATAAATTTACAGGGGTCCCTATTCAGATATTAGGTTAGGTTTACAGCAATGACACAATTCTCTATCAAAGTTTTTTATCAGTTGCGTATGAAAATGAGGTGTGATTGTTAGCTTATAGAAATGGTTTGAAGCTAAGCATATCCTTCAGGCCTAGTGGTTGCGTGGCCTTTAGGGTTACTATTTATTTCGATTTTAGTTGTAGTAGTTTTCTGCTAATGTTTCCACCCCTTGGAATAGGGGGAAGGTGTTCAAGACCAGTGAATAGTATATACTTCAGGTCAAAAATATGTCTATTACCAACATAATGGAATACTGGGGTGATAATTTTGCTAGAATGGATAGAACGAATGTACTCATAAATCCTTTTTCTAAATTTGGTATATAGATTTTAAATGTAACTATGATGATGTATCCCTCTAATATAAGACAGTATATATATATATATATATATATTATTATATTTGTTGTATAGACCGTAAAAGTTGCTACCATATACCCCTGAGGAAGCGAACATGGCGAAACTCATCATGTGTCAAAGACTTAAACGGTTCACCAAAAAATGTCAACACCTTGTATGTATATGTCAAATTCCATCCCATGAGAATTGAATGGGTAGGTGGACTTTACATGATCCTTGTTAATTGTGTATATGTCATTGTATAAATACATAATTACTATTTCTTGAAACTTTACCCTGTAAACCTTATCTTTTTCTTTTATCCTTGTACAAATTAGGGAAGGCCACCTTCTACATTTACATCATAAAAGGGCAGATAAAAGAGGATAAACCTGTTCTCTTCCAAAGTACTTAAGCTCCCATTCTTGGCCATTGTAACCCTCTAATCATCATTAAAAAGGAAGTCAGAGCTTTATGCGTTCTTTATGTGGTGAAGGTACATATACATCTATAACACCTACAACCACAAACATCATGTCCATTCACAGCTCTTATTAGAACAATTTCCACTATACACATTGCTTATACATAACATCTCTGGACACACATTAAAGATTTATGAGCAATGTTTAAGCATCACAGTATCATAATATTAAACATAGCCGTAACAGTGTTTACAATTTTGCATACCTTTGATTTTTACTATTTTGCAAAAAGACACACTTTTAAATGTACAAATATTTGTTATTAATGCAAAAATTATCATTAATATTACTAAACAGAATTTATATAGCGCCAACATATTATGCAGTGCTGTACATTAAATAGGGGTTGCAAATGACAAACTAATACAGTGACACAGGAGTAGAGGACCCTGCCCTGAAGAGCTTACAATCTAGGAGGTGATCATGTCAGATGACGTTATATTGTGTAAACTTTAGTGTATTTATATCAAACCTTTTCTGCAACTCTCACAGGCCATCCAGAATTACCAGTAGCACACACAAACACACACAATTATATATATAAAGGCTTGCACAATGCTTATCTCAGCTTCACTTGGAAATGTCAGAAGGAAAACATTGCGGTCAAATTGCGCTCAGCTGAACATTAGATTCCTATGAGCTGATTAGTAATCTGTTATTACATGATGTAGATATACTTACAAGTGAAAACGTATTTTATTTGTACTGAAAACTGCTAAAATGTAGAATTTCAGATGGTTGTAATGACACAAAAAGCCCATAGCCGGGAAGAAAAAAGCTCTCTGCTGCTGGGGTATGAACAAGACGATGACCTAGATCCATTGTCACAGCGAGAAATACTAGTTTGGCCTCATTTTCTGTCAAAGGGTCTGACTGATTACTAACACATGACAAGAAGGAAAGCAGAAAATGAGGCGGAGGTTGCGGTTCAGCAATCACTATACTGGAATAGGGAGGAGGAGGGGCTACAACACAAGAGTCGGGAGGCCTCTGACAAAGTGAAACGAAGCAGCGCGTTCAGGGCGCCTCCCCGGTAGCAGCACATAGGAAGCTACAGCGCCATCCTCAGATTACACGGCACCCTACACTCGGCTGGGATGTGTTCATGGATGGCGGTTTGTAGTGTGAGTACCTGTTTGATCTAACAAATATCAACAAATGTTAGTAGTGCTGCGTGGATAAAATAGAGTCTGGTGAATATAGATAGGGATAACCTGTAACAAGTAAGCTGTAATTCACTGCTGTGCTGCTAAAATTGCTCTTGGCTTTCTTGGAAGTTCAAAGTTCACCCCATAAGAGACTTTGAGCAGGAAATATGTGAAGTCTGGGTATGTGTTTTAATCTTTGAAATCACTTTTGTATATGGTTACCCCCTTGTTTGTGGTGGTGTTTAGATGAACTATTCTTAATAACAATAAAACAAGTCAGGAGGGCTTCTTGATCAGAGAGTTGGGTATTCCCTTTAGGTAAACTCAGATTTGTGACAATCTACAATATGGTGAATATGTGTCAATGCTCCTTTACATTCCTAATCCAGTTCCTAGCAAATATCTATTACGATATACATGACCCTTTTTCCTCCAACACATCTCCTTGCAGTAGTCTTCAAATGTGTGTTGGGATCATGCACATTTATGTATTTGCATTGACATTGTTTTTAATACAATATTGAATAAAAATACTTTATTGGCAGTGGTTTTAAATGCAGCTCCTCCACTTTCATGCAAAGCCATAGATGGGAATGGGGACAATTTTCAATAGCAAAATTTAAACTCTTTTTTGCACACACCAATAGCCATCCTGCCTGCCTCATCTGATGACAATGTGGAGCTTCATGTTACTGACAAACATCTCTGTTCCTGATGCATATCTGTCCTGTAAACTGATTTTTAAGTTCTCTTCCTGCCCAGAACAATTTACAGACCCAACTTTTCCTTGACATAAGAACAGATATCAGCTCATGTGTGCAATGAAATCAGACTATGCAGTAGAAGTGTTCTTACATCAATCTTTTTATTGATCCTGCCAGTAAATGTAATATTTTTATATTATACTTATATTTTTATTTTATACTTCCTATAACATGCCAAGCTGTCTAACAATGGTGATAGTTACAGTGGAATCTACTATGGTCCACTTTTTTATATATAGTTTAATATCACTGTTGCTGTAACTACTTTAAAAGTGTGAGCTGGAGTTAGGCTTTTCATTATTTGTCTCTTACTGTGTATATTATAAACCAGTTGTATATTTAAAACTACTCTGTCTATAACAATGCTGCTATGACAGGTAATGTAATAATAACAATTAACTAGCAGGATCAACTGAAAACAAAATTATTTTTGGAGAGGCAGTAAGCAGACTGAGAGTGTAATGCTAAATAACTGCAAGAATCCGAACATGTTTTCATTTTTATATCTATTTTTATATAATAAAAGCATCCTGAATGTTCAACCATATTGTTTTCTTTTCAGATGTGCAATTTGTGGTGACTTGGTGTTGACAAGGCCTGAAGTCTCATGCAATGAGGGTCCGTCTGAGAAAATGGCCTGTACTTCTAAAGACACTAGTACTATTTGGCATATTCATGCTTACGTATATGGTGATAGAAATATATGTTTCTGATTCCCATTCATTGAAAGAGAACTCTTCCACAAAAAGGATATGGGAAAGAGACTTTTTTGGTACCAAGGAGATAGATGAGGACCTGAGTCTTCCAGTTTACAAAAAACCTCCGCCAAATTCCAATTTTCCTGGAGAATGGGGAAAAGCTGCACATTTATCTCTAAGTTCTGCAGAAAAAAAGATGCAGGAAGATAGCATAGAGAAATATGCTATTAATATTTATTTGAGTGACCAGATATCTTTGCATCGGCACATACAGGATAACCGAATGCAAGAGTAAGTAATCGAATTTGCTATTCCTTACTAAGCTTCAATATAGTGATTTCACCAAGTTTTATTTTTTGTGTACTATACTAATTGTAAATAATTTACAGTGTTCTCACCAGGGTGGTGGGAAGCTGTAGCTGGGTGATCAGAAAGTGGGCAGGGCAAGACGCAGCCAATTTAGTGCTCCTAGTATTTGCCATAGGTATCCAGTAACCCCTAATATTGTGTCAGTGTTCTACCTCCTCCCTTTGTTCCAACTTTCTAATGCATGGCTTGTTAGTATGTCCAACTTTTCCATCTTTTTGTATTATGTCCAAACTGTTCAGTGGTTTGTATTGTGATCCAACTTCCTAGTGTTCCATGTTTTTGTTACTCATGTAATTCCATGTAGTAGTGTAATAGTATAATGAATGTAGTGAAACAAGTTAGGCTTAGTTCACATTAGCAGTAAAACCACTCCTTTACCGCTCCTTTACCGCTCCTGGGTGACTGATGGAAACTGCTGGGAACCTGAAATTGGTAACCGGCAGTAACTGCTAGGCCTTTTTGGGCCTAGCAGTTTTTTAAACACCAGTGACTCCTTTCAGGAACTGCAACCTTGCTACCAGTGTGAATACAGCCTTGCTTCAGATGTGGCCTCCTAGGGCTTTATCTATGTAAAGAGAAACTTTTGTGAAAAAAAAAAAACCACTTTATCCATCCACAAACTGAGTTTAGCAAGTCCCACACTGGCTCAGCTTCCCTCTCCTTTCTGATGCTCGCCATTTCATCCAGCGCTGCCATATACTTTCTTACAGGTGTTTCCTCAGGTCACCTGAACTTGCACTGCACAGGCGTAAGATTAGGTTACAAAGAGCAACCCACAGCCACCTGGGATATGTGACACCTTGTCCCAAGAGGCTGTGGATTTACCCTTTGATTCTTACCACCATGGCAGTAAAAACAAAAGGGCAGCAGTTCACACGCCAGAAAATAAAATAAAATAAAAAAAAACATTTTTCGATTATGTAAAAGGAGAAAGTCACCCTTTATTAAATGTTAAAATGTGGTGATGCTTTAAAAGCATCATGCATGTGTTAGCAGATGAGGGCAGGATAGCCAGTGCTCCCCTTATCACTGCCCATATTTTATATAAAGGAAAACAAAACTGTGAAATGTATCCTCCTGATTGTTCATATACAATTGTGTGTGTGTGTAAAGGCTGCTTCTCATATTTTGCAGTCTAACAACTCGCTGTGTTCAAACACTTTTATCTTCTAAACTGTTGGTCATAACAACTTGAATGTTAGGGTACACAGGGACCCCTTATAGCTACTAGTAACCAAAATTTCTTTAACCTCCTGGCGGTGTTCCTGAGTGTGGCTCGGAGTTACCTTTCAGTATCAAAAGCGGTAACACCGTGCCACACTCGGGAAAACTGCATTATATAACGGGCTTACCTGGTCCTGACAAGCCCGCAGCGTCCTCCAGTATTGTCCGTCCGGCGTCATTAATGGGGCAAGTGCATCTAGGAGGCTAAATTAAAGATGCAAATTGGGGATCCCCGAGGCCAGCATTGGGGTGAAGCCCTAAACTGATCCCTACCAGTCACAAATCTATTTTCAATAAAGGGCTCCTGAATGCACTTGCTTTTGAAATGGCACTCCCATTGTTGTATTTTCAAGTTTTGAAACTTGTAACTCCCATATCTTGAAATGCTGCCGCTGGTAGGATTAAATTTCAATTACTACTAGCTATGTGGGTCCTTTGTCCCTAAAAATTTCAAGTTGTTGCGTCAAACAGTGCCTCTGTTCGATCTCATCCTAGCTATGCTGTGCTCCCCTGCCCACCTTTCAGTAATCAAATTTAAAAATAGTTATCCCCATGAATAAAACCTTTTCTTCAATGCCTAAGTTGTGTTAACTCATTCTTCCTCTTGCATGAACCTGGAAACCCTCTCCTTGGAGCACTCTGGGGTTGGGAATAATGATGGGATATTCTGTATATGAATTACTTCTACATAGATTAAATGACTAACAACCCTAGAGATCTTCTTATTAGCACATGAGGAATCTACCAGCTGATTATAATAACCCAGGCAATCCAATTTGGAAATATTTTGCCAATTAGATGGTAAAACAGATATATTTTTTTTTCCAGAACAGCGAAATTAAAGAGCTAAACGATTAAAATAAAAAAAAAAATTTGAGCAGGAAGGCCTTTATTGCAGAAGACAGGTGATCCTTTCTGCATAAAATAAACATACCTGCTTGATCACAATGTTTTATTAAGGAATAGAACTCCTCCCATGCAAGAGTTTTAGTCCCAGCATTCCTGATCAAAATTTTGAACTGCATAACTTTAGTTTTGCTCTAAAAATCTGGCAGAACATTTAACATCCTTGTAATCACGTTTTAACATGCCTCGAGCGCCCAGAGAGGATTTTTTTATCCTTAAGAGTGGAGTAACACATTTTGAGGGACCTGTCACCTACTCTATGCTATCATAAAGGATCTTTTCTGCTCTCCTGTAATAGTAAAACAGTGGGGTATGACCACGACAAATGTTCTTTTGTAAATGACTGTTTTTGTCTACAATTCTTCTCAATTCTGAAGAAAAATTTCCTCTTGAGGCATGCCATTGGAGATTGGGTACATTCTGATAGACCATAAACTTAAAATTATGAATATCAAGCTGTTTTAAGATGACCTTCTAGCCTTTGCTTTAGCCCATGTTAAGTGTGATTCCAAACAGCAGAGTTACTACTTTTTCTCTGTTTAAACAGGCTTAATGACTAAAAGCATGATTGGAGAGCAGTATGATACTAATAAAACAACAAATTTGAAAAAAATCACTTGACAGTGTTTTCCTTAGCTTCTTTTAGCCGGATTATCCGCCCGGCACTTTTTAATAACCGCCCTGCTGTCATCAGACAATCGATTAAGCCGGCCTTTATGTAGATTGAAATGTCATTGAACCTCCAGGAAGCCTGCCAACTATATGCTATGAGGTGTAGATCTTTGATTTGTACCTTTTTCTTGCTTTGCTTCCACAGGATCATCTGCACCTCTGTTTTTTTGACCCAACAACGCCCCCCCCCCAACCTGTTGAAACATTTTAGGGAAAATGCCAATATAGTCCTTCAGGCTGTTTTAGGACAGTTTAAAAGTTCAATTTTTTTTGCTTTTTATCTGGCTTCTCCTTTCTTAGTATTTTAATGGTATTTTATTACATACCTTATTTTATCTTTTTTTATTTATATGGGACTTTGTGTAATGCAGGCACATCATGGTTAGTGGGAGGGACTTGCAGGGTTCTGTACATAGCTTCTGAAAATTTTCACAATGCCCTTCCTCATGCAGACCACCCTACATAATTCCCATGCATGATGTTTAACCTCCGTGATTGAAAGGACACAAATCTAATAAGATAAGGAAAGAGGTAGATTGTGTTAGGTGTCCATGAGCCAGGAAATATGATGGTATCTGTCTAACATGCTGCATCTTTTAATGTACAATGTGAAAAGCTGACTGTATACAGTGTAAACTATGGCAGTACAGGAGAGAATCTGTATCTCTGTGTAAGATTAAAGGTAAGACTTGAGCTCGCTCAAATATTCTTTGAAAATAACTAAAACCTAAATATTGAATTAAAATTTTGCAGGCCATTTGCCAACAGGGTTTATTCTGCGTCTGTTGTGCAGGCTAGTGATAAGAAAAACTTATGATAGGCTTGTTACTAATTTGTATTAAAAGTTTTATCAGTTGCTTAAATGGAGAATTTGAAACAGTTTTCAACATTTGAGTTTATTTGTAATTTCATTATATTTGCAGCCAAAAAATAGCCTCACTACCCTTCCACATTTTCCCAAAGAATCCCTATGTGTTATGAAATAAGTTCAAACTGACACAAGTAAATACTATCCACCTTTTTTGTTTCATAGTCTATAAACAGACACTCATTATTTTTTGTATTACTTCAAGCAGAAATATATACTGTTTTTACCTCTGTTGTATTACTTCAAGCAGAAATATATACTGTTTTTACCTCCTATTAACCTCCCTAGCGGTTCATTTCTTTCCGGTTTTATATGTCTAAAAGTGGTACATTGTTTTTCATGAAATTTATTTTACAGTATAATATAATAGTATGAGTATAATAAAGTTTGAAAAACAAAATCATTTAAAAACAATAAATTGAATAAATTAAAAAATCTATAATATTAAAAAAAAAAAATAATAATTAAAAAAAAAACAATGCACATTATACTCATACTATTATATATACTGTAAAATAAATGTTCTTGAAAACAATGTACTTTTTTTACACATAAAAATCCAATGTATTGCATTCAATACAGTTATTTTGTATTGAATGCAATACAAATGGATTTTGAATTTGGCTGGGACGTACACACGCACCAACGTCACCGGGAAATCCCCCGGTGACTCATTGGATGCAGAAGCAGGAAGAAGAAAGAAGACGGAGATTGCGGCGCTGGACGGCACAGGACGGCGGTGGATCAGGTAAGTGCTCTATTTACTAACCTTCCCTAGGTGTTCCAACGCCAAAAGTGACTCAGGGTTACCACTCGTAGCAACTTTTTTCTACCCCGAGTCACTCTCGGGGTTACCGCTAGGGAAGTTAATGAGCAGTTTGCAGGCTTCCTCATCACAGACACTTTCCCAGATTGTACACTGAGCTGTGTGCTCACAATTAGGTTTACTGTACATAGTAAACAGGATAGTGACATACAGGTAAAAGTCCGCAGGAAGGAGTTTCTCCCCTTCAATAAAAAAAAAAAAAAACTGCCAGTTAGACTTTTTTTTTTTTTTTTGCTTTAACATATTCTTCTAGATAATAAAGCAATCAAATGGCACAAACATACTTTATTGTGAATACCTTTTTAAAATAGTAGTTGTCAACTTACTAGGAATAGGGGGACTCAACTGCGGGACCAGCTGTATGTAATTTATAATGCTAGAGAGGATTTAAATCCTGCAGAGCTGCTAGAAGAAAAGCATGTTGATTAATTTGCATCTAAAGTATCTTTAATCTTGTTCTCAATTACTTGGCCTATATGAATATTAAAAGTACTTATCAAGATATTTTGTATTCTTGTGTGCAGTGGAATAAACATAGACAAGTAAAAGAAAAACATGGAGTTGTTGGCCCCCATATATTGCTAGACCTAGTCACAATCTTGTAGGCATCAACAGGGAAAGCTCTCAGATGTTTTCATCAGTGTCTTACATGCAAGAATGTCAGTTCTGTAGTTAAAAGGAGAAATTCTATCACCACCATCACGCTTTTTAAAAAATGCCTAGCCCAATGTCAATAAAAGTTATTGTAAAATTTTGTCCTCCGTGTGTGCCACGTGTAATGTTTGTGTTTTCCTTTATCATTGTTATGTTTATCGTCTGACTAAGTTTGCTGATTGTGCTTGTAGTCTATCTAAATCCTATAAATGTAGAATCTGTGTCTGTAAGGGGTCTTTTTCTTTGTGCAGTTTTTGTCAGTGTAACTGAGTGGCTTTTTTCTGTTTGCTCTGACAAATATGCAGTCTCTTGAGTTCTAAAGATATTGTGCTGTATGTATGTGTGGTCTGTTTTGTTTCTGTGTGTTGTGATCAAGTGCATAGGCTCTTTTGATCTAGTATGGTACCAACTGTGTGGCTTAGGGGGAAGACAGGGAGATAGAACATACTTACTAAGATAAATGGCTACAAGAAATTTTTACAACGTTCACAGGAAGTAGAAAGTCTTTTGTTCAAATAGATAAATAAAAGTCATGGCATGCAAATAACGAGATTTTTTAAAGCATAGTAGATATGAAACATTGCAGGTGCAAATTTAATTTTAATTTTTACCAGGATTGTCAAAAATCTGTTAGTCAGTGGAAAAATTCTTTGCTATTCAGTTTGTCACTCCTTGAATATATATTTGTGCAGAATTTCTCCTAAAATTTACTATACCCTGTTATATGGATTGTGTATGTGCTTCATTGGTTTAAATATAGGTTCAGCACTACTGTTACAAAAAAAAAAAAAAATAGTATATGAAATTTTAAAAAAGAAACAAAAAGCTTTTTATATAACTTGCATAACATCACAATAAAAAAAAATATTAGCTACTGTTTAAGCTAATTAAGAATAGTATTCTTTCTGTTTCGCACATTACCAAAATAATGTAATACCAAAAATAATTAGTATGCATATGCACAAATAAACTAAATCTATTAATTAAACAAAATGTTTTGCATATCTCAAAGGAAAAAGGCCACAGACCTATATATGTTTGAAGTGATTATCTGACTTTTATCTGTGTTTATACACATTACCGCATATTAATAGTTGATATTTCTCCAATGTTTTATTCAGTTAAAATATTAACTTAATATCATATGAAAGTAAATAGCTCAAAATCATTATTAAAAAAACTGGCAAGTTGCCTGCAAGAGTTGGAATATCCTTCGGTGCTCAACCCAGAATTTTTTTTTAAGCTGGGTGGGAACAAAATTACCGTAGGTAGGCAGCCCCTGTATTGTGACATTACTCATCAGTAAGCACCCAAAAACACTGGGTGGCTGCTGAAAACTGCTGGGTGGTGAGCCCGGCTAAAAGTGGCTGGGAAGAACTGTGCCCTTGAGAGCATATTCAGAATTTCCAAAAGGTTTCTTAAAAAAAAAAAAATTTTTTTTTTTTTTTATTTTTTTTTTTTACAATAGCATAAATGTTTAAATACCTTTCACCACAGAGAGTTAAAGCAATTTTTGCCACACTTATCAGTCAGGAAATCCCCCAAGCTTTGAACTGATTGTAGACACACAAATCATCATCTTTATTTGTGACCATTTGACCATTGATTGGAAAAAAAGGTGAGCACAACAAATTATTTTTTTCGATCCTATATTAGTCTTTATCTTTTGTTTAGTATTTTCTTCCCCTATTTGAGTACTGATGTGGTGTTGCTGAACTGCTCCAGTCCACCAAAATTACTGATTTATTGCTGTTAAATAAAACAAAAAAAAATAATGCTAAATTTAGTTTATAACTTCCTAATTAAATTATTTTATTTGTAATGGAATGTTTTCATCTGTTTACAGCTGTTATATTTTACATTTTCAGATGCAAATCCAAAACTTTCAACTATAGGAGACTTCCAACAACGTCAGTTATAATAGCATTTTATAATGAAGCTTTCTCAACACTGCTTCGTACAATACACAGTGTTTTAGAAACCTCCCCTGCAGTACTTCTGAGAGAAATCATATTAGTGGATGACTTCAGTGATAAAGGTACTTGCTTGGAACAGCTTTGACTTATGTCTGTGTCTAAGTGAAAAAATGTTTTCTGTACTTACGCTTTTAAATGACAAGCTTTTTCTTGTTTTTTTTTACTTTTTTTGTCAATTACATCAAGTCATAAGTGTCTGCTGTGTATCATAATGTTTAATTGCTTATAAAATATATGTATATATATTTTTTTGGTAGTTTATTTAAAGTCTCAGTTGGAAAATTATATTAGTGCCCTGGAAAGGGTTCGACTAATCAGGACAACAAAACGTGAAGGACTTGTACGGGCTCGATTGATCGGAGCAACTTATGCTACAGGTGATGTACTCACATTTTTGGATTGCCATTGTGAGTGTGTTACTGGCTGGCTAGAACCAATTCTCGAAAGGTATGTGTAGCTATTATTGTTAATTTTGAATGGTTAAAACATTGATCAAAAATGGTTGAATTTATTATTCTTTATTTTGGATCTTTTTCCCATTGAGGAGCTTTCTCTCTTCTTGTAAAAAGAAGAGAAGTTCCTCATAGTGTTGTCTCTGTAAAAAGCTTACCCATGGAAACATTTCTACTACTATTTTTGTTCTGGCAGCAACTTTAAATGTTGGGTTTTCTGACAACCAGGAGAAACAGATTGAATATGCCCAGTAGGAACATGGCAATATACATTTACACAGGTGCTGATCTCATACACCAGAGCTAACAAAAATGTGTCTTATTTACCTTAGCTATTTAGTATTTCAACTGCAGTATTCTCACATTGCCTGGGTAGCTTAATGTAAATCTCTGGGATGCAAATTTTAAGCCACTGGTAACTATCATGTCATATCAATGAATTGTCACGACCAACACCTGCAGTGATCCTCTATTGAAACTCTTTATATAAAACATATTTTTAATTGGGTGAAAAGGTTTATACTAATGAGACAAATTTTTAAACAAGTTCATGGTGGAAAGGTGTGGTGACCTCCATACTCAAGACCTAGTAAGTGCTGAAATCAAGTTGAATAGTTGGTGACCATGCTCATATTTTAAAATATGTATAATATTAATATTAACGCATTAACAATTCGTCCATATTAGACTATATTTAGATATGCATATAAGGGAGATTTCAGGACCTTAAAGCAGTAATAGTGTTGCTGTGATTTTTTTTCTTGCTTTGCTATTGGTTATATTGGTTTTGAGCTTCATGTTCACCTATCAGTGTTCTGCATTGTAGCCCGCATGGTTATTCTTCATTTATGCAGTCAATATTGCATATCCAGAAGAAATAAAGGGACTTCAGATGGCCTTATTTGATTTATCCTCCCACCAGCTGAATGAGCAGACGAGAGGAGATAACTGTAATGATGTGTACATGTGTATTTTGTTAACCTGGCTTCTATACACCGTATTCTATGCACTTTCATTCAATTATCAGCCTGATCCCTGTTAGCATTTACCTTGTTTGGGTTTGATTTTAGTTGGGCTTTAGATAATTATTGTAGCACCTATACTAGACATTGCTGTTTTCATCACAATTTGACCTGTCTTGTTTCAAATGAATATAGTGTTAACTGATCTCATTGAATAACTGCCTTCTTACTGTCTCTTTTAGAATTGGAGAAAACGAAACGGCAGTTGTCTGTCCTGTGATTGATACCATTGACTGGAACACCTTTGAGTTTTACATGCAGACAGGGGAACCAATGATTGGAGGATTTGATTGGCGGCTTACTTTCCAGTGGCATTCTGTGCCAGAGCAGGAACGAAAAAGAAGGAAATCTAGGATAGATCCAATAAGGTGATATATAAGAACTTATTTGCAAAATCAACCAAAACAGGGTCTTCTGGCCACACAAAAGTAAATAAAAAGATGGTCAAAGAAAGCTGAATGAGTGAGAGGGCAGCTTTTTATTGGTAACCTTTATTATCCATATGCTATCAATTCTATTGAGAAAATAAGAGTAAATTACATGTCTCCTGCAGGGCAGTTCATTTAATTACAATTGTAAAATAGGCAAGACATTTTTTTGTTTGTGACTTAATTTTTACAGAGATGAGACTATCAAATATTGGTATTTATATACTTTATCGCATGTGGATACAAACTACTTTGTGGTGCATAAATTCTTTTTTTTTTTATATTTTGTTCATCAGAATAGAAGTCTTACATAATAACATTTGAATATACACCTATATCAGAACTGTAGGGTCATTAGATAAAAAAACGGTAGACATGTGCTGTTAAAAAATTCTGCTTTCTGGTAGGCGAATGGCAATATACGATCCAAGAATGTACCCATTTTCTATTCTTGTTCTAAAGAGGCCTCTATCCAGTCCATTTTAAAAAATGATAGAGGGGGGATGTAAGCCCTGTGGTAAAATTTAAATATAATTTCTCTATAAATGGAAGAGATAATGGTTCTCTAGGCTCATCGATAATCTGTTAGTGTCAGTGGGTGTCCTAGTCGGAAAATACCCTACCTACTCAAACTAGACTTTCTTTTTGTTACGTGGGTTCAGGCCTGACAACATCTGATCCAATGCATTAGGCCAATCCCTCTCCGATAGATTCCTAATAATGGTGGACACAAAGGAAGTGATTTGATGGTATTTAAAAAATTCTGTTCTCATAAAGGGTTACAAGGATGATGTTGCTGCTGATAGTGTTTTTTTTTTTTTGTGTGTCAAAAGGACTTTAAGGACAAAAGCAGGAAATAAAGGGAAGAATAGCTTTTTAGCCAAAATCTCCCCCTAATCTTTTGCCACACTTGCCAACTAGAATATAAAAGTGAATTTTGCTGCGCTTCTGGGGGCAGTTACCTCTCATCATTCCTACCTGATTGAATAGCGATCCATTAGTCTAGTATGTGGAGTTCTGTAAATATATTGGATGTATGACACAATTATGTCCAAACACACATTGTGCAAGGATTGCAAACAGAAGTGGCCACTGTACCTTTATCAAATGCTTTCTCAGCCTTTTTCTAAGCCTAACAACATAGTTTTTGGGGAGTGTGGCTGCCACTGTTGACGCAATAGCCATGCGGAACCCTAGCATTTAGTGTTTACCTCTTTTAAAAACGAGTTTGTTTTTTCAATAAAGAGGGTAAGAACTGTTGCAGTCTATTGGCCATTAATTTAGCTAGAGTTTGGTAATCGCAATTGAAGGGTGATATCGGTCTGTAAGAGGCACTAGATCAGGGTTCCTGCCTTCATTGGGAAATAGGATTGTGTGTGCTTTATCGAAATCAGAGAATGGGTCATTCTGAAGCACCATAGCATTAAAAACCTCATTGAGGAGGGGTGCAATATCTTCTTGTAGCAATTTAAAAAATTAATTAGCATCATGCATCTCTTAGGGTTGTCTGGGTTAATAGCTTATGCAGATCTAATGAAGATGTTCCTGGAATTTTATGGGCTGGCTAAACCTAGTGTGTCATCTAGCATTCTCGTTAAAATCCTCGGCCACTATTAAGTTAGTGTAGTTTTCCTCAAGTACATTTTGTGTTAAGTGTGCATAAAATGATTTACCTGTTGGTGCATATACTGAACACAGTGAATATTTTATGCCTGCTATCTCTAGCACTGCCATAACATACTGGCTTTCTTCATCTAGAATGGAAGATATAATCCTATAGGGGTGATATTTTTTTTATTCAAAATGATCAATGATCAACAATCACTCCTTTTCTTGTTTGTATATGTTGCGGCAATACCCTCTCCAATCCTCAACTCACGTAAGGTAGCTATATCGCCTTATTCATGGGTCAACTCCCATATCCTGAGAATCCTGTTGATCATGACTTGTGGGTCATCAAACATCTTGGTCTCCCCTTTCACTGAGTAACACTGAGCTTGGCTTGGTATTGCAAAGCGAATCTTGCTCCCACCTCCACAAGCTGATGGCATACGGGCACAAAGTGCTTGTGTCATTAGGCCACCGAAGCATATATATGTGTTTTTGTTTTCTATTTAATTTATGAAAGTGTGTTACAATATACCCACAGTGTAATACTGTAAGACAAAAAGAAAACTCTAGTGCATTGCAGACTAAGCACTAGAGCACTGAAAACAGAGGTAATGCACATCTAGCAGCTCTAGAGCTGGCTCAGTAACTTTTGTTTGTGACCATGATCACGTGACCAGGCTTTGCCTTACATGTTTAACAGTTCATCTTTAGTTACAGGTTTAAAATAAGTTTGAAAAAAAAAGAGAATAGAAGAAAACATAATAACAGTAATAGTAAAATAATGAGCAGATGTCAAACAGGTTACATTTTTCAAGTTGTCCATCCAGTTTTTCTGGTTGTATTGCCAGGTTCCAAGTTGCTGATGTTTGCTAATGGATTTACCACTCCTTTGCAAATAATCCTAAGAAAGCTAGTCATGCCATTTTTTTAAGTGCTACAATGTTTGTTTAGTAATAACAAAAGTATTGGGCTAATTATAGAGTCAATGTGGTGTTTATTGGTAATTAAAGCTTACTAGCTGGTCCGAGATTCTTAAGTCTAGGGTGTCTTAAAATGTAGTATCACAGAGCCAGAAAATGAATCGAACCCATATACAGTTCTGTGTTGGTTTTTCTTTTTTTTTTTTGTTTTTTTTTTTTTTTTTTTTTTCAATGGCGTTAATTTACTATGAGATCATGTAATAAATGTTTGTTTTGGCTTTTATGTTTCTTTTGCCATATACAGGTAGTCCCTGGGTTACATACGAGATAGGGACTGTAGGTTTGTCCTGTTGAATTTGTATGCAAGTCAAAACAGATACATTATTTTAATAAATGTGCACTAATCACAAACAAAGCAATAAAATAAAACTTTATGGACCCTAGACATTTATTACCTTCTGGAGAAAGCTGTGCTTTGATATGCAAAAAGAAAACAGCTGCAGAGTTGTCTTGGTCATTAAAGAGTTACAAGATGTTACAGGTCAGCTCGACTCTTAAGATCACCCACAACCTCAGCTGTGTTTAGCAAAAGATTTCTTGTGCAAGGCATGCAAACCGCCCCCTCCGCCAATCCAGCCTCCGTCCTGCACATGAGCAAGCAGGGAATCCCCCTTTTGTATCTAGGAGATATTCATATGTTGGATGTCCTTAACTTGGGGGCTACCTGTACCAGTTTGTTTTTGTTTTACATTGTTTCTGTCAGTTAAGTAGTACTATTTTTTCAAATGTTTGCAAACATCAGTTGGTGCAGGGAAAGCTTGGTCTGGCCACTCGGTCTCGAGAGCTATGGGAATCTCGCTGCATTTCGTCCCCCTGGAGTGGCGATCCGGGGGTACCTTAAAGTCACTGGGCTGGAAACCCATTGAATTTAATGTACACTAGGCACGTCACTATGCTGATTTGGCACATCGCCTTTAATCTGCACTAGCTGCGGCTAGTGCAGATGGGCAATTTTTAAAACCTTGTCCAGTGTGTTATGCACTGAGCACATATTATTTACGTATTTTTATGTTGTCACATGTCACTGGTGTGGTATTTGTTGCCACTTTTTGATGGAGGGTGCTATTCCCTTATGGGCTAGCCCTGAAGTCTTGGAGAGTGCTTTGGTCTAACAGCCAGATGCTCTCTCACAGTGGGAGTGTCTTTTCGGGAGAGCTCCCAGTTTAGTATCTGTTGGGACCCGCTTAGGCGGGAGGGATCACAAATAGTACCCCAGTGCACGTTTTTTGTGGGGTGTTTTTGCACTTTCACTTTTTAACCGAGCGCGGGGTTTGTTTTAGAGCACGATCGCGAGATTTGAAAAAAAAAAACTTGCAAACATACCTCCCATGCACTCCATTAATTACCTGGGCGTTACACTGATGTCTAGATTTCTGTACCAAAAGCGTTACACTGTTTTTCATGAAATTTTTTTTTTTTACATTTTAGACCTGTAAGTTACAGAAATATGTCCGAACAAGGGTCTAGTAGATATCATGAATATAGAAAAAAAAGTTTGAAACACACAATCATGTAAAAAAAAAAAATGTACTTTTAATAAAATCCTATCCTATTTTTTTTTTTTTTTGCATAGAAATTTTTGTTTATATTGTAGGCTTGTAATTCTTAGGATTAACTCCTGGGTATGATAATTATATTTATTTATTATATTAAAATCATAAATTATAATATAATACATAAATATAAATAATAATTTAAAACAATAATGAAATAATAGACAACAATGTAATCTAAAAATAAAATTAAAAATGTACTTTTATTTTTATTTCATGTTGTGTGGTGTTTTTGTACTGTAAAAACCATTAAAAAGCACATTACATTGTAATCTGCTTTTAAATTTCCCTCCCTGACACACCCCCATACATCACCACTCACATCACCCGGAAGATGACACATCCTCCGAGTGATGTGAGTGATTTCCCTGCCCAGCTCACACAGACAGAGACAGACGATGGAGGCTGCTGGCATCTCCAGAGAGATGCACAGCACAATGCAGGATTTCTGCATTGTGCTATACATCTCACTGCAGATGCCAGCAGCAATAGCAAATCTTTTATTGCTGCAAGAGGAGCTGCGGACACTGGGTAAGTATTTCCTTTCAGTTGTAATCCGATTGTCATACAATGTATGACAATCGGATTGCAATATAACATTTGTTTACATTTAACCATCTGGTGAGAAAAACTCGGGGTTAACGATAATTGCAAAAGTTTTTACCCCGAACATGCTCGGGCTTAACGGCCAGGTGGTTAATAAAAGAATGTTTTTTGTTTTGTTTTTTTTAATCAGTATTGATCACAATTTTTTTTAAGATTTTTATTGATTTTAATTGATATTATCTAAAATATAATCTTCTAAAGATGTTGAACAGTATATGCAATCTGTAGGTTTGGACAGTCTGGGAGTACTTCAGACATGCAACCCAATTGTTTAACTGGGTTAGCTAAATGAAAAAGTCCCCTTGCATAAGTTTGTCTAAAAATGTTAACTTTAAAATCTTGTTTCTAAGCCTGGGAGTGATATTTTTCTACCATAATTTTAAAATTATACTTCTAGATCTCCAACTATGGCTGGTGGATTGTTTGCAGTAAGTAAGAAATATTTTGAATACCTTGGAACTTATGACATGGGGATGGAAGTTTGGGGAGGAGAAAACTTAGAACTTTCATTTAGGGTGAGTATAAATGTTAATTGATATGTATACTTTATACTGTGTAACATATTTTATTATAGTGACTTTTTTATGCTTAAATGGGAAAGGGTATATCTTTAGTCTGGCTTTTATTGCTTCACTGTTCTGGAGATTTTATTGTGTCTTGTTGACTACTTAGCAAATGAGTGTAATCTTCCTACTGGGACACACACCTCAAGAAAAGCCTGACAGACCTTTTTATTTTACTTGCTTCAGAAAAAAAAAAAAAAAATAATAAATTGTGTTGCCTTCCATGTCTATTATGTAAAGAAAGAGATAGTAAATCTCCCAAGCAATAAAAAGAGACACATGGCAAACAATTATACTACAAAGGAATTTAACCTGTAGCTAAGGAGGAAAGATCTATAAAAATAGGGACAAGACATCCTGCTCTTTTTTTTTTTTTTTTTTTTTTTTTCCTACCCCTACAATATAAAACAAGAAAATGAACAGCTTTTGTGAATTGTATAGCTCACTGACAACATATGTACTGGCAATTTTTAATTATTTGATTTTTCCACACAATGTTGTACAGTGGATGACCACCTGTTTCTCATTTTACTTATTTTTCTTTGCACACCAAATATGTTGTACTTTGTGAAGCTTGTTCATTTTTCAATAAAAATGTTATTTAAAAAAAAAAACAGCAAATATGTATTTTCCTCTAAATAAAGTTAACTGGCACATGAAACAGTGTTCCCATCTAAGTGTATACAAGTTTTTTACCCACTGCAAAGCAGCCGAAGGCCCAAAAAACTCTGGCATTTTTGCTTTGGAAATAATAAATGTTTTCACTGTTAGCTGGCCTTTGCCCACCCTCTTTGCCACCTCATTCGTGTGTCTGATCTGGTGACCACAGAAACTGTATGCCATTTTTTTTATTTTTCATTTTACTAGTAATGAGCGATTAGTGCCCAGCTTACCTGTGTGCATGCCTCCACTGTCAGCCTTTGCTCTGTTACATTACAGAAGCGGGCTGCCCAGAGAGTTACACAAAGAAACAAGGTATTGGTCATTCAGAAGCTTTAAAACCCTGCAAAACATGTAGTGTACATGTACATATATGTTTTGATGTGCTTTCAATGTGTTTGTGTTTGAATTACAGCTGGAAGACAAAACTGGCATGTGAAGTTAGATTATTATACAGAAGAATAAATGTTGTTGTGTTTTTTTTTGTTTTGTTTTGTTTTTTGTTTTTTTGCTGCTACATTGTGCATTTTGGGATGTAGTACCAAGAAAATCATTTTTTGTTTAAAAAGAAGGTACAAAATAATCTTTTTTAAGCAATACACATTTTTATTATAAACCATTAAGTTTTTCACCAAACATGTATACAACTCAATATCATTAAAATATTTCACTTACTGCCAGTCAATTATTTTTGAAAGACTTGAGCTTCGTGAGACAACGTATCTAATAATCAGACCCCCAACTTGACGCGTTTTATTCAATAAACTTCATCAGAAATTATTTTGGTGCAACAAACTGTTTACAATTGGAAAAAAAAATTATTCGAAAAAAAACTTGGAAGTCAGTGGAAAACGTTTAAATAAATACATGCATGAGGTATATAGTAAGACTGGTGTCAACTCTTCTTCATAAAAAGGGAGAAAAGAAAAACTTCCTTACAAAGAGAACGTACCTCTTGAAGTGTCTGTAGAGAAGTTAGATACATTAGTATAAAATGTTTAAACTAAGTTACTTGAAGATAAAAGTTTCAAATACTGGTAAGAGCCACATGTCCCATTGGCTTTATGCTTAGCAGATCACTTCAAAGGATACCTGGACATGCTCAATGCAGGGTTGTCCGTATATGGAGCCAGAGCCGCCCACTAAGTGACACCCGTGCCGATGTCACGAAGGGCGGCTCTGGTATAACGATAGATAAATACATATTTATAATATTTTGTATTTTATATAAAAGATGATTTTGTACCTCAGAATCGTTTGTCTTTTTTCAAACAAGTTTTTTGTCTCTGTATAATAATATATAGTCCTGAAAATGCAAGTATGTGAATGGTTACTATGGTTTATATCGGGTGGTGTACTTGCTGTGTACATAGTAACTGTCCGCTATATACACAAATTACCATTTCTGTACTTGCGTGGTAGCTTGCATAGTAAACATCTAATTTCATTAACATGCCGACTTTATCCACTGTAACACAAACACATGATGTTAAACACTGAAAGCAAAGTACAAATGCAGATAAGTACATGTGTTTTGATTGAAAATAGGCAACACAACTGCAGATTTGGAAAATGTGTTGATATTGATCAGTTGAAAGTATATATTACTTTAGAGAAAACTGAAGGCAGAACTCTGTCTCGCTTTCTTTCGAGACAAGAGTTCAGGAATGTAATTTTTACATGTAAGCAAAAGAACATCAGCTTTGCTTTCATAGTTCTAGTGACATTGATACTGCTCTCAGCTACTAGACACCTCAGGGTTGCTCTGTGGTTATGCAGTATTAAGCAACAGAATTTGAAATGTTGCCATACCCTGCATTACTTCTCATTATTACCCCAATTTGAGAATGACAGCAGGAGTTTATACATAGAGTATCTGAGCACTGACCGCGATATGCACTGTAATGGCAGACCCATCTATGATATTTTTTTTTTTCTTCAGAACATCAAAAAAAAAAATAAACAAACTATGTATGAACCTTTATGTATGTATTTACCCGTATTGCGTAATTTGGTATTATTAGTATTGATTTAAAATTATACTAGTGAAATTTTGAGTTATTTTTTATGTCTAGTGTTTTTCTTTTCATAATTTGAACCATGCAATTATGGTGGGGCAGGTAGTACTCAAAGTACTCTACTCTGCATGCCTCACTTTTCCGGGTAACATAAGGATGGCTAGGTGAGCAGAGGAATTGACTTTTGGAATACACAAAGGCAAACTAATTGTTATGAATAAAGATATTCATATGAAATAAAACACAATTACAAAATGCTTTGGGATCTGAATTTCCATCTTCTATTTATGACAGGTATGGCAGTGTGGTGGCACGTTAGAAATTCATCCGTGTTCCCATGTCGGACATGTCTTTCCCAAGAAAGCTCCTTATGCAAGGCCAAACTTTCTACAGAACACAGCTCGTGCTGCTGAGGTGTGGATGGATCGTTATAAGGAACATTTTTATAACAGAAACCCACCTGCCAGAAAGGTATGTGTGCACCTAGTTGCAGACCCATTTTCTTAAATTGCTTTAAGTGGAACCAAACCAAAAAAAGAAAAAAAAAAAGAAAACATTTTCCTTTAATCCTGTGATCGGACTAGACCTTTCCTCGATCCGGTCGTATACTGTCCTTGAATCCTTCTTTGTCTCGACGCAAAGGAAGGGACGGGTGCCAGCATATTCGCTCTTCTTCTTCCTTCTTTTTGCTACAGCACCTGATCTCACACTGTGATTTGGGTGATCGGCATCTTTTTCCCCTTGGTGAAAAACTTTTTTTTTTTTATAAATATTCAAAAGTGATGCAGCATTGATGATGATGTAGAACTGAACAAAGTGGGTATGTAGATATCGCAGGCATTTTTTTTTTTTTTTAATTCTATAGAACACTCAGCTTGTGCTAGCGGATAGGGGCAGGACTGCCAGTGTCCTGATCTCGTTAATGCTGACCACTGGCAACTGCTCCCCCTGCCCAATTGTCATCAGAAGCACTAAACTTCTGTACAGATGGCAGCTGGGCACAATACATTCGGTAGATTAGAGCTGCTGACGAGAGTGGGTGCAGTCACAGTGCTTGGCACATTGCCCATGTAAAAACTGCTGGGGAGAACTATGCATTTAAAAGTCCAGGTAATAAAACTAATACTGAAGCATATAAAATACCAAGTCCATGTCTGTGGAAGTACTACTTCAAAAATGTTTAAGGACAAATCAAAATGGAGTAATTTTCCTAGCATACCAAGGGCAAGATAAGGAGAAAAAGGAAAAAGATAAAAGTATAAAAAGAAAACGGAGAGGAGAGCATTCAGCCATGTGACACCTGCCAAATAGAACTAAAGCTGCGTACACACATCAGATTTTTCTCGCCCGATAATCAGCATCGGCCAGATATCGGGCGAAAATCTGGAGTGTGTACAGTCGGCATCGTCCGAACGACCGTCCTGGTGGATCCACAGCTATGAGATTTACCATTGAATATTTTTGAGAAAATCTACAACTTTCCTATTCTATTTTTTTTTTAAACATTCTTTATTTATCAAAAAATAAACAAACATAATACCATTAACAGGACAGATAAAAGAAGGATATTCATGACATACAAAAACAGTACAGAGCACATTCTGCATAGTCCATTGGAAATCTGCGGTTAAGTAACATACAGCATCAAATCAATAATATAACTTAGTCAATTGGTAATTTGGGAAAAGGAACTGTCGGCCTGTATGGAAATACATAACAGAATCTGGAAATTGCATTAACATTTAGGCGGAAAGGGTCCAGTGTTTTCCTATATTAGGTCCAGCAAACCCACATAGCATTAAATTTATCTTGGGTACCCAGTAAACTAGTCGTAAAGTCTTCCATCATCATAATGTTGTTCGCTTTGTGGAGCCAGTATTTTGGGGTTTGTGACTCTCTGAATAAGGGTCCTCACTTGTACCCAAAGGGGCGTAGTAGTGGGCATGCCCAGAAAATGTGTAGCATATTACCCTTTACCAGCATCTGTCAGTGACCTCAGGGAAGAAGCGATACGATATCTACTGCTGATAGAGGACTTATGTACCAGGGTAAGTAATATCCCCTTCTGATTGGCCTCCATAGAATACCCAAGTTCCACCTCCTATGCTTGGAGGTATGTAGGGAGGAACTTGTGAAAATGTAGGAGTTGTAATGATCTCCAGAAATCTAATTTGTACCTGGCAGTGTCGGCTATCCACATCTCCACATCTCGGCCATCAATCATCTTGTCACCCATTGACCCTGATGAAAAAAAATGCCCCGCCCACTGAACCCTCTGTTCTTGCAACCCATAAAACCTCCTATTTTGTAGGCCCGGGGGAAAAGACAGATTTCCTATAATCGGTATCAGGTGAGGGCCAGGGAGACATTTTGAGTCTAAACAGGGGTTTCTGACATGCCTTCCACGTGGCAGAGATTAGAGGGTGGGCTCCTAAGGCAGGCTGAGGTAGCTTCAACAGCCATGGGACTCTAGTAAGAGGAATTGAAGTAAATGATTGTTCAACTCAAATCCACTGTTTATTCCCGGGAGGTCTGAATCAAGCTAGGATCCAGACCATATGGTCCGCCATGTAGTACAATGATAGGTTGGGAACTCCCAACCCCCCACCCCTTTGATCAGGAACAGCAGACACCTGCTGGGACAGGTGCCTTTTTTGCCCCGAATTAACTGGAATATTTTGGAATGCAGGGATCTAAAAAAGGAGGTAGGTATAAAAATTGGCAATGCTTGAAGGAGGTAATAGATCCTGAGTAAGATATTTACCCTGTATGCAGCCGAACCATGAAAGGAGTCAAAGAGGACCATCTTTCAAGATCTTTTGTGATGATGGTAAGTAATGGAGAAAAGTTTAATGTAAAGAGCTGTGATAAATGCGCTGGGAGCAGAGTCCCCAAATACCTAATTGCCTTTTTGTCCTATTTATAAGGAGACGGAGGGTATAAGTTGGGTGCAAAAAGCCTGGGGCAAAGAGACGTTGAAGGCCGCTGACTTGGAATAATTAATTTTAAATTAGACACAGTACCATACTCCTGGATTGTCCAAATGAAATTTGGGAGAGATGTTGCTGGGTTAGTGACAAATATTAGCTCATCTGCATAGGCTGCGACCTTATGCTTGCGACCACCTAATAGCTGTCCCTGTATATCATAGTTTGAGCGTATTGCTGTAAGTAATGGCTCCAGAGAGAGAGTAAAAATGAGGAGAGACAAGGGGCAACCCTGTCTGGTGCTATTGGTAATATTGAAGGATGCTGACGCTTCGCCATTTACTCTCACCGAAGACAAAGGGGGAAAAATATATGGCCTTGATCCATTTCATCATTTTGTCTCCCACATCCATGACCTAAGTGTGGCTAGCATCAGTACAGAGCAGCATGGAAGGTCTACCTGTGCATACAGCATAAACCCCACCTGATCAAAATGTATGAGGTTATAGATATGCTTTTGAAATCTATTGGCTAAAATCTTGGTGAATAACTTTAGATAGATCCTGGTTTAAAAGTGAGATAGGCCTGTAGCTACTACACACTTAGGGGTCTTTATCCGCTTTGGGAATAAGCATAAATTATTGCCCGAAAGGTGTGTTTGGTAGTGGTCCTTCCCCAGTTAGTGAGTTGAAAGTGGCTTCAAAATGTGGCGCCAGGCCTTCTGCAAACACCTTGCAATAACGGAGTGAAAAGTTATCCGGGCCCGGAGCTTTGTCGGTTGTGGTTTGTTTTATAGCTGCTTGCAACTCCTCAACAGTGATTGGAGATTCCAGATCCAACATAGCAGGTTAGGATAATCTAGCCATTTCTAACCCCTCTAAATGTCGCTGTGTCATCACCAGGTTAGAGTTGCATGCTTCTGCATTCAGGTGAGATTGTCAAAGATTTTACAGGGATGCGTAATAATCTCTGAATTTTGCAGCAATCTCCTTCACCTGGTGGACCTTATCTCCTGTACTAGTGGACAGGAAAGGAACATTCGTGCGTGCTCGGAATTCTCACAGTGCCCTTGTCCGCAGCCTTCCACATTTATCATCATACTCCTAGTAGGACCTACAACATTTATTAGGGGCCGCTTTAGCTTTACCCAGACACAGTGAGGCTAGTTTTTGCCGTAGTAGGGTCAATTCTGCTGCCACCTGTTTGCTTATTGTACGTGTGTGCACCACCTCAAACTCCTGTAGACGTTTAGAAGTGGACGAGATCTCCGCCTGTTTTTCTCTTTTAATTCTGGCACCATGTTTTATAAGCAACCACCTCATAACTGCTTTATGTGCCTCCCAAACCATGGTTGGAGAACACTCTGGCACCACATTCATTTCAAAATATTGTTTCATTTGAGAGGTCAAATCGGCAACCACCACCGGGTCAGAGAGAAGGGACTCACTCCGCTTCCCATGCCAGGACATAGGGGAGACATAACCTGTGGTCAATGTGAGCAGGACCAAGGCCTGATCCGAAAATGCAATGTTCCCTATAGTACATTCCAGAACTTGTGCAAGATCTGCGTGTTTAAGCCAAAAGTGATTAATTTTAGAATACATCCGGTGCGGGTGGGAGTAAAATGTATAATCTCTCCCAGTGGGGTTCACAATCTGCCAGACATCCACTAATTGATGTTGTTGCATGCAGTTTTTCAACTGATCTGAAGGTCCAGCGTGGGATTGCACCGCCACATCAGATGTATCCATATCAGGATCAGGGGCAAAGTTAGTCTCCCCCATATACCAACAAGCCCTCTGTAAATTCTCCAAATTTCTTAAGCATATCCTGCAAAAAGCTCTTTTGATGCAATTAGGGTGCATATATAGTTGCAAATGTCACCATTTGTTCCTCCAGCATCCCCTTCTGCCCACTGAATCTTTATAAGTCAATAAAGTGCTAGGGCACAGAACCAGAAATCAAGATCTAATGACCCACAATGATAGCCAATCAGATATTTCTTACTAGAAAGTTTGAGAATTTTAGCTTGCTTAAAGTGAGTTTCCTCAGTAGCGCCACCTGGACCCAGAGCTTGGCCAATTCACCAAGTAAGGCTGGTCATTTTCCAGGTACATTCAGTCCCTTGACATTAAAAGCGACCCATGAGTTATTACAGAGGTTGCCACAGAGTATAAATGTTTTTGTATGCGTTTTGGGGGTGAGGTCCAGAAGGGGACAGAAGGGTGGTTAGAAGAGGGATGGTATGTACCGGGGGCAGGGATTGAAAAGGGAAGAGGGGCGGGGTCTCTTGGGGAAATTAGGGCACCAATCTATGTCGAAACTCGGATAAGCTGAGAGGCCTAAGTGGGAAAGAAACACTATGCAATGGCATGGGTCCCCATCCCACTCCCCACTCGTGACTACTGGTGCATCAGCAGCTGTTGTAAAAGCAAAGAATGAGAATTTAAAGTCTCAGTATGTTGATTTACCTGGGCTTGGAGATCTTGCTGTTGTCTTTTCAAAATCCTCCATTCTGATGGAGATTTCTCTCCGGAGGGTAGCGATTTCTTTAACTGTGTTCCAATTTGCCAAAGCACGCCATTAAATCCTGTTTGGTGAGAGGAACAGGCTCATCCTCCTCACTAACACTGGATGATCAAGCTCTCAGCCGAGAAGTTACTGATAATGTGCTTGTGTCCCCACTGGTCACCCTTTTCTGGGAGGTCAGGAATGCTCTCCCTGGAAGAGCCTGTGTGCTGCAGCTGCTTTCTCATATTTCCTGCAGCCTGGGGCGAGCCACTGCTGGAGCGAGCCACTGCTGAAAGGAAGAGTTGTAATTCAGGAGGCATGCTGTGCAGGGAGCATGGTGAAGCCCTCAGAATCCTCCTGTAGAACTCCCGATTTAGAAAAGAACGCTCTGATTTAACAAGACTGGAAGGTGCCCCTGTGCTTCCAGTCGCCCCATTGTGAGTGGCGACCCAAGATCTAGCCCAGGGGTCGGCAAACTTTTTGGACTACCAGGCCATTTCAGGAAGGCACACTAGGCCAGAAGAAACAAGATGTCCAAGAAAAGGTTTTTTTACAACCATGACTGCAAGCGAGCAGCCTCAGTCTTCCACTCATCCGCGGTGTAGTCTCTGTACGTGTGCGCGTGCTTGGCATCCAAAATGCCCCTTGAGATTCGACTGCTTAAAAGTGCTGTTGGTGTCGTTGCACACTAAACACGGATTTTTTGCTGGGTTGGACGAAGAATAATTCGCCTGTCCATTCGGGGTTGACGACGGGATGCTTGAGGTCAACTTTCCAGAGACTGATAGCTGCACTTTGCTTCTGCTCTTTAGGCATAGTAATAGGGGTTACTGTGCAAGAACTCAATGATATCGTGGGAACTCGCGATAACGCGACAATTCAATTAGGTCGGATGCAACAATTAATAACTAGGGGGCGTTAGCCAGGACTGGAATACTGGCTAGGCCGTATACGGCCTACCTCTGATCTAGCCGAATAGTGGAGTGATTAGTTCCAGTATGAGTAGTGGGACAGGGAGCCAAAAGAAGCGTCCACATGCATGTGCAGTCCCTTTCCCATTCTATTTTACCAGAATATGACAAACATATCTAATAATGACTCTGAAATTCCCTTGAAAATAACTAGATATCACTGCTATGTTTACCCTTTTGTTGGGTTTATTCTGCATCCTACATTCAGTAAGAGACATTTTAAGAGAATACAAAGTTCATATGTTTATTATGCAGCTTGATAATGTGCAAAGCCTTCGATATACGTTGGTGAGGTTCATCTGTGTACAGTAAAAAGCACAAAAAGTAAATAAATAAATGACTGTAGATCACTTGACAGCCCACGTTAAGACAGAAAAACTGTAAACAAGACCTGTGACCACGTGATCAATCCCTGGAACTCGCCGTTCACTCTAAAAGACTATTTTATGAAAGAACTATTTCTTAAGCAAACTGCAACCTAAAATTATGCATTCTAGAGTATTTAAGAATAGTTGAACACCTCTCTGAACTTCTACACAGCCATGTTTTACCTTATAACAGAGAAAGAATGAAATCCATCTTGGTTCACTTTTGAAATCCTAAAAAGGAAAAAGGATATGAAAATGGATTTCACTGTATTTTAAAAAAGAAAATCTGACTTACTGCCATGCTGAAACTGTGGAGCTAATTGTTAAAATTTGATCTGACATTATTGCTTTCAGCAGTAAAGGTTCTTCCGAATTTTACATGCTGAGTTGAGCTTTGAAATTTGACTCATTTATGCTGTCAATTTTTATTTTCAAATAATGCAAGATGGTTTTCCTCCTAGAAGTAGGAAAAGTTTTACACAATAGGCGGGACAATTACCATAATCATTACTTTGGCACATCATAAAAATCTGAAACCTGAGTATGAATGTTGAGATTTTTTTTTTTTCAAACTAAGAAAGTTTAAGGAAAAACACAGCCCAGAATGATCTATTATCCCATGCATTTTTCACATGTGAATTATACCTGGGAACTGTTGAGTTCCCAGGTGACTTGGTGTGGGGCCTAAGGTAATATATTATACCATGTAATTACCTTATGGAATCTGGAAATATTTGACTGTGTTTTAAAGCTCATTTTGTTTGAGGCATCCCTCTGGGTCATATTTGTATTTCCCAACTTCTGTTTATTTCTCTATTAGTTGAAGTGGATGAACAATTGCCTAGTTTTAATTTGGCAAACTATTTGCTACCTAAGATGTTGGCAAAAGATTAACAACTGGTATTTTAACTTGGCTAACTATGTAAGTTTGTATGTTACCTAAGTTGTTGGCACAAGCACAAATATATTTTTTCATAAGACAACAGAAAAGATCACTTTGAGTTTGGCAGACCTACGTAGGTATTTCTTTAGTGTTCTTGAATTGGTATATTATAAAAGCTTAAAACTGAACTCCCGCATTACCTTTCATTTTTGTGTCAATCCTTTTTGTTGGTTTTTCAAACAAAACAAAGATTACAGAAAAACAAACATTTACAATACAGATACATAGTAATAAGAAAGACAATTCAAAGGTGTAATAATAATAATTGGACAGCATTACTCATACAAATTTATAGCTCTGAAAGAACCTGACCTCAGTAACTTATTAGCTGCCTGTACACATCATTGTAACACCATATTCAGTGTGTTCTTGGTGTACCTAAAACCTGAGATAAACTAAACCAACATGTTGGCTCAGGAGACATGGGGGGGGGGGAAAGGGCAGGGGAAACAGGAGGTAGGGAATACAGAAATGGTAGCCTTTGGCTCCGTAAATGAGGACCCGGTTTTATATCCTCAGATATGTCTGAATTTGGGGGGACTCCTTAAACCAGTTCCAAGCAGCACGGGTTAATTTAAACTGCTCATATTGATCATCATCCTCTGCCACCATTAATACTATATGTCAAATTTTCTCTAGCTCCGAGACCCAGCCCTTTGTAGAAGGGGTCGTCTCAGAATAAGGGCCCTAGCGGCTGTGAGGAAGTGATGAAGCTCATCCTTTTTGGTGGATTTATTGGACCCTGGGACTATAGACAAAATGGTCACCTTGGGAATATTAAGTACATCAGACCCCATACAATCATTAAACAATTGAATTATTGTTTCCCAGAAACGGAAAATCACTGGGCATTCCTATGATATATGGATCATTGAAACCCTCTGGGAAAGGCAGTGCCAGCACCTATCAGACGCAGAGGGAGAAATACAATGCAAGTCTACAGGGCAATAGTACGATCTGGACAGGATCTTAAGTTAGTCTCCTGTGCTTTGCATGTCAGAGCAAGTTTGAGTGAGAAAAGGATTTCTCCCAATCGTCCTCTGATGTTGCGTTACTTAAATCCCTTTCCCAGTATCTGGTGTAAACAGGGGTGTCGGAATATAGTGAGGGATGGCAAGGGGGGAACCTTTCTATTATGCGGTATACTTCATAGTTGACAGTCGCGCGAGGCGTTCCAGGCCAGAAACTTTAATTTGCCCATTGGGGGGGGGGGGGGGGGGGGGGGGGGAGGGGAATGCCGGGTTATCAAATAATTGAGTCATGGGGCCAGGGCGTGTAGAGAGTTTACCCGTATAGATGAGTTTCCCAGATATGTAGAAGGTCAGAAGTAAGGCCGGGTAAAGGAGTGATTGGTTGTAGAAGGGAGTGGTCCACCCAAGGCACTGATCTGAGATCCACTAGGGAAAGAGAATTTTCTACCTTTCATTTTTTACATATATAAACAGTTCTTTTCTGTGTTGAAAGCAATAAGTTTTTTTAGTATTATTTTCCACATAACCATTATTAGAAACAATAATGTGCCCCAAGTCCACCTCAATTACTGTCATGGACTAACATGATTATCCAGCCCACTTCTGCCAATCAATGTTGTCCTCTTAAGCTGCATACATACTTGCAATAATTATCGTTGAAAACGAACGAATAATGACCGTTCGTCTGATAATCGTTAACAAAAAAGGTGCACAACAACTGACCAACAACACCGACGAGCGAGGAAAGTCGCTGGAAACGATCGATCGTTCCAGCAGATCTGCTTGCGTGACGATTATTCGCTATCTATTGTCTGTACGGTCGTTCAGTGATCGTGAATGTTCTGAGCATGCGCGATGAACGAACGTTCATTGCAGGGTGCTTCACTGTGTGTGTGTGTGTGTGTGTGTGTGTGTGTGTGTGTGTGTGTGTGTGTGTGTGTGTGAATATAATATGTGTGTGTGTGTATATGTATAACTTATAGAACTTATAACCTCATAAAATGGGGACATTTTTGCTTTTAAATAAGTGTGTGTGTGTGTGTGTGTGTGTGTGTGTGTGTGTGTGTGTGTGTGTGTGAATATAATATGTGTGTGTGTGTGTGCGCATAATTTGGGCAGTTTCCAGTGCAGTTCTCCATCCAGTCCTTACAAGTATTAATAAATGACACGGTTTTTTATTATTAACCATATAAAACCATAAAAAAGAATAAATAGAAAAAAAAAGTTTCTACTGGACTTGCTGCATGTCCTTTTTGAGAGCCTCCAGGTCCCTTGGTGCATGCCTCAGTGCCTTGGACAGTTTCTGCAAGCTTTTTTGCAGGGCAAACATCTCAGCCGTCATTTTTTTTCTTGGAAACAACACCTGCGTTGGAAAAAAAAAAAAGAATATCTTCAGTTCGATCAAATAACTATAGTTTTGTGAATGAAGGCCACCAATATACAGAAATATAACGAGTGTGTCACAACTTTTTATTTCATTTATATTATTGTTAACATTGTAAAATTGTTATTTATTGTTATTTGTACTTTGCACTTTGGTAAATTAAATGTTATCTTTTTTTATGAAGTGAAAGTGTAATTTTTTTTTAATGATTGTATGGGGCACCTACCTTAATGTACTCATCTTTCAAGCTGTTGATAATTGATGCACACATCTCTGGAATGATCTGACCCATTGCTTCCGGTGAGATCCCAGTGGAGAACTTCATGTCCTGCAGAGATCTTCCCGTTGCGAGGTATCTTAGTGTGGCGATCAACCTCTGCTCAGCTGGTATGGACTTTCTCATGAAGGTATCTTGTTTCTGCAGAAAAGGTCCCCCTGCGGAAAGTAATTTCTGGAAACACACATCTGACATCCGAAGGTAATTTTTGTAGTCATCTGGGAATTTCAGGCGCAGTTCCTGTAGCAGATTCTCATGCGAAATGTTGTCTCGGTCCAACAACCAATCTTTACACCAAACCTGGTGCTTCACAACTTTCACATCATCTTCATGTTTACTTAGCAGATATCACAGCAAAAGCTGCTTTCTTCTTGCTTGAGAGGAGTCGTAAAGACATATTGCACAGAGAGACAAAGGAGCAGTGTGCCGAATGATCGCTCGTAAGACCGATCTTTTGTACACAAGTTCTTTTTATAACAAATTTCAGACCCTTACTTCCTGTAAATCACTTCCTCTGGCACACGTCACTTCCTGTATCATTCAAACAATCGCATCTAGCATGTGTACATTATCTTTGAACAATTGTATCGTTATCTGCATGTACATAATCGGCACTATACGATTGTTCAGATATCTTTATTAATCGTTGATTGTTCGTTTTAAATGACAATTATTGAAGATGTGTACGTAGCTTTAGTCATTATGTTTCATCTTTATGTGGACATATCCTAGTGGGTTCTGTATACAACCTCTGCACAGACACAACACAAACGTGCAGCCAAGGTTTGTGATTTATAGTGCTGTCAGTATGGTAGTTATGAAAACAATTAGTGAAACACATATTTAAACATATTTCGGTTTGTCTTGAGCTCAGTGCAAACACAGTAAAGAGGATAGTGCTGATTTCAGAAAATGGCACAGATAAACCATTGCTTGCACATTATAATGTACAACATGCCTTTAGAGTATGAGAACCATGAACCAGAAACGTGTATGACACTGGAGATAAACCACGTGACTGGTCTGAGCTGTGGGGGCAGCAGGGATTTAGGACCCATCTTTCTAGTTTCTAGAGGACAAATCCTTTGCAGCCCCTGTAATGATGTGCCAGGAACTAAGAAGCAAAATTATACAGTACACTGTCTAAATAACAAATAAAGTACTAAAGAACAGTACACGGGGGAGGAGAGTGGGGTTTGAGGGTACTTATAAGGAGTGGACTATAGGTAAGGTTTAAACATTGCAATCCACATGGTGACATCAAAAAATTACTAGGGATAAATAAGCAGTGTTTGAAAATTCGGTTGGTGCCGTACCATACAGCAGTGGTCTTGGTGCTGCCCTTAGGTTTCTGTAGCACTAATAAAAGCATCAACAATTTTTTTAACATTATTATTTTGTTTATATATTTATTAATATACCCTTTGTCTAATTGTTTTAGTAAAATAGTACCACACATCTCCAATTGTACAGTTGACAATTCAGCATGTTTAAATGATAAAAAGTACTAACAGTAGTTGTTTTGGTATTGTGTGTCCCACACTAAAAATGGCACAGCAAAGAGAGCAAAGATAGTTGTATGAGTAGATGAGAGAGAAAATTATACACAAGCATGTTAAAGACAAACTGTAATAAAGACCGATGTCTTGTGACAACTGTTTCAAAATGTTTAAGGTCCCTTGATGTGGCTGCAAGGTGAAAATTGACCTTGAGAATAGACAAAAATCAAGGACAATGTCCAAAAAATATAGAAGATGAACAAGGTCAAAGTCATCATTGTCTGATCTTTCCATCCATCACTTTGTGACTTTTTGGAAGAAACCCAGGAGAATGTCCTTGTTGAAAGCAAAACAAAAAAACATACCTATTGTCAAACATGCTGGAGGCTCAATTTTGTTTTATGAGGTAGCTGTGCTGCACCTCGCACGGGTTAGATAATGACCAACAACATGCTAATGAAAGCACCTGAGAATGTCTGAAGGAAAAAACTTATGCTTTACTTTATTTAAATCTTAAACATTTAAACATCCATAGAGTGAACAAATACATGCAGTCTGAAGAAAATATTTTCCAGACCTAGCAACTTTAGAGCAGTTTGCTCAGGAAGAATAAGCCTGTTGATAGGTGCTGTTGAGGGATAAGGGACCCATCATTTTGGACCATGCCATTTTCATGTGTGTTATTTGAAATACTTGACTGAATCAAACCCTAAAACAAAGTATGATTTTTGTTAAATACAGAATAAACTATAATAATGTCAGTTACCGTATTTTTCGGACTATAAGACGCACTTTTTCTTCCCCAAAACTGGGGGGGAAAAGTGGGTGCGTCTTATACACCGAATACATGTTAAATATACCGGTAATTAAAAAAAATCATACTCACCCGATCCCGCGATGCTGTGGGCTTCTTCTTCTCCTGGCTCTCCTCCCGGCTGCAGCGCGTGTCTCCTCCTCCTCTGAGCGAGGAGAAGCCGGCACACGTGCCCTCGCGATCCGGTAAGCAGGCTGGATCAGCCTGCTTATGGGATCGCTGGGGTATGCATGTCGGCTTCTCCTCTCTCAGAGGAGGAGACACGCGCTGCAGCCAGGAGGAGAGCCAGGAGAAGCCGACACCCGTGCCCCCGCGATCTCATAAGCAGGCTGGATCAGCCTGCTTATGGGATCGCTGGGGTATGCATGTCGGCTTCTCCTCTCTCAGAGGAGGAGACGCGCTGCAGCCAGGAGGAGAGCCAGGAGAAGCCGACACCCGTGCCCCCGCGATCTCATAAGCAGGCTGGATCAGCCTGCTTACGGGATCGCGAGGGCACGGGTGCCGGCTTCTCCTGGCTCTCCTCCCGGCTGCAGCGCGTGTCCCCTCCTCCTCCTCTGAGCGAGGAGAAGCCGGCACACGTGCCCTCGCGATCCGGTAAGCAGGCTGGATCAGCCTGCTTATGGGATCGCTGGGGTATGCGTGTCGGCTTCTCCTCGCTCAGAGGAGGAGGGGACACGCGCTGCAGCCAGGAGGAGAGCGAGGAGAAGAAGAAGCCCACAGCATCGCGGGATCGGGTGAGTATGATTTTTTGGCACAGGGTGATCAGAAGGGGATACATTGTGTCAATGTATCCCCTTCTAATCACTCTGTGTCAATGTATCCCCTTCTGATCACTCTGTGTCAGAGTGATTAGAAGGGGATACATTGACACAGAGTGATTTTTTAGTATTTTGTTCAGAATCTTTTTTTTCTAGGTTTTTCTCCTTTAAAATTGGGTGCGTCTTATAGGCCGGAGCGTCTTATAGTCCGAAAAATACGGTACTTTTGTCCACTTTTAGTTACTTTTAGTCAGTTGTTTTTTTTTTTTTTCATGAGGGGGAAAAAATCAACTTATTTGTCCATGTTGGTTCCATTCTCTTTTGATATTTGGCTCTATTTTCTCTTCTCCCATTTTTAAATTTACCCTATAGTTCAGGATTGTCCAGCTCTAGTCCTCGTGTACTATACACAGGTTGGTAATTTTATATAAACATTTCTTTTTTGACTGATTATAAAACATATCTTGGCTCTCAAGCTCTGAATTTGGACAGCCCTTCTATAGATTCTATAGTTCTGCTTTAAAAGTCTTTATCTTTAGGGCTTGGAACACAGTAATGGTAACTTATATTCTTTGTAGTAGAACCTAAATGAGAAAAAAAGACAAAATGGTATATAAACAAAATAATAATTACTCTGTAAAAGCAAAATATGTGGTTTGTTTTTTTGTTTTTTTTTTTTAAATTAGGATTCATTACGATTTTTTAAAACCCTTGGTTTCTTTGTTTTTATTTTTACTACAGGAAAAATATGGGGATATTTCTGAACGTAAACTACTTAGAGAGAGACTTCAGTGCAAGAGTTTTGATTGGTACTTGAAAAATGTTTTTCCAGAACTGCATGTGCCTGAGGATCGGTTGGGCTGGCATGGAGCGGTAGGTACTATTCGGGGCTTAGTTATGTTGTGTTCAGGCAAAACATTAAAAACCGTGCATTTTTTTGGTAATTGGCACCTTAACATTTTTACAATTTAAGGTCAATGTCTTCCTTTTGTATTACTTCGACTGTTCCTGGTAATAGTTATCCCTTACAACTAGCTAATGGGTTATTTCTTCAAAATATTAAAAGAAACAAAATGTTGTGTTTCCATAGGTGCGGAGTATGGGCATATTGTCAGAGTGTCTAGATTATAATGCTCCAGATCATAATCCTGTCGGGGCTCATCTCTCACTTTTTGGATGTCACGGGCAAGGTGGCAATCAGGTATGCAGCACTGTGTAATTTGGTAATTTTCAGGTTTATTGTGCACTATTAGTAACACATACAGTACACACATACATCATATTTAGGAATGAGCGAATATAATAAAAATTGTTCTTGTTTATTAAAAATTCCTGGATAGATAAAGGTACTGATTTTGTTAAAGAAAAATAATTTAACAGAAAATGAGAATAGTTGCCAATAGTTTTCATCACCACTATGGTAAAAAGAAAAACATAAGCTTCAGACAGCAAATTTAAAGTCCAAACTGGCAAATAGCATTAACAATATAGTCCCAAACTTGTGTTTTGTAGCTTCCACCACATGGGTGCTTTTTGCTGTGGTCCTTGAGTCTTCTTAGTGAAACTTAAATGAAAATAAAAAAAAAAACACTTCATTTTACTTTTGCAGATCCATCGATTTTCGGTGTGGTCTTCTATTCAGTTCTACGGCTTCCTGGTTTCATGCTTTGTCCTGGACATCTTCTTCGGTCTTCTTCCTACGTCACCCAATCTCGTGCTTGTGCAGTGCGAGATCGGGTGATGTAGGCAGAAGAAGGAAGTATGCCGCTATATTTGTAAAAAAGAAAGTGCCAATCTTGCTGTGCATGCGTGAGATTGGCATCTTTTTTTTTTTTTCCCTTCAATGACAGAAAATCGCTGATGTTAGGCATGTGTAGAAGGAGCAGCCCAAGCCTCCTGGGATACGTACCTCACAAATCCCTGGAGGCCTGGGCTGCTTTTTCTGCTCTCCCATTCAGTCTTTACCAAGGGGCAAAGACAGAAGAGGAGGGGCTTTACCTTTTTTTTATATATAAAGTAACACTATTATTATGTTTATATTATCTACCCTTCTATATAAAGTAAAAATTGTGGTGATAGGTCCGCTTTAACTGGAAACCCTGCTAGCATGTTACTACACATGAGCATTCACATCAACTTTGGTACACACACTTTACCTCTCCCAGCACAGTTAACCCCTAGCACTCAAGGTCCTGTCTGGATGAGTTTTTCTCCCTTATTCCACAGCCTGGGGCCTTGGACCAGTTTCCACCAAATTTGCAACTATTGGTTGCTATACAACAAAATGGTAAATGGTTAAACCAAACAATTTTCCACTGTGTTTTAATTCAGAAACTAGCATTACAAAATTTGAGGAAGACATTGGAACTAAATTAGAAGAAAATATCAGGATGTCTTGGAATTGTTTTCTTCCCAAAGCATCTTTACCTGTCTTCTAATTTGTACACAAACTGCAGCACACAAGCATTACAGTATTTCCCCAAGCATTACAGTATTGCCCCATCACCTTCCCGGCATCATTAGAAAGACTCCAATAGTTGAAGCAAGAAGATGCAAGACCAGCATAAGCAAATGAGTGGAAGTAGGAAGCACAGACATTACATTACTGTAGAGGTGAGAATACACTCAAAGATGCAAGTATGTACCATTTTCTTTCTGCATCAGAAGTGGGCAGGCCTCATTGATGCAAAGACAGTCTGTACATTATTCTTATACCCAGATTGGCATAACACAGGTCAACATGTCATTTTCATCAGATATAATTTTATGTGGGCTTTTTAGTATTTTTGATTTGGATTTCAAATCGGTGTTCAGTTTTTCTCTAGCACGTCTAGTTTTTGTGATGCAGCTAAATATATATTGTGTGAAATTCCTTATAAATAGCTTTAACATTTTACAACATTTAACAACAGTTTTATTTTTTTAATGCTAGAGACCGCACTAACTGTGATTTGATTTCATTTGTCGTCATGCCTAGAAATTGCCTTAATGATCCAGACAGTTTGTTACATGTGTGGTTCATACACGACGAAAGCACAATGTCCCCAAATTCCACAGAACTTTAAAAGATATAAAAATTATTTTTCGGCTTTCCACTTGGTGACCAGGATAAATCTTGGGTTCCACATGTCATCTGTACCAGTTGTTCCAATGGACTGTGTGACTGGCTAAATCTTTTAAAGCATCAATGCCATTTGCAATCCTGATGGTGTGGAGAGAACCGCAAGACCATCTAATCGACTTCTTTTTTTGCCGCGTCAACAAAAGTGCATTAAAAAATGCACTAAAAAGCGTAAAACTAAGCACAAAATTGTATATCCCAGCCTCGATTCTGCAATTAGGTCTGTTCCCCATGGTTTATTGCCAGTTCCGGTACCGCCACATGATGGACTTGCTTCTGTAGAAGGTGATGATAACTTGTCAACGGTCTTCGCTAGTGATGGCTCACTGTGCTGCTGTCTTGATATAAATGCACTTTTTACCAGTTTGTCACAAGAGCATGTTCCATCTGAATGGCGTATCTTCATTGATTCCTCTAAAAGCAGCTTGAAAGCAGTCTTACTGCATAATGGTAATTCCAAACCAAAATTACCAGTTGCCCATTGCAACATGAAAATACTACTTGAAGCAATCCAGTATAAAATACACCAGTGGAACATCTGTGGGGATCCAAAGGTCATTTGCTTGCTGATGGGAATGCAAGGAGGATTCACAAAATATTGCTGTTTCCTATGCCTGTGGGACAGCCGGTCTACAGGAGAACAATATGTCCAGCAGGAATGGCTACCAGGAGATACCTATAAGCCCGGAACAAGTGTCAAGTTTCTGCCTCTGGTTGATCTGCATAAAATATTTCTGCCACCTTTCTGTATCAAGTTAGGCTTGATGAAGAACCTTGTCAGGGCCATGGGTAAATCAAACTCCATGGGTTTTCAGTACCTTGTTGAAAAGTTCCCAAACATGAGCACTGCAAAAATGAAGCAAGGGATTTTTTTAGGGCCACAGATCAAGTCTGTTTTGCAGGATGATGTTTTCAAACAACCTTTCTCAGCAGCTGAGCTTTAAGCTTGGAATGCATTCAAGTGGCTGTGTAAAAAAATTTCCTTGGCAACCATAAGTCTCCTGCATTCAAGGAAGCAGTTCAGAATGTGCTTGATACATACCAGAAACTGAATTGTCGCATGTCATTAAACATACATTTCTTGCAGTCACATCTAGAATTCTTCCCGGAACATCTTGGTATGGTGAGTGACAAACAAGGTAAACGTTTTCACCAGGACATTGTTATTGGAGCACCACTACCAAGGTTTCTGGAATGAAAGTTTGATGGCTGACTATTGCTGGATGCTCTACTGTGACATTCCAAAGAGTACACAAGAAAATCCTACTCTAAGCATTTTTTGAGAAACAATGGTTCCCATACTGACACTGTTCAGTAGATCTTTACCACAGTGGGCCTATTTTACTTTACACTGAAGATGTATTAACATTCACTTCAATGGTACTTACATTTTAGTACAAAATACATGCACGTACATGTTAACTATAATAGTACTCATAGCTCAGGAACTGTACATGTTAGGGAAAAATCTGTTCTGAAATCTGCTCGAAAAACTGATTTAGAAAAGTTTGCTATGGTTTCTGATGATTATCGAAACAAATTTCTGTTGACCTGTGTAATATTATTGGGTATTGGATACCCTGGGCTTGCAAGGAGAATAAATTATGCTGAATGTCCTTAAGTGCAGAAGCGGAGTGGTATCCATGGCTAGAGGAGGACACATACAGTGTTAAAAACGTGTATTAGGCAGGGCACATGTTGTTTTTATAAGGTGTTTTATGGACACCCTTTTATATAATATTAAAAATATGATAATATGACTGCTTTAAAATTTGAAATTTATATATAGGTATATATTTATTTATATATATATATATATATATATATATATATATATATATATATATATATATATATATATATATATATATATATATATATATATATATATATATATATATAAACTTAACTTAAGTGGTATTTTGTTTTCAGTTTTTTGAATATACTACAAACCAAGAGATTCGCTTCAATTCGGTAACTGAACTATGTGCAGAAGTCCCTGAACATCAGACACATATTGGTATGGTTCATTGTCCTAAAGATGGTAGTCCTATTCCTGAAAATATCATTTGGAAATTTAGAGATGTAAGTAATTAAAAAGTCTAAAAAAAAAAAAAAAAAAAGCAAGTTTTCTGTTAAATGGTGTATTTATGAAAATTGTGTTTTACATAGTTGATATTGAGTGAATGAAATGTTTAAAGAGAGAGAGATATTTCGGACAGAGACAACTTTTTTCTAATTAAGGCCCTGTACATTACCACAATTAATTTTAAATCAAACCACTCAGATGCAGTTGAACTGCAAACTTTCAGCTTTAATTCAGTGGGTTGAACAAAAAGATTGCAATAAAAAGTGAGGAACTAAAGCCTTTTTTAACACAATCACTTCATTTCGGGGGCTCAAAAGTAATTGGACAAATTTAAAAGCTGAAAATAAAATGATCATTTCTAATACTTGGTTGAAAACCCTTTGCTGGAAATGATAGCCTGTAGTGTTGAACTCATGGACATACCCAGATGCTGGGTTTCCTCCTTTTAATTTGCTCTGTTCTGTCAGGCCTTTACTGTAGTGCCTTTCAGTTGCTGTTGGTTTGTGGGCCTTTCCAAAGTTTAGTCTTCAACAAGTGAAATGGATGCTCAATTGGGTTCAGATCTGGTGACTGACTTGGCTATTCAAGAATATTCCACTTCTTTGCTTTAACCCCCCCTAGCAGTAATCCCGAGTGTGATTTTACAAGCAAAAAGCGGTAATCCCGAGTCATACTCGGGGTAACTTTAGATGCCCCCCCCACCTTTGCCCCGTGCTCCAGCGGCGATCTGATGGTCCCGCTGTGATACCAGGGCGCTGGTCTCTCGGGGGGCGTGGCCGGGCGGGAAATTTAAACCCAGATTACCGAGTAATCTGCTTTTAAATACCACCCGGGTTCCGGCCACACTGCTGCTTGCATCAGTAGTGAGATGCAAAGCACAATGCAGGACTTCTGCATTGTGTTTTACATCTAACTGCAGATGCGAGCAGCAATAGTAAATTCTGGGGGTGATGCCCGCTGGCACCACCCTGGAATTTGCTATTGCTGCTCGCATCTCCTGGAAGATGCGATGCACAATGCAGAAGGTCTGCATTGTGCTTTGCATCTCCCTGGAGATGCAGAGCAGCAGTGTCTGGGTGAGGCGGGAGGAACATCCCCACTCGCATCACCCGGGAGGATGTGACATCTTCCGGGTGATGCGAGGGGTAATGTATTCGAGGGTTTGGCCGGGCGGGAAATTCAAAAGCAGATTACAATGTAATCTGCTTTTAAATGTGTTTTACAGCAATAAATAAAGTACATTTTTAATTTTATATTTTATTTTAAATTACATTGTTGTCTAAAATTTCATTATTTTTTAAAAATTATTTATAATTATGTATTATATTGTAATTTATGATTACAATAAATATAATTATCATACCTGGGAGTTAATCCTAAGAATTACAGGCCCACAATATAAACAAAGATTTCTATGCAAAAAGAATTAGGATCACTTTTTGCATCAAAAAACTGACAGAATTAGAACACTAGGAGGGTTTAATAAACTCCCGGGTTGCTTTGGCTGTATGTTTTGAGTCATTGTCCATCTGTATTATGAAACGCCTCCCAATCAATTTGACTACATTTAGCTGGATTTGAGCAGACAGTATGTCTCTGAACACCTCAGGATTCATTTGGCTGCTTCCAAGCCATCACCTCACACTGCTTTCACCATGTTTTACAGATGATGTGGTATGCATTGAATCATGAGCTGTTCCACGCCTTCTCCATATTTTTTTCTTGTCATCATTCTGGTAAAGGTTGATCTTGGTTTCATCGGTCCAAAGAATGTTTTTCCAGAACTGTGCTGTCTTTTTTTGTTGATGTTTTTGAGCAAAGTCCAATCTAGCCTTTCTATTCTTGAAGCTTATGAGTGGCTTGCACCTTGCAGTGCACCCTCTGTATTTAGTTTCATGCAGTCTTCTCTTTATAGTAGACTTGGATATCGATACATCTACTTCCTGGACACTGTTGTTCACTTGGTTGGCTGTTGTGAAGGGGTTTCTCTTCACCATGGAAATGATTCTGCGATCATCCACCACTGTTGTCCTCCGTGCACGTCCGGGTCTTTTGGCGTTGCTGAGTTCACCAGTGCTTTGTTTCTTTCCCATGATGTACCAAGCTGTAGATTTTGCCACTCCTAATATTGTAGCAAGTTCTCGGATGGGTTTTTACTGTTTTTGAAGCTAAAGGATGGCTTGTTTCACCTTCCACAATCAAGCCCAACCCCCCCCCAATCAACTCCAGGCCTATTATCTGCTTAATTGATAATGAATCGATAATGAAAACAAAGGAATTGCCCACACCAACCTATGAAATAGCCTTTGAGTCAATTGTCTAATTACTTTTGAGCCCCTGAAATTATTGGTTTTGTAAAAAAAAAAAAAAAAAAGGCTTTAGTTCCTCACATTTTTATGCAATCTTTTTGTTCAACCCACTTAATTGAAGCTCAAAGTCTGCAGTTCAACTTCATCTGAGTTGTTTCATTTAAAATTGTTTTAATGTACAGAATTAAAATTAGAAAAAAGTTGTCTCTGTCCAAATATTTATGGACCTAACTGTATATTTTGTTGTGTAAAAAAAAAAAAAAAAAAAATCTGGCACACAATCCCCATGTTTTACATATGATGTTAACCTATTTTTCATCTAGAGAAAGATGTGTGTTGTCTTTTTTTTTGAAAAATCCATGTAACAGCATGAATCATGATATAAAACTACCTGTGCAACCTCTTCCCCTCCAAAAAAAAAAAAAAAAAAAGCTTAGTACTTGTTCTATTAGACACTGCTTTCTGGGAATACTTATTACCTGTGGCAGTAAGGGGGTTTATTGCCCAAACTTTGTACTTGGAATCATACTTTGCAGATGCATCACTTGCACTATTAGAAGATCATAAATGTTCACAAACTTAAAGTCTGCAATGTTTTAATATGTTAATCGTGCAAAAACTGCTTTATTGTTTTTGACAGAGTTGGGAAGGGTTAGAAAATCTGCAGAATTTCCTGAACTTCCCACTATCAGAGAAAGTACTGTACAGATATTGCTGTTGGATTACTTCCCCTCTACACCTGTGACATGACATGTAAAATTGTAGATTCCTTCTGTCTTTTTCTCCTGGTGACTATGGTCATATGGTCACCTAAAAACAACAGTAAAAGTCTGGCAGAGTTTCATACCCATTCACTGTCTGTCTTACACTAAAAAAAAAAATGGCTGAAGTGGATTGTTTGCTAGAAGCTTTAGGCATGTGAAGAAAAAAAAAATAATTTTTGTTTTTTTATTTATGTGCAGGATGGAACAATCTATCATCCTCATTCAAGTATGTGTATTAGCTCATTCCGCACATCAGAGGGTCGAGCAGATGTGCAGATGAAGCCTTGTAACTCCTTAGATAAAAACCAAATCTGGAAGTTTGAAAGGTAGAACCTGTGGAAAACCTGCAAATTTGGACAGAAACCTACATAGAAAATCCATCATTTCAATTCAGGCCTCAATTACTGAAACCACATACATGTAAACATAGCTGAACTGAAAATGTCTTCATGCATATATACTGAATAACTTATATTTTGGCTTTCTGCATTCTCTGAAGTGCCTTTATATTCAAAATGTGCTGCTTTACACTGTTTATCAGGCTAGAATTTGTTGAATAGTACATAAACTTTTTATCTACAGCTTAATTTTTATACATTTTTATGCAATTTTAAAATGATTTATAGCCTTAAAGTAAAACGGTATTTTGCCCTTTCAAGGCAGAGTAAACCGCTTACTGTATAAGTGGGCAAGTAAGTGGTCTATACTTACGTTGCCCATGGTCTCCTTTTGCACTGATCTGTTGCCTTGTTTCAACTTTTTCAAACACTCTACTTCCTACCCAGACACCTGTCCTGGCACTTGACCTCACAGGCACTAAATGTTAAAAATATGTGGGGGAGGGCATGTTCAAATAGACCAAATAAGTAGTGAGTGTTTTACATGAACAGGGCCATGGGAAATTAAGCGCAGACAGCCTAGTATGGGCAAACATCAGATTTGCTTTAAGGAGTAGGTCGATTGGTTGCAGAACAGAGGTTCAGATATGAGTATTAAAAATATATATGATACTATATGACACCCAGTCATAATTCAGTTCACCGAAATTAGATGCTAAATTAATTTCATGTTTGTACTCTTGTTTCAACTTTTTCACATTGCTTCTTTCTGATTTGAAACAAGCATATACTCTACAATTCTGTCTACTGCAGTGCTTTATCCTTGTCATACTCCAAGTCTTTGTCATACTTACTAAGATTATGCAATCTAAAAAATATTTATCATGCCAGGTTCTTTCAATAGAAGAAAACATTTATGTGCTTTATAACTTCAAATGAACAGTTCTCTTCCATAATTGTTTTTTTTTTTTCAAAAACTAATCAAGTACCCCAACATACATATTCAATGCCACATCCCAATTTATAATATTTCATACATAAAAGAGGTGGAGAAATAAAGAGACTTTTTAGGCATAATAGTTTACATCAACTTGCAGAATTTTCAAATGAATATATATATGCCTTTTGAAAATTTTCATACATAAAAACAGCATTAATAAGAAGTATTAAAATTACAAACTTGTGTGCACAGACATTTTCTTTTAACAACTCATGTAAGTTACATGGTGACACTTTCAACACGTTTCGTGGACAAAAAACACTTCTTTAGGATGAATACAAGTTTTTCTATAAATAATAATTATTATTTAAAACATTGCATATATACAACATCTTCAACACTAAAAAAGGAAAAGGACACATTTATTCACATCATAGCATGTATCTATCCAAAATGGTGAAACTCCCTTCCCAGACTCAAACTGGAAAACCCACAAGAAATTGGACAAGAGGGGGGCAGCGGTAAGAACAGACGCCTCAAAAGTTCACCTATTCACCTCACTAGAAAACAGTATCAGAAAAAAATGTTTTGACATTTAAATAGTAAGAGCTAACATGTAGCTCTCTTAATCTAGTGGGTAGAGAAAAAAATGTGTGTTGATATATTCAAAATACCCTTCAGCACCTGGACAGTGAACCTGTGTACAGAGTAGTCTTTGCATGGAGCTTACTCTGTTTTGTTGAAAATGTACTTCCACTAAGCTCAAAATATTTCATACTAGAAATGCCTTATAAAAAGCAGACATTGATGATGTCAAAGCCTAATAAAGAATACACTTTACACAGGATTTGTCCACAGAGGTTCTGCATTCATGTTCTATCAAAATGTATAGAATTTACTGAACACTATGGTATGGGTAAGGCTGTCAATTGGAAAAGAAATTTGGAGATAGAAAGAAAAGGTTCCAAAAAATTACCTGTCAGCTGGGTTGATGAATCCATTGTGGGTTTCAATTTTGTTGCAAAATTTTTAGAAGGGATAGAGCTAACTTGAGGTAATCCTGTTTTCAGTGTTTTTATTGCTAAAAAGTATTTTATCCAGTTGGAGAGCGGAAATAGTTAAGATTTAGACTTTTTGTTCAAATGGCTTCAGCTTGTATGTTAGCATTCAAAAAGTCTTTGAGGAGGATTATGTAAGCTTTGGCAGGACATTCAGTTAACAGCAGCTATCATAACTAATCTTTACCTTAGGAGTTCTTGAAAGGCTTCAACAAAACTGCCTAAAGCTTGCTGAAAGTTCTGAAGAAGTTTGTAGTACACAATACCTCTATAAAAGCTCTGTGTTAATAGGGTCACGCTCTTCATAGAGGTCTATTCCTTGAAGAAATGGGCAGAAATAAAAACCTGTATCTGTTCCTTCTAGCTTCAAAATGTTTGTGCTGTCCTTTGTTTTGTTTTGTTTTTGTTTTTTTACCAAAGGACATATAACTATCGGTGTGTACAAGTTATCTATGCAGCATAACAGAGGTTAGTGTTGGGTTGTTAGGTTGCATGCTACAGATTTATGGATTTGAAGTCCCAAAGAGCATATTGGACAATCTTAGTATTTTAGTTTTCAATAAAGTAGAAAGGATTAGAACAACTGTCAGGCTTTTTGGCATCTATGTGTTTGCTGTGTAAACTCCACTTCTCCATGTGTCCTAATTACCATTGTCACCTAGTCAGAAAGTGAAAAAAAAAAAAATAAACCCTAGCAGGTGTCCTCAAAACCAAATATTTCCTGAAAAGTAGGTGACAGTTGGTGAAAAATTTTCTCTAATTTGCTGTTTGCATAGGAGGTAAATGAAAGTCTCCCCAGGGGAACACAGATAGAAAATCAATAACATAGAGGGGGTTCATCCGTCTATGCCCCGAAACTAAAAAAGTTGCATAAAATTAAAGGGCTTGTTTTAGGAGTTAAATGTTTAGGTTTACATGTAAAGCTTTAGGTTTTGAGATTAGGCTGGTTTATTTGTTTAAAACTTTCTGTAAAACGTGTGGGAGACTATTCTATTTTATTGGAGGATGCCATTGATGACCTTTACTTGTTTACATGCTAGTACCCTATATTCCTATGACCAATAGCAAGTATAGAGATAGGTAGTTCTGGCAATTTACCCACATTTTACAGAATGCCTATTTTGGGTCTGTGACTGACTGTGGCAGTTGTGGTGGCAGCACCCAGACAGCCCTGAGGGGTCTATATATAAAGCAGGGAATCTGCTGTACATGGTCCATGTGTTGTAGTGGCAGTAATTGATTCTACACCAGGGAATGTTAAGGTGAATGCTGGATTCACTACTTTCTAAATAGACTCCCGGGTTATTATATTAAGAGATTTGGTGTGTAGGTAAAGGACAATTTGTGTTAGAGGAAAATACACTGGACATTGTTTCTTTGTAGTGGCCTTGAAAACTACCAGAATCATGTCTCCATTGGTAAAAACAAATTACCTGATAAATATTTGACAGGTTTTTTACACTCTTTAAACAAAAAAAAAAAAAGGCAGAGCTCGGCTAGAGTTGGGCTTGTTGTTGCTATTTTTTTCCCTCCATCCTCCACCTTGCTATACCTTTGTGCCAAACATAAGTTACATACTTTTACCATCATATGATATATCACATAAGAGTTATTCATAAATGAAAATTATGTATTTATTATTTATAATGTCAGTTTTTGTTTAAATGTTTTTGATTGTTACTGTATTTTCCAGACACAGAAATTGCTACTTCTTTCTGACCAAAAGTTAAGTTCATTTTATATCACCTCAGAATGGGCATTTTTAAACAGTGTACCTATCAAAGGAAACCTGCTGAAAACAAAAAAAAAAGCAAAACATAATTTCATAAATGGCTGCATGTGCTTATATAATTTTGCAGTGATGTTTAATGATTGTGTTTGTCACAGTGCAGCACTTTTTATTCTACTTTGTACGGATATTGTCCACAGGTTATTGGTTATTTTGAATCTGATGCAATAAAGTAGGACCCACATGATCATGATGATTTTCCATTATGGCTAAAATTTTTATAGAATTATTTGTTTTTAAACTACTGATTCATAATTGTAATAATTGAGTATAATATAATTTAATTTTTGTGGTAAAAAATAGTGTTAAAAATAAACTAAATTTTTCAAAAAGGTGCTGTGTGGTTCTTAAAATTCTTGTAAAATTTTAGATATTGTTGCAGGTGCTTTTAGCGCCTTAGAAATCCCTTATTTTACATAAGAACCTTTTAGGTATATGTTCACATGTGCACAGAATTCTTGTAATTAGGCATCCAGCTCTCATATTCCTCTGGTGGAAGCATGGGGGCTCCTAAGTATTATATTACAAACTACATGTACATAGGAGTGTGGACTCCACCTTTTAACCCAATATGCTCCCTCTGATCTACCAAGTAGAATGTTTTTTATGATTATATGAACAATTACATTGACACCGTTATACATTTTTATTTGACACATTCAAATGACAATGTCCTGTCATCAGCCATGTTAGTTGGTTAACGTCACAAAAACGAAGATAAAATTATTTTTGACTGTTTGGTCCAGCATTTACCAACAGAGAGGGATAATTATGGAGGATCAATAACTCTTCAATAGCTCTAAGGTTCCTGCTAAACAACTGCTGTTGGGTGTATCTATAAGTGCTCATAGTTGTTCTTACAAATAATCCAAAAATAATAAACAATACTTGTGCAGCCCCTCCTGCTGGCAGAGACCAATTGGTTTTCTATTGTAAAAATGTCCCTGACGCCAGTGTTTGAGGGCTATGGTGAAAAGGCAAGGGCTTAAAGGGGACCTAAATGCTAACATCAGAAATATTAGATTTCTATTCTTACCTTCTTGCACTGAAATGTCAGTCCCCTTAGTGGTGCAGACAGTGACAGCTTGTATCCATAAAATTAAAAACATTATATGCATGGAAGTGGCCATCTTGCCTTTGGCAAACTGCCTTCCCAACCAGTCCTGAACTTCTTCTTTGCCCACAGCCATCCCTCACTGCTCAAGCCCCACCCAGGCTCTCTAACCAATCAGTAAGTGTGTTGTCTTCTGTAATTGGTTGGTGCTGATGTCATAGATACAGATCAGGGACCCCATCCAAGTGCCATATCAGACCAGTGCACAGTATCACCATAATCCTCATCTGTAGAGCCCATTGTCACCCTAATCTGTCATCCACAATCCCTCACCCAAAATGTTACCCTCATCTGTGGAGCCCATTGTCACCCTAATCCACGTTGTCACTTCCTTTTGTGTTAACGTTGATAAATAACAAAACAATCTTTCATTCAGAACTGAGGTCTCCCCTGCTGTTATAAGTTAAGCTACGTACACACTTCCAATTATTATCGTTGGTAAACGAACGACGAACGATCCTGCACGATATCTGCGAACGATCGTATATTTCCAACGACTTTCCTCGTTCGTCGGCGTCGTTGGTTACTTTTTTTACGAACGATTTTTGCCCAATCGATCGTTCGTTGTTCATTCGTCGTTCATTTTGAACGATAAAAATTGGAAGTGTGTACGCAGCTTTAGAGAGTGACGTTATCACAGAGAAAAAACACTCCCACTGCTGTGATTGATTAGCAAGTTTACTCTTTACTTTCCTTTTTTTTTTCTCCTTGACTGATAATGTCAATCTCCCATGAGCCTTTGCAGTCTTCTCTTTATTGCCACGGTAATGGAGATCCCAGGGGGCAGGGGGCAGAGCAGTGTTTTGACAGTTTAAGAAGTTTAGAAGCTTTTAAACAAAAGTAAAACCCATACAGATTAGAGTAACCCAGGTTTAGATAATCTATAAACTCCAGGTAAGTGTGAGGTTTGGTCTGCTTTAACTTATGCTATTTGTTCGGATGCAGAGAAAAAAACACTGTTTTCTGATTACATGTTAAAGGAAGGTTACATGATCAAGGGCAGCACAGTTGGCTTAGAGCTTAGCACTCTAGCCACATCCCCAAAAAATTCAGTTAGGTTAATCAACTTTCCTGATTATATATAATATATATATGCAGAAACAGCTGTTAGGTCTTGCTTGCTAAACTAAATACACATTGAGACGTCCCTGCTGCCTGCTCCCTGGCACTGTGCCAGATGTCCGTGGTGCTGCGTGAGGAAGACTGGCCTGTGTGTGGAGGTAAGTATAAAAAAAAATCCGGCAAAACTCAGGTCCAGAGGTTGCCAGATTTTTGATGTGTGTGTGTATATATATATATATATATATATATATATATATATATATATATATATATATATATATATACTTTTTTTAGTGACATATGCTTATGGTAGGGACAGTTAGTGACATTTCAATAGTCTTTGTAAAGCACTGTGTAATAGGTTGGCGCTACATAAATACTGGTGAATCATAAGGTTTCAATCTGTTGTCAAGCAAGTGTATCTGCATAATGTTGCTTTTATTGATTTCATATTTATTTGTACTGCTCTGAAAAGTCACTGGTTGGTAGGAAATTATATATTTAGGTGTATATATACCTAATAAAATGTTCTGAAGGAAACTACAAATATATAATTCACGTTGAAGTTCATGGGAATGGGTTTATTTTTCTAAAGAGATTATGATCATCTGAATCTCTCTGCCCATGCATATAGAGCAACTTTATGCATATCACCTAAAGTGGGACTAATTTCTGTCATTTTCTTTTTATCAACACTTTAAAATCATCTCTATAACACTGAGGAACGCATTTTTTGTTAAGTTAGATCTTACACTTGTTTTTTTACTAATTTGTGGGTGGTGAATCCAGAAATGATCCAGTTTTTTTGCTATCACATCCAGTAATTACAATACTGGGTATCCTCCATTTTTGTCAAAAAACATACAAATTTGACATACAATGAAAAAATAATGAAATAATAACTTGAATGTACTGTTTATTTAAATTTCTTTTGTTCTGTTTCTTTTTGTTTTCCTTTGTTCTGTACAAAGGATTTATTGTTACTCTGACATTTTTTTTTTTACAGTACAACATTTGAAAATTATTCAGGTAAGCGTTTAAGGTAAAAATGTACGCTTATAACTTTTCCTGGAGTTTTCAGTGATAGGACAATCCCACCGGATGCTCCAACAATAGTCAGCCATCATATGTACATCCCATCTACCCTGATACTGTCCTTCCATGACCTTCATATCTTGGTGGAATTGTTCACCTTGCTCATCTCTGTGGACCATCAAACACACCGGCCTTTATTTTTTCAAATGACAAGCTATAAAATGCCAAAATGAGGTACTTGAAAGTTTCCTTCAATTGGCAATGCATTAACGAACTGCTTTATCAGACCCAGTTTCATGTGCAAAGACGGGAATATATTATTCTTTCTAATAACAAGTTGCTCATGTAGAATGTTTGAATCACCTGGTTTTAGGGCAGATCTTGGAGGCCATTTCCTTTCCACCCAATGCCTCTCTCTGCTGTCCCACATGCACAGATAACAGGGATAATTGGTGTATCCACGTTGCCAACCAAGAAGAAAGCATACCATTTTAAGGTCAACACAGATGACCCAATTGTGTTAGTTATATTGCAAAAAATCAATGACTCTCTTTATGTCTGCATATTCTTCTCAAAGAGAAACTGAATGGCCAATTAAGACTTACCCAAATATATTTACATTGTGAAGGAGGACACACTTTAGGCTTCAGTTTGAGCTATCAATGAATAGCCACCATTCAGTTGAGTTATAGATCGGAATTCCCAAATGCAATTTCTCTGGTTTGAAAGTACGATACCTTCAGTCCTTTAATAAATATGCATTTCTCACACAGTCTTGATGCTAGGAGTTCTGAAGCCTTCTTCGATGGTCCCGAATCACGTGCCAAATCCCTTACGAACAGAGTCCTCTTCAGTTTCAAACTCTTCATCATTGTTGTCACCTAGTTCATCACCATAATAATTTTCTTCAAAAGAGGGTAGTGTAACGAAAACCAGCACTCGGATTTCATCTGAATGAGCCACTGGGCATATAACCGATGATAGACTAGGATACTCTGTTACATTTATTTTTCTTGTTCTACCCTGAAGTTTTCACTATACAAAAGTAACAGTCACTGAAATGATTTCTTGGCTCTCGCCAAACCATAGGTATACCAAATGCCATCTTATCACGTGTTCCCTTTGTCCACATCCGTAAACCCTCGACACACTGTTTGCACACCTTATGAGGGGCCCAACTTTGAAATATGCCAAATAGGCTTGCTCTACAAATGTGCTGATGTTCGCCCTTTCACTGGGAATGGTGAAACTGCCACAGATATAACAAAAAATATTCAGGGTTGTTTGGGCATTTATGAGAAACAGCAGAGCCAGACATGATCTGAAAGACAAGAAATACGCATGTAAGTAGAAAAATAAATTTTGCTTATTCACTACGTAGAGCAGCGCACAACCTCTGACCACACTGTCTTGCATGTAGATGAATAGCCTTTACAACACGTAGACACAACACTAGAGTAATTGCATTAATATCAGGGGTAGAGGAAAAACTGACATGATAGAAGAAAACTAACTGCACTTTCAGAATCAGCATACCTATTTTAGTGTAAATAAGCTTAAAAAAATAAAAAATTTGTTCAAAATTGTTCTCCGGTGTAATTACTCATTTGATAACCTTTTACCATACAAATATTGATTAGGAAACAATTTTGCTTTTTTTGTAATACATTTTAAATAACAATGTAATACATTTATTAACAGTCTAGTTCTATTGGACTGATAAAAGACAGGTGATAGCCTAAATCTTTTTCAGTCTTGTTTACTTACTCAATGTGTTAAAGTCTGAGAAAGTGACTCATTTTATTTTTTATTTAATTTTTATTTATTTTTTTTACAAAGAACGTGACTGTTGCAGCCAATGTATTTCTCCCATTACAGGTTTCCTGTGTGACATAATATAAGATTCACAATTAACCTACCACCTGTAAAGGGCTCCCAGGCCCATCTCTAGATTGATCATGTCATACCCTTGCAAAATTAGCCTGTTTCCCTCCTAAAGTGGACCTATCAACAAACTTATTAGTTTATATAAAAAGGTAGATCATTTACCCTTCTGTCTTTACTTCCGCAATGGTAAAGATACTGGGATACGTGATGGGCTTGCACAGAAGGGGCTTTTTACTAAGGTAAGTGTGATTCCTATTTTAAATTTAGTCCTGCATTACGTCCCATACAGATGTAACCTCAGTGTAGCATGAAACTATCTTTCATGATCATTTCCAGTGAATGATGGACAAATGAGCACTGTATACATAGTTGTTCTGTTCTATGAAGGGAGGGAGGATGAGCTGCACTCTCTTCCATAGGAAGTAAGCAGTGTTCCTAGCTGTCAAGTTTTTTTTATCAATCCAATAGAGTGGATGGAGGACTCCTATACACATGTTAGATGACTTTCACCCAAGACAAGCATGACCGCTCGTGCTGACAGCAATAACCTGTTGTTCATGTAACTTTACCAAATCTGAGACAACTTAACTAAGTGAAAATGAATATTGGTATAGAAACATATTTGGCATAGGTAATAGCAATAAAACATATTGCATTACAAACTGAAATGGAAATCAAATACCCATATATGTTAATGGACAAAGAAATCATGATACAGACAATATTCCAAAAAAGTGAACTGTTACTAAACAAAAATAAAGGAATAAAATAATTTTATACTTTTTTTTAACATCCTTTATTTTTATTTCTTTCAAGTAGGGAACATCATAAATAGGGGGAGGATACATGGGATAGGAATAACAATCATAAGTGGGCTAGAAAGCTAACCCTAGGGTCCAATATTAATTTGACATTCTTAAGAGCAACATAAACATGAACAAAGGTGCTCCCCATATTGGGGGACCATAGTTATTAAGAGTCCAAGAGAGTCAGTCTTTGCTTATTCAAGTAACATATAGAACAAATGTTATATGGATTCCGTAGGAAGGTAGTTAAGTAGAAGGATATAGGTAACTTCTTGGGAGTACATATATACAAATAATTTTCTGTTTTTTCTTTGGGAAGTTGAATATTTCCCACAATATGTTATCAAAGACACAACCCATACTATACTGAAACTTCCAGAATCATGTCTGCAAAACACAAACTAGTACCTTGTTGACATAATCACAAATACAAGGAAAGATAGAAAACCTGTGTAAAAGGACATACTATATAAACCTGTCACATACCACAGATTAAATAAAAATATTTTGCAATGTCAGTTTAGCCATAAGTCTAAATGGTGCAGACATTCAACAGTTTTTCATTAAAATGATGTCCACGTCCTCATTGCCAAGGCCATGGTATAAAAATAGTGTGTTCTTATATTGTGATAGGTAGGGCTGTTGATGAAAAATTGCTAGTTGAGTCAGTGTGCGGGCAGATTTATCTGAAACCTGGTTGGAATGATCTCTTTTCCAATACTTACAGATCAGGTACTGGCACGGATGTTACTTGGTAAAGACCCTAAACCAGCAGAAAGGTAAATAACTTCTAACGTTAATTATATCAGTATTCTGCTGTAGGTGCACAACCTTATCCCAAAGCAGCACCCTTCTGCCTGGATTACTTCTTATACAGAGAACAGTTTCTTGTTTTACTGATTCTAACCAGGCTTAACAGGCTTATGTTATGGTGCAGTAGATAGCATACAGAGAGGGCAGTGGTGCAACACAGGATACATTTAGCAGTATCTGCAGAACAGTGGCCCAGAGAAAGTAAAATGCAGGACAATGTAAGGAATACAGTGATCCAGAGTATGTAATTCACATAATAGCATACAGTTCCTCTTCACTTTGATGATCACTATAGTGGCTTCATACATGGTGGTCAATTAAAAAGGTCCATTAGTTGCCATTTGAAGGTCATTGGTGAGGGGCAGCGTAGTGGGCACTGGGGAAGTGCTTGGTGAAAGGTTTTACAAACTTTCATGTGCTAGTTACCTAATATAGCACACTAGCGCAGAATAGGGTAGCAAGCAGAACTTCCTTAGGCTCAGGCAGCATCTTCTAGGGCTCAAGCACCTATTGCTGCAGAGCGCAACTTCCTCCAGGTAAAGTAGCTTTTCATTCAGTCCCCGTTTGACAGGATGCAGGAACACAACTATTGGACAGAGCATCATCACCCTATAACAGTAGGTGCCAAAACAAAGATTTTGAAGGTGGATCACAGCTATTATTTTATTAAAAGGGTTCAAATTTTATATAAAATAAAATATGACTTTTAAAAGTATTTTAATATGTTAAGGCTTATGAAGACTTTAGTTTTTTTTTCACAATTAGCGAAAGTTGATATTTGAAAGCTATGATGTTAAACTTTACAAAATCCTAAATGTTCGTCAGAAAAGCTTATAATCTAATGTCCCTACCATGATTTTGGAACAGTTTTAGTATGTAAGCCATTAAACCTACCAGGATATTTTTAAGATGTTGGAGAAGACCCCACAAACAAAGGGGAAACATAAAAGCTTAACACAGATAGTCCTAGAGTCCTAGAGATTCAAAAAGAAAATACTATCTTTCAATTCTAGGGTTCTACACATCAGGGCATAAAAAAAATCATCTGATCAATAGCAGGTCCATAGTAAAGTTGCATGTGAAGAAACCACTAGACTTTTGAACTTACCTGTCCTTTAGACCATAATTGAGATGTTTACCCCTAATAAACATATATGTGCAGCATTTGTGGAAAACCAAAAATATAATATCAGTACAAACTGTCACCTGCTGAAATTAAACATACATTGTTAAACATTACATCTGCTAGACTTGCTTGTACATGCAAAGGAAAGTGGTAACTATCAAATGCACCAAAGTGTAAAGACATTGACAGCTTTTTAAGGATGCATGCCTCCTGTTAAGGCCAATGAGAAGACAACTCAATTTTTCACCCTGGAGCACAGTTTCCCTCAATGATGTTATCCTGCACATGTCCCTGTTAAAGTATTTGATGCAGCACAGGAAGTAGGAAGATGCTCCTCTTTTGTCCTGCAGCCATAAAAGTGTTCGTTAGAAGTGGGTCTTTTATTGGAGATGTCTACTACAGCAAGAAAGAATTGGGCTACTTGAAGAGAATGAACTGAGAGCAGGAAGAAGTACTAGAAGAGGCATTGTTAGGTATGACCCTAAAACATAACACAAATCATCAGTCTATAGTAAAGTCTCTAAAAAGAAAGCAAAACTCCTCTATTAATACCAAACATTGTGCAGACACCTAGGATAGTTTTTTCTTGTACATACCATTGCCTCTTCACATCAGCAGACATTTCTCCATTCCCTGCCCCACAGGTCCCCAGCCTTATTTGTCTCAACTGCCAGGGCTGCCAAATCCAGCAGCAATACCAGCACCAAAAGTAGGGCCAACTACAGCCTCTTGGGCATGACAGCCAATTATTTCCAATTCAGGGTCAGCATGAGGGTGACTCTCTAGGAGTTCAGATAGGGTAAATTGTATCATCTTATTTGGAATACTTTGAAGTGCAAGATTTGGTTCTTGATCTCTAGATTAGTAGGCCAAGAAACTCGACCTTTGGTCAGACTTGTCCAAGAACACCATCCAGATCCTGTCCTGTAGAAAAGAGTTTGCAGCCCACCAGGTGAACTATACACCAAAGTAGGATATGGGACTACCAAGTGTAGGTGTAGAGAGAAAAGAGAACTGGTCTAAGGACTGACTCTTGGGGAACACCAACATGGAGGAGAGTGGGCGAGGAGGATTTACCATTGAAAGAAGCTTGAAAGGAGCAGACAGACAGATAGGAAGCAAACCAAGAGAGAGCAGTGTCACTGATACCAATGTAGCGCATGATTTGTATTAGAAGGGGGTGATTAACAGTGTCAAAAGCAGAAGAAAAATATAGGAGTAGGAGGAGGGAAAAGTTGTCTTGAGACTTAGCTCTGAGAATGTCATTGGCCACTTTAACAAGGGCTGTTTTGGTGGAATTGGTCAAGGAGAGCGTTGGTGTTCAGGTAGTTGGTGAGTATTTTATAGACAAGGCGTTCAAGAAGGTGGCAATGAGAAGAAAAGGTACTTGTGGGGGGAGCAGGTGTGGGGTTTAGGAGGGAGTCAATTGTTGAGAAGAGGCTGCGCGGGTTGGAAGATTGGGAGGAAATGACAGCGGAGACAGCGGCAAGATGAGTGCAGTGTTAAAAGTGTTGTAGTCCAGGTTGGTAGTCCATGAAATCCAAGTCAGCACTGGGGCCAGATTTCATCTTCTGAGGATGTTTAGTGTGATTGTTGTGTCAGGGTTGAGGGTTACCAGTACGGGGGTAGCAGAAGATGGCAGGGGCAACTTTATACAGAGCCAAAGAAAGAGTGTGTTTGAAATGAGCGGCAGCTTTATAAGGAGATGACAACAGCAACAATGAGGGGTAGGGAGTGTAAAAGATGGACGGAATGCACTTTAAAAGCGGTGAAAATGAGAGAGGGTGGGGTAGAAGAGTCTCAAGGTATTTAGGCAAATAACACACACCTGTCACATCCCTCTATCCTGACTATAAAAAATGTAAACACAAAAATGGTAAATTTCACAAGTTCTTTTTTTTCGCAACTACATTTTCTGTATATTAGGTTTTACTATTGGATTCAGTAGGATAGACAAACAGCTGAGACGAAACTAGGGACCTGTTTTAGAAAGAGGGACCTCCAAGTCCCTACAAATCATTGACAGTTGTAAAGTATACAGCAGGGTCACAGATTGCCAAAAAAAAAAATCTATGAGCAGACAGATTCTTTATTGCTGAATGGTCAGGTTATGTCTCTTCTGCAATAAACCTAAAGTGGAATTAAACTTCCACTTCAAAAACTTATGATCCAGCAGGGCCCTTTGCAATATGCATCCTTACCAGCCTGATTGCTTTTTGGAACTGTCAAAATCCCTAAGCTGCACATAGCCTTGGTTGCCAGGATACTTGGCGATCCTGGCTTCACCTGCAGTTGCCAGCACTGAATTAACACTGATGCACCTGCCCAGGGCATGCCAAGATGGCCGAAGATTGCAAGTGAGAGAAGAGAGGGAGAGAAAACAGAGGAGAAATGAGATGGTCGAGTATAGTGATCTATAGTTACTCTTTAAGCTATCTGCCTGTTAGAAACTTTATAACTGAACTCTTCTTACTCCTTTTCCAGTGCCAATCTTCACTCAGTCATCTTTAAGGTAAAGGATCCTTGGCTATTGTCATTGGCCAGTCTGGAATAACTTAAAGCGTACCTAAACTCAACATTTTTACTTTAAATAGAAGGGTAGACAACCCTTTTATATACAGTAAAAATGTTTTTTTTTTTTTTTTTGAAGTGCAACACCCTTTTTTTAATAAAAAAAAAAACAAGGGTGCAGCACCGCCCCTTTATGTTTTGATCAAAACTTAGTGGGAACGCAGAGCCTCCTGGGATACCCAAGTCACACATTCCTAATATCGGGCATGCAGTGAGATTGGCTCTCTATTTTTCACCTTCACAACGGCTACGCCATCTGATCTCGCACCTGTGCCATGCGAGATTGGGTGACGAAGACAGAAGACTGGAAAAGATGAGTGAAGATGGGGGCGTTCGGTGCTTCCTCTGCTCTGGGACAAAGAGGAATCCCAGGACAATGCGGGACCGGATCATTGGAAGGTCCAGCACCATCAAAGGACCTGCAGGATTAAACCTTAATGTATTATTTTTTGTGTTTTAATTTAGTTTTGCTTTATCTCCTGAAGCTGGGATCCTAAGCTCAGTGTACATTATAGAAAAGATTGCAAACAGGTACATACGTTTTTTTTCAAAGGAGACCTCCTGTTTTCAATTTTTTTTTAATTTTAGGTTTAGTCCCAGTGACTCAAATTTACAGACCTAACACTTTTGCTAAATAGCATTTTTTTTAAACAAACCTAGAGACAAGGCTGCAGGAAAATCATAGACTTTAGGTAACTGTTTCTTTATCTTTTTACTGAAAAGCCCAATGTTAGAAGTAAAAGCCTCTTAGTCTAAGTTGCAATGAAAAGTAGGAGTGGGCGGGGCTAGAGTAGGGGTGTGGTGTGTTAGGAGTAAGGTGACAGAAGGAAGAGGAAGAAGTTGGAGAGGTGCTGCGGGACTTTGTGTAGGACGAGAGTGTAAGGGAGGCAAGTGATCACCCCAAGCATTATACAGAATCCGGGACAGAGTTCCGGTACTTTGAACCAGGAAGATACGAGCGGGGCTGCAGTGTAAGCTTTGCGAGTTGAGGAAGTGAGCACGAAGACTGAGATATGTACTAAGTGAATGGGTGTTCATTAGTTTGCCAAGGGGGGCTGCGACGTGTTTAGGCTTTTCGGTAAGGAAAGGGGGGGTGGTGGTGGCCAAAGAAAAGGAAGAGATCAATGACCGGAGAGTGCTCTGAGGAGGTGGAAGCTGTTAAGGTATAAGGTAGAAAGTGATTGATTTGGATTGTTCACACAGCTGGATTGCCCACTCCCATGTCCCAGTACATTTACATTTGTCCACTGCCAGATCATTTATCAATAAATCAAATATACCTTACAAGGGATCCAAATATTGGGATATAGACATATATTGCCATATGAAGCATCTACAAAAGTAACTTTTTAGAGCTTTATATATGTTTGCCAATTGTAGATGTAGATATTAGTAATATACAAATTAAAAATAAATTAAGTAATTATTTGAAAACAATCATTGAACTAGAAGCCCCATTTCTTACATTAGTAAAAACATAAAAAAAATGGTTAAAAGGAGACGTGGGTTACTAGGTGCTTGGCCGCCACAGAGGAGGAGGAAGAGTTTTCTTTTCTTGGCGACCATTGCCTGTATATTGTATTTTGGGTTCTTGCTGCTAAGTAAAGATGTAGAAGGTGGTAGTAGCCACAATTCTAAAGAACTTAAAGTAGAGAAGCATGAGGTACCCAGGGAGGAGTTTGTTAATGAAAATGAGTTAGATTATGAACAATTAAAGAAGCCAGTATATGAAAGACCTCCATTAGATCCCAGTGCTTTGGGAGAGTTTGGGAAAGCAGTACATCTTAACCTGGAAGGGGAAGAAAAAAAACTGGAAGAGGAGAGCATCAACAAACATCAAATAAACACCTACCTCAGTGACAAAATTTCATTGCATCGCCGTCTGGAAGAAAGATGGAATCCAATGTAAGTACTTCCTTAAATGTACACAATTATGTATTTTTGCACTTGTAAAATTATGTTATATATAGGGTTATGTCTGCATTTTGGTTTTGTTCTTTTGGGCACAGTGATCATACCTACTTTACAGGTTATTCAAGGAGAAGCTTAGCAGTCAGTCCTGGCCTGGGTGTCAGATAACTCTTCTTTCTGTGATGGCCTTTAGTCATTGTATGCGTCAGCAACCAGGGAAACATTTACAGGTGGCTGCGAAGGCTAAGCCTTTTATTTTTAAAAGTAAATTACTATGCAATTCAGTAAAATTACTGCACACTTTGGGAAAAGGGCAGTATGTTTGAAAGACTGATGGAGTATTTTTTTTAGGGTTCCACTGTTAACATGTATTGGAATAGAAATGGCTCACTAGTTAACTAGATAAAACGTTGTGTCAACTGAGAAGCCAACTTATGGCAGGAAAATATGTGAGGCCTATCCATACCAACAGAACTCCATAACAGCCTTTCTCAACCTTTCAAACATGGGGAACCCTTGAAATAACTTTCATGTACTCAAACAACCCCTGCATTAATTATTTTATCTACTCTTAGTACAATAACATTGGGATCAGTGGGAAGAATACCTCTTACATTGCTGGCCACTAATAGGAATGTCATCCCTACAGATAGAAAAATAATATTGCTCAAGGAATCCCTAGCACAGAGCCTCCCAGGATACCTACGTCACGCATCCCGCCAGGCTCTGGCTGCTTCTTCTGCGCATGCCCAAAACCTTGAGCATGTACAGAAGGGAATATTCCTCCCAGAGGAAAGAGATGCCCATCCCACGCATGCGCAGTGGGATCATCTCTCTCTCTTTTTTTTTTCCCCCTTCACAGCAGCTATAGTAAAGAAGAAAGAAGACCGAAGAAGACGACGGAAGTGAAGGTCAAGGATGGCGGCTCCTGGTGCTTCCTCTGCGCTGGGACCAAAAGGAGGAAATGCAGGGCGACGTGGGACTAGATTGTGGAAAGGACCAGCGCAATCGAGGGATCTGCCTGATAAAAGGTAAGTTTAATTTTTTTGTTTTTATTTTAGTTCCGCCTTAAATTTATTCGTGAAGGTTTATGTTACCTATAAAATTTAGAAATGTTAATTGTACCTACGCAGTATTATAAGGAAAATCTTTCGTCATTCACTCCTTGCCTACAGACTCATACCTGTGTATCTGCAGTGTAAGACTTAAAGGCCTTGTTACCTGTGGCTGCTAGTTTGATATTTTGAGATATTCCTTTTGATTAGCTTGCTTTTCTTTTTTTTTAGTCATTGATATTATGAAGCCAAACACAGCTAGATAGACAAATAGACAGACAATAAGGTGGAAAGCTGTAGAGTACTCTCTTGGCTTTTTGGCACAACTTCCAGGGTTCAGTTATTTTTTCAGAGAAATATACAAAAAAGTCCTTGTGTTTACATAAATTCTGAAAGTTTACACGTGCTAAGGCTAATAGAGCCTTTCTACTCTAACACTTAAGTCCAAGAATAATCCCTAGACCAACCAAGTGAAAAGAAGTGATGTTAACCAGATGATTGTAAAACCGACTGTATAAAAACTTAATTCATCAATGTCTATATTTTAAATAATTCATTAAAGCTATGTTGCTGGAAAATATCTTTTGTGATCATTGATATTGATCGTTGATATTGAGTGCTGTAAAAACAGTATTATTCAGGTACCTGGAGAGAGGAGTATAAGGTATAGAAGGCACTACGTTCTCTACGTTCTCCTCCGTTGGAAATGACAGTGGTACTCCCTGGTTGGTTGTTTAGTCTTCTGCTCGGTTGTTTACTACATGACATCTGGGGACCACTGTACATAAGCTAGATTTTCACCCAACATGATCACGATTGTTCATTTTGGAGCAACACTTATCTAGAGTGTAGTATGTAGACATGATCCAGCTCTATCCTGACCTTCCTTTGCAGCTCAGTGCAAATATATAGTATTTTTATCTGTTAGTTCCCAGGCTGCAGCATATATGATAAAATACAATGCCATTTGAAATTGAAGCCAATTTGAGATTGTTTTTAGCTTTGTCGACAGCTTTTGCAGATTTGGAACATACAATAACGCAACACCTTGAAAGCAAACAATACTTGCTGATTTCACTGTCTATATAACCAAACTCTGGTAACCTTGAAGATAGGTGGATGTTTTAAAAAATCTTCTGCATCTGCAACTTCCCAGATGTGTTGTATGCCAGCTCCCCACACTTTGCTTTGTGGTTTCTTCTGCTGGCCCCTTCGTTACTACAGGACATAGCTTGATCCGAGGACCTTGGTGCTATGGAGCTGATGGGTCAACTATTTTATCTGTACATTCTTGATCTGTTTAAGTATAGAAGCTGCCATTGTAGACTTCTTTTGGAAAATGCTGGATGCCTAGTGTGTCTCACTGTTGGGCTTTAGTCACAGTCCTGAGACAAGCAAGCAAGTTGGAAGTGTGATGTATTTATCTCCATACTCATTCTGGGTCAGTGACTCAGTAATAAATTAAAGCATTAGAATGACTTCCAACTAAAATTCTTGTAGAAGAGATTAGTAATGACAGCACCCAGTAATCTCTCATGACAATGTGCATTTAAATATCCAAATATAACACAAATTAACATGTAGTCCAAAATGTGTAGTATTTCCTAAATCCAATAAATTGTTATAATTCAGTATTGGTACTTTGAGAACAGCCATAGTTACAAAGTAAGTCAGGTTATAAAAGTTCATCGAGTTCAACCACTAGGGAAAAAAACATATCCCAGATATAAAACCCTATGAACATAGTTGATCTAGAAGAAGGTAAAAAAAACCCTGGTACAATTTGCTTCAACAGGGAAAAAATTCCTTCCTGATTCATTGAGGCAATTGGATGTTCCTGGGATCAACATTCTCTATTATTTTACTTTGAACCTTTAATACCCAGTTATATTCTGTGCTTCTAGAAAAGCTTCCAGCTTTTTCTTAAAACAATCTATAGTAGTTGCTAAAATTACTTCCTGAGGGAGCCGATTCCACATTTTCACAGACCTTCTTCAATTATGCAATTTCCCTTTTGGGAACTGGTGCCCAAAACTGAACTGCATATTCCAGATGTGGTCTGACCAATGCTTTCTACAGGGGCAGGATAATGTCTCCATCTCTGCAGTCTATTCCTCTTTTGATACTAGTAAGTACTTTACTAGCTTTAGATATTGCAGCTTGGCATTGCATGCTGTTATTAAGTCTATGATCTACCAGAACCCCCAGATCCTTTTCTATTTCTGACTCCCCCCAAATATAATCCCCCTGGACAGTATGAAGCATGCTTTTTGTTAGCTCCCAAGTACATAACTTTACATTTCTCAATTTTAATTGTCATTTGCCACTTGGCTTCCCAATCAAACAGTACATCCAAGTCTGCTTGTAGATTATAGTCACCGGCTATGGACCTTATTCAATGACATAGTTTAGTGTCAACTGCAAACACAGAAATGGTACTTTTAATTCCAAACTCTATATCATTTGAAAAGATGTTAAACAGTAAAGGTCCCAACACTGAATCCTGAGGTACACCACTTATAACCTTAGACCATCCAGAGTATGAATCATTAATCACTACTTTCTAGATATGGTCTTTACCCAGTTCTCTAGCCATTTACAGAATTACTTTTCTAAACCTAATGACCCTAACTTGCATTAAAACCGTCTGTGGGGTACTGTGCCAAATGCTTTAACAAAGTCCAAGTACACTATATCAACTGCTACTCCACTGTCTACCTGTTTACTTACTTCCTCATAAATAAAGAGTAAATTTGTTGACAACTTTGGTCTTTCTTGAATCAATGCTGACTATCACTTTTGATATTATTTTTAAGCAGAAACTCCTCTGTGTGGTTCTTTTTCAAACTCTCCAGGATCTTTCCAACTATGGACGTTAAATTTACCGGTCTGTAGTTACTTGGCAATGACTTTACTCCCTTTTTTAAGATAGGAACCACATTAGCGTTACGCCAACCCATTGGTACTATGCCAGTAATTAGAAAAATTAGAAACAATGGCTATGAAATAACTGAGCTTAGCTCTTTGAGGACATGTGGATGTAATCCATCAGGCCCTGGTGCTTTGCCAACCCTAATTTTGCCCAACTGTTTCTCAATCATATCAATTGTGGCTCATTTAAGGCAGTGACATTGCTATTATGAATTTGGACTTGAGCTCTGCCATTTTTCTTTGTGTACACAGAGCTAAAAAAAAGCCTCTTATACTTATTACCTATTGGAATATATGTTTCAGTGTGTTTGTGTAGAAAATTCCCATTACTATTCAGTGTTCTTTCAGGACAATCTTCTCTCCCATTGAAAGTCACAGTTAGCGGCCCTTAATAATTGGAACATTTGCTTTCCTAAAATTGAATTTTTTTTATCTTTTCTGTTTTTGTTTCCAGTTTATAATAAATGAAATCATATTATGGTCACCCAGATTCTCTTTTATATGCACATATGTTTTAAGCTCTTCATTGTTAGGAAAAACTAGGTCCAGCAGAGTATCATTTCTAGTTGGGTCTTCGAAAAACTGTACCATACAATTACCTTGTAATAAATTATTACATTTCCGACCTTTTGCTGTACCTGTAGTGCCATTACTCCAGCCAATGTCAGGGTAGTTAAAATTCCTCATTATTAACCTCATCACTTTCTCCATCAACAATTTCTTCTTTCAGATTCATTTTCTATTTATTGTAGTGCAATATCATTTGGTAAAATGTACATTACTGCAGTGTATTGTGGTGCCATTTATTTTAAATACATAGTGACATAGTGCATGTTATCGTATGCACCTATCATGACCTATCTTTATTCTTTCCCAGACAAACAAATAAATATCTGGAGTTCTACTTGTAAACCCTGGTTGATCTAGAGAAAACAATTTAATGTAATAATATTTAGTGTTATTCCTTGCGTTCTTCTTTGTGACAGATTCTCTTAATAGTTTTCGTACACTTGTGTATACTTTTTGTGTTTACCTTATTAGTTAAAGTTGTTAATTAAAACTTCAATGTTTAAAATAATTAAAACTTTAATTAGAGTGGTGTTAAACTGTTTCATTGTAATACTAGGTAAACATTTGATTAGTTTCCATGCCTTCGTGTAAAACAAATATTGCCTGAGACACGTAGCATTCAAATTGCCTTTTTGAAGAGGAGGCTGTGCCTGTTAAGATCCTGTTTGAGCACTGAGGGTGAAGGATTAGTGTATATTGAAGTTATTTTTTCCCATTGGTGTAGCCGAGCTCATCAATGCATTTTTTGGAATGTACCAGAATATTGATATGGTTTTTCCTAATGTTTCTAATATCCAAGAGTGTTACAGTATTTCTGCATTATCCTGGTGTTTCTGCATTCCTGTGTGACCGTGTCACAGTGTCCTTGTATGTCCCTTAAAATTCCTGTGTCCTGATGACTCCAAAGTTCCTGGGAGACTCCTGACATTCTGTGTGACCATAGTGTTCCTAAAGTTCCTGTGTGCTGTGACCCCAGGCTTCTTGACTTTTCCCAGTTTTCCTGCGTTTTACTGTGTATAATTGTGTTGTTGCAACACCTGAGAGTTTCACTACCCTTTCATGAATGAGAAACCCACTTGTGCACCTGCTGTGCCAAATGTTTCATTCTCAGTGTATTATTGCATCTCTAACTACTGGCTTCATACTCCATTTGCTACATTTCCCTGCCTTCTGTATTCATACTATGGCCCTGATTTATGAAAGCTCTCCAAGGCTGAAGAGAATACACTTTCATCAGTGAAGCTGGGTGATCTAGCAAACCTGGAATGGATCTGGTCCAGGATTCAAAATGTTTGCTAGCAAATAGCAAATGATTTTTAAAATTCCATTCCATGTTTTCTGGATCACCCAGCTTCACTTCTGAAAGTGTATTCTCTGTATTCCTAAATCAGGCCCTATACCTCAATTCCTACTACTGTCAGTGGTTGCCACCATTTGCATAGTTGGGGGCTGCAACTTGGGAGGCATCTGCAGCACAGCTATCGCTCCTTGCAGGTGTACACTAGCAGCTCCTTTAGTGTCTTCTCCTTAGTCCACATTTGCATGGTAACATACTAGCTACCCTGTTTATGTTTATAATATCTTATGAGAGAATAAGGTGAATGAAAATACTTACACTTACGATATTGTACACACATAAAAAATCAGATATTGCAGTTAAGCAGTCCTTATCTGTGGTGGCTGCATTAGTTTTCTTTTTAAGCTTTTCTTTTCACCTGGTAATTTTGCCAGTGTAGTACACGGAGGTAAAGAACAACATAGCCAACCAAAGCTTCTATAAAAATGTAGACTACAAACACTAATCTTTAGTGCAGTGGATATGTTTTGTAGTATACTGAAGATAGCCATGAAGACTGATTGTTAGAGTTTGCAGGATACTACACCGGACGTTACCAGTGCACATGGTGTATAAGGAGATCAACATACATTTTTGGTAGTTGCAGAAAATTTACTTAAATCACCCAACCTTTTTTCCCTCTGGGAACCAAAGTGCCTCTTTTCTAGTACTCATAGTGTTAAAGTACCATTAATATAGTGCACTTTTGCAAAAAGGTGCCCTCACGAGGAGCCCTACAGTGAGGGTATAACTGAACATGAACTTACTTGATGTATGTACTGCACACCTGTCAAAGCACTTATGTCAACAAAACTATTAGGTGTGTGTAAAAGTAATACAGTGCGCAAAGTGCAGTGGCCAAGAGAAAAACTAATTTACAGCCTACCACACAGAGTGCAATAGGATCAGGTTTATGTAATCTATCGACTATATGGGGAAGACGTGTGTAATGTACACCTTTGAACAAGTAATCAGGAGTAGGTATAGAATGTGTATATGACATCTGATACACAGGATCCACTCGCTACTATAACTTCTAAACAAAGCTTTCTCTGCAGGTTCCCCATGAATCACTTCTCTTACTTCCTTTGCAGGTGCAGGTCCACACGTCATGGTAAATGCCTCTTGAGCCAGATTGTGGCCCATGGGCCATATGTTGGACAAAGAAGGTTAAGATGTACCGTATTTTTCGGACCATAAGACGCTCCGGACTATAAGACGCAAAAAAATATGCCCCTGTACCTCTGCATTCGGACCATAAGACGCACCCTGATTTTCCCCCCACTTTAGGAGGAAAAAAAGTGCGTCTTATGGTCCGAAAAATACGGTACTTTAAAGCTTGACAAATCGCTACTACATGGGCTCACACAATATAATATAACTTAATCCAGAACTTGTCATTAGAAGGTTCTGTGGTTGGTACATGGTTTCAGGCAGTCAATTACATACTATTTTCTATACAGTAGTAAATACTAGTACATTCTTCTTCCAATCCTCAGCTGCCTGTTTACCCTGAAGATTTTTTTAGGCCTGATTAGTGTGGATAAAAGTCTTTATTTATTCAGCATGTCATTTAGCAGCTCCAATAACATTTTCAAAAAGAAATACCAAAAATTGTAGTTATACACAGTGGTAGGCATGGTTCTCCTATCTGTTTTTCACAGCAGCCATATATAAATACGTTACTACCCCCTTACTCAGCAACCTTATACACATTTCTTGCACATATGTGGCAGTAATGCACTAAACAAAAAACGCATACACCTACATGTTGTCATGGAGTAAAACCATAAAATGACGTGGCCAGTGGTGCTGTCAAACAATTTACTGCACTTATTATGTCAGGTGACAACTAAGTAGCAGGTGTGGCAGACATAAAAGCTTATAGGTGAGTAAGTCTGCAGGAATGTGATCTGTGAATGACACAGAACAGTTTACCAGACAGACAGAAAAAGTAAAGACAAAAAGAGTACAGATAGAAACATGGGGTAGATGCTCAGGTGAAGAAACCCATAGGGCTTCTGATTAGTCACAGATAAAGTAGGTACTGTCAGGGTATTTAGAAGTCTATTTGTATGCACCCAAGTGTGAACTAAGCTGCATGGCTTAAAGCAGATAGGCACACCTAATTGTCAAAGTGCCTCCTCCAGAACTGTGACTGCTTGCATATTTGCATGTTTTTTTTCAGGTTTGAAGTCTTTGGCTGGTTTTGAATTACATATCCTCCGTTAATGTGCATGGGAGCTACTGAATTGTAGTGAGCCTGTACAATCAGCTGCACCTGTACAAAAAGAATGAAGTCCTGACAGAGGATAAGCCCTTCTGTGCCAATGAAACATCATGCCAGCCAGTCAGGACTTTACTTCCTCAAGGATGTACATATCTCTACCAACCCCTTCCAAAATCACAAGGTCCTAAATTAACAAATGTGGATGCATTTTTATCCATCTATTCCAAACCTGTACCTGTTTTGGTTTTAGATTGACAAGCATTGTGTTCAGCACTTGCCACATATGTTCATTTCCTACTCATGCGCATGGATGTTTACATACCTATGGCAAAATGTAACAGATGTGGACCATTTTTGGAAAAGCAGTTATGGGATTCAAATAAAACTTAAGTATATCTAATTATCACAATCATTAAATAACTGTGTTGATATTGTCCTATTAATAAGTATTTCTCTTCTTTGTTTTTAAGGAGGACCACTACTAAAGAAGCAACCTCAAGAAGAGAAGTGTTATTTGTGGTCTTCCTGCAGTTATCTTTTACCCATTACTGACTTACCATTCTATTTTTATGAAAGAGCAGGCATCTTTGTGGAAGCAAGGATGTGCTTCTTTGTGCCACAGCAGCCCCCCTATGACTGATAATTACTTAATCAATTCTATTAATCTCTGCCTGACCTTACCTGCCCACTAGACTAGTCCTAACGTTTTTGTTTCCCCTGTAGGATTAACTTGTTTGACATGTCCCTACAGTACCTCAATGATGTTAATGTCAGAAGACTGTAATGACCACTTCAAACAAATCTTCTTTTGTTTTTGCTTTAGCCCTAATGGATTGACGTGGCTTACTATTTACTATCATTGACGTATTGGAAAGTCTGAGTAAACATCATGCACAACTTCCAAAAGCAAAATTTCCTGCAATATTTTCTGACAATATGTTAAATTCATCTCACCATTCATTTTGCCAATTTGTCACTGGCATTGTAGCTCACACATCTCCAAATCAGCAGAAATCCATCTCCTTTCTTTATGGTAGGGATGGAGTGCTTCTTATCATTAGCCTTGTTGATTCATCCCCAAATATAAAGTTTTGAATTCTGATCATAAAATTACTCAAGTTTTTACATTTTGAAGCTTTTCTTTGTGCTTGTTTGGCATATTGTAGGCAGTGTTTTGTGGCTTTGGCGCAGCTGTTGGTAAACCTTTTAAGAATTCTGCCAGAAAAAAAATAATTACACTTTAAAATTGACATTTTCAAGCTCTACTTTTCTTTTTACCTAATTACAGGTGTGGAGATATTAAGTTTAACTATCACAGGTTACCCAAAACATCTGTCATCATTGCGTTTTACAATGAAGCATGGTCCACACTCTTGCGAACAGTCCACAGTGTCCTGGAAACCTCTCCAGACATCCTTCTTGAAGAAGTTATTCTTGTGGATGATTATAGTGAGAAAGGTAAATAAGATATGCTGTTTATAGTTAAAAATGTAAAATGTATGAACAGGGGCTTTTCTCTCATTAAGGTCATTTTGGAGTGCAGCTCAAGTCAAAAGTCATTACTCTTTCCAGTGACGATAGATAATAATATAATATGTATGTGATGCCCCAGAAATAGAATAAAAATATTCTCCGGTAGAATTTTATTCTATTCCAACATTATTATCATATCATATTATTATTATTAGACCCCGGCAATGTGCCTCAGGTGCCAAGACCAAGGAAAAATATGAAAAAATTAAAACACTGTATAACTAGTAGCATCTATATTTTTTTTTTCCTCTGTATTTCAAATTTTTCAAATTTCAAAAGTTAACATTTATTTTTACATGTTAAACTTACAGGGCGTTACCAGTAAGTATTTTTGTAAACTGTGTTAAAGAAGAACTAGGGACAAGATAAAATTGGCAATTGTATAATATATCAAAGGATGTACTTTTTATTGTGAACTACAGCAGTATCAGTATATGTACTGAAGCTCACAATTTATTTATTTTTTTTTGCAAATGAGTTTGAGGCATATTATGGATGCTTTATAAATGCAATGTGAAAATTGGATTTCTTGCCTGATCTTTAAACTTTAATAGGCAGGAAATTGTCAGCACTTGTTAACTAGCGGGGCTATGACAAGTTATACTATTTAAATTGCACAAGTGCATTCTTCTGCAAAAGTTAGGTTTTACTGTCTTTATCCCTTTTTAGCTGGCTACCATGTTTTAAATTAAGAAATATTAACATAAATAAAAATTGTATTAATAACAAAACCATCTCTGCAAAACTGCAAGTTGATGATTAAACATTGTAAATAGTGCTATATAATATAAAAATCTGGGATGCTCTGTTATACAAATTGTTGCCTCAGCTTGCATATTCTTCTCCTGTATTTCATACATTTCTATAGTATTTGCATGTAAATCTGTATGTTCAGTTTAATTCGTTTTTTTTTTCTTTCGCATTATTCCTATAACACTTAATACTTGTATCCATTATTGTAATATTATTATGTTCCATGTTGTTCCAGAACATCTAAAGCAGCCTTTGCAAGAATATGTCTCTAAACTGAGGAAAGTTCGACTAATCCGTGCAAACAAGAGAGAAGGTCTTGTGCGGGCACGTCTCCTTGGTGCTTCTCAAGCCAGAGGAGAAGTTCTGACTTTCCTTGATTGCCATTGTGAGTGTCATAATGGCTGGCTGGAACCAATCTTGGAAAGGTAGAATATGTATCCTATATTAAATTGCTCAGCATGTTGTATATTTTTTAATAGAACTCTATTTATTCAATGTTTACATCGGTTTGTTATTTATGCATGTATGTGTGATTTCATATGTAAAGCTAAGACAAAAGTTTAAGAATTTACATAAAGCATTATTGGGAGTATTTAAAATTAATTCTATGTATTAGTATTACATAATTTATTCTCATGACCTGAATGTAAAGTAAAACCAACATGGCTTACTTGTTGTGAAAAAACAAGCATGAAGATTATTATAGAGAGGTACATATAAACCTGGTGTGGACAAACTTTTTGGCTCGGGGGCCACAAGGAGTTTTTAAAATTTCACAGACGGCAGTATCGGATGGAAAGTGTTTGTATGAACTGATATAAATTATATATTATGGTCTAAAAGCCATTACCTAAAAGTAAAAAGAAAACTTACATTCAAATTACATTCAATTTCAGAGGAAACAGTGGGCCTGATTTATTAAAGTTCTCCAAGGCCTGGAGAGAATACACTTTCATCAGTGAACCTGGGTAATCCAGAAAACCTGGAATAGATTTATTAAAAAAATTTGCTATTTGCTAGCAAATGTTTTGAATCTTGGACCAAATCCATTCCAGCTTCACTGGTAAAAGTGTATCCTCTCCTGCCTTGGAGAGCTTTATTAACTTAAGGCCAGTGTTGGTCACCCTTTTATGCCAGTTGGCAATTTAGTACCAATATTTGACCGGTTGGATTAAAAAGCCCAACAGGTCATATATGGCTCGCAGACTGTAGCCCATGGCTGATATAGACACATAGAATACAATAAAGAAAAATATTAGTATTTGGGCAGCACGGTGGCTCAGGGGTTAGCACACATGGGGTACAGCGCTAGGTCCTAGGTTCGAATCCCAGCCAGGAGATTTAAAGTTCTCTCTGTGTCTGCGTGGGTTTACTCCCTAAATTGACCCCCTAAATTGACCTTAGACTACATTAATGTCATATTACTATAGTAGGGACATTAGATTGTGAGCTCCTTTGAGGGACAGTTAGTGACACGACTATGGACTTTTTACAGTGCTGTGTATTATAATGGCCCCCATATAAATACTGTGTAAAAATATTATTAGTATAATAATATTATAATAATAATATTTTTCACTTTTTCTATCAATATCAGGTCAAGAAGGAACTTCTTTCCTCATTAAAGCAAATTCAGACAAAATTTCTATATGTGTTTTTTTTTTCCATAGACCAACAGTAGATGTAGCTATTTATTTTACCTGTGTTTTTTTTACCTAACTATTCTTCCCATTAGACTATATATTTAGGCACCCTATACAACTACTGTTACAGGAAAGTTGAGGCAATTATATGAAATGTGAGGTTGTTAGTATTATGGGGATTAATTTGTTGTGTTTTGTAATATTGAATAAACATAACTAGTTTGTTTTGTATTGTCCCCCAGGATCCGGGAAGAGGAAACTGCAGTAGTATGCCCTGTGATTGATGTAATTGATTGGCATACTTTTGAATATTTAGGAAATTCTGGCATACCTCAGATTGGAGGATTTGACTGGAGACTCGTCTTTACTTGGCATGTGGTCCCAGAGAGAGAGCAAAAGAGGAGACGCTCATCTATTGATGTCATCAGGTCTGTATTGCACCCAATAGGTATATTATTGCTGTATTCTATAATTTTGTGATCTATAAATCATATTGGGTAGTAATTCTGGGCATTCATAGTATCAAAAATAAGCTGTTTATTATATCCCTATACTATCTAATCCTAGAGTTCTGTCCTCAGTCGTACTCCGTCTACCAGGTCCTCAGCTTCATTTAGTCAGGGCTATATAAGCATTTAATGCTTAGCACCATCAAACTAATACCTTACTAGTATTAGTATGGTATGTCCTAAATATTTTGTTCCAGTAGCCTCTAGCTAACAACTAACATTGGATTCTACCTTTGTTTACGATCAGTCTGGAGGATATCTTTGCTGACCTTGACACACTGTATGTAGTATAGGCTGTCAGAGTGTATATTGATCAGATGATCTTTACAAGAGATCTTCAGTGCCTATGTCAGTTGTACCTAATGTGTAAAGTTATGCTATAACAGTTGTTTATGATTTCTCTTCACTCTACGGGGGCGGGTGAGTACCTTTTGGGCCTTCCATTACCAAACATCAGTTTTACATTTTTGCAAAGACGCTTTGTGGCCTACACGCTTATGAATTTCTGTCTGATGAATCTGGCTTTATTGAATGCTAGCTTTGCATATGACATTACATAAGGTCATAAGCTCTTACAGCTTTTTTTCCCGCACAACTTTTCCCGATAGCATTGCTCTTATACTATAATAAGAGCATTACTCTTACTATAGCATAGCATACACTGGGAGATTTTAAAGCTTTTTTCTGGAGTTGTAGTTAAGCCTACATGAAATGTAGATTTAAGTGTCATATATACTTCTCCATTGTTTTTACCCAACAGATCTCAAATTTGTGGTTCTATATATTACTGTTATTGCATGTTGCTATTTTAGATCACCGACCATGGCTGGTGGATTATTCTCTGTCAGTAAAAAGTACTTTGAGTACTTGGGATCTTATGATACAGGCATGGAAGTATGGGGAGGAGAAAACCTTGAATTCTCATTCAGAGTAAGTAGTTAACCATATGTTTTACACAAGACCAACATAATCCTAATAAAAATTCTACTTTAAACTGACTAAATACCTGTCAACGCTAGTGCTCCCCATTTAGCTAAAACCATGAACTTTCCTGATTGCAGTTACTGGTTTGATTCAGTATGGGGTATCTCAATGCGCTGCACAGTAACCACTGCTTCTATACAGAGACCAAAGGTCTTATTCTGCAGCTTCAGTCCGAGGACAGGCTTTTATAACAGACTTTGGCTGCTTGAAATAGAAAACAAACTTTAATAAAACTTTTTGACAAATTGTTGGTAGAAGGCCCAGATATTAAGACAAATCTTACCCTTGTCAGTTTTAAGGTAAGTAAGTAAGTTGAGGTTAACGGCGGGTCAGGACAAGCAGTGTGATCAATATTCTGTAGTATGGAGGCAGTTGGGGCTTTACTTTTCTCTGTGTGCATCCTAAATTATATCTACAGCAAAGTGTTGCCCCCCCCCTCCAAATAGATGACACATTAAACTGTAACAGGTTAGGAATTCAGAGTTGTACTAAAAAGATGGCTCCAAAAGTTTTCTTTTAATTTTGGTGTAAATGGGGTGGCTAATGTGTACTAGATGATCATGTATCTTTGTATGTACATGTATTAAATAGACATTTAATGCAGTAAAAGATACATAGAGCACCCTCTGCATTGTATGTTTGCCTGTATTAGCCTGAGCAGTGAAAAGTCTAGTTTCAAATTTTTTCTTGCCCTAACGGGTAGAAAAGCCTGCTTATCTGGGAAAACATTCTGCCATCCCATCACAAAATCATTTAAAAAATATGCCCTATAGAAGACATATACTGAAGACAACCAGTAATACTGAAGTATTGTATTTAAGTTTGGAGCTTATACCTGTGCATCTCTACACAAATGCAATGCATGCTGACTACAAACACATATGCAGAATGCTAATCTGGAGGTTATAGCCACCATTGGAAACCTTTTAGGTTGGAAAGCCAGATGGCCACAGTGGCATTTAAAGAGGAAGTAAACCCAAACTTTTACCAAAACAATACAAAATAAAATTACCTTCAATCCCGCACAGCAGTCGATCGGTCCGGAGGTCTCTTCCATTGGGTCCCGTGTCGCCCCGGCATCCGCCTTCGGGCTTTTTCTTCCAGTGTTACCCATCACAGGTGCGGGATCGAATGAAGTAGATGGAAAAAAAAAATTGCTGATCTTACTGCACATGTGTGAGATCGCCAGTTTTTTCCCCTTTTTGACAAAAGGGTCCGAGATGCTCGGGCATGGGCAGAAGGAGCACCCAAGAGCCTCCTGGGATGCATGATGTAGGTATCCCGGGAGGCTTTGCGCTCCAATTCATTCTCGATCACCTAGGCGATCGAGAATTGGGGTGCAGTGCTGCACCCCTTTTTTTTTGTTTCACTTAAAAAAACAAAACAAAAAAAACAAACAGAATGTTTACCTTGCATAAAAGGGTTGTCTACCCTTTTGTGTAAAGAAAAAAACTCTGAGTTTAGGTACACTTTAATTGCATTGCAAGAGAGTTTCTTTAATGGAAATAGGTTGATGGAAATGAGTAAATCTGTTACACAAAAAAGGATGAAGAAAAGTGATCAAGATACATTAGGTCACTTTTCCAGGTTGTATTTAGTTGAGAGAATTACCCTAAGTAGGCCATTTGTTTATTTTGCTGTAAAGTATCATACAATGGCCCTGATTTATTAAAGCTCCCCAAGGCTGAAGAGGATACACTTTCTTCAGTGAAGTTGGGTAATCTAGCAAACCTGGAATGGATTTCTTCAAAGTCATTTGTTAATTGCTAGCAAATGTTTTGAATCCTGTTCCTGATCCATTCCAGGTTTGCTGGATCACACAGCTTCTGATAAAAGTAAATCCTCTCCAGCCTTGGAGAGCTTTATTAAATCAGTCTCATTATGTCTAAAGATTCGAAGTAGGACCTGCATATTGTACAGGGCCATGAAGTGGGCTAAAAAAAGTCCATTAAAAAAAAAAAATATTCACATATGCCTTTGTATGATGTATTTCATCAAATTTTAAGCTTAAATGTATAGATAAGGCTGTGTTCACACATTCAATTATTGTCTCTGGGAACGATATTACATGAATGTTTTCAGAGACAAAAAGAGTGACAGATGAACGAACCAGTGCTATGTTGTACACATAGCATTGTTCTGTTCTGTTCTTTGTACAGGGGAGGGGGGAGAATGAGCAAGCAGCACCCCACTCTGCTGTCCATCAGGACAGATCCATGAACGACCTTCGTACACATGCCAGATTCTTGCCCAACAAGGATCATCTAACGTGTACATAGCTAAGGTCAAGTATATTCTGTGAGATTAGTGGTTCTTAGATAAGTTCATCTAGCAAGTCATATTTTGTTTTAAACTTGAATTTTGTATTATATTAATTATGGTATTATAGATATTTTATTTACATGTTGCACGGAGTTTTACAGCTAGTGAATTGGTTGCCATTGTTTTGGATATATTATATACGTTGTATTTCATTTGTAGCATAATTAACTTTTTTCTATTTAGGCTTTACTTAGGTCTAATTTAATACAGTCAGGTGTGTCCATTGAAGGTACAAGTTCTAGGAACTTGTAGTAGTAATTAGCTATGTTTTTGTTTTGTTATACAAAACAATTAAAAAATATATCAATCTATATATAAAAAGTTTTATGGTAAGAAATGAGAAAACAAGTACTGTCTATAATAAACAATTACAACAAAAACCATAATGGGATTGAAAGAATAAAAAGAGTGAAGAGAGAGGGAAAAGAAAAGAAGAAGGGGCAAGGAAAGAATTAAAGAGGAGGAGGTGCAATAATCAAATAGACAAGTAGAGAAAGATACAACAAAGTAATGTGACATTTATGCCTCATGGAAAATATAACTGATATATGGAAAATATAACTGGTAATTCAGGTACAATAAATCTAGATGACCCAAAAAATATTGTAAAAGTAAAAACATCAAAACCTATTCCTGTCCCTCAAAAACCTGCGGTAAAGAAGCGTGCAGTTTGTTCATTCATGTCAAGATTAGAGGAAGCATTTAAATTTTCTATGTACATAGGATGTATGAGATCGCATGATAGGTCAGTAGGAAGTGAGGAGGAGAGACCGTGGGCCTGATTTACTATACCTGATTTACCAGACCTGGAGTGGATTTTTGCTAGCAAATGTTTGGAATCATGGACCAGATCTATCCCAGGTTTGCTGGATCACCCAGCTTCCCTGATGTAAGTGTATCCTCTGCAGTCTTGGGGAGGTTTAATAAATCAGGCCCACTGTCTCACGATGGCCCTCCTGGTTGCTAGCAAAGAAATATTGATCCATTGCTTTTATGACATGGCCTCTAGATGGATAGATTGGTGCAAGTGACTGCAAGTGACTGTTTCTCTTATCATCTCCACTACCTGTTGTTTGACCCAGTCCCTTCTGACCTACTCCGTGCCCATTCCTTCACCCCGTCTCCCACACTAGCCAAACTATTCAACCTCTCCCTTTCTACTGGTATCTACCCCTCCACCTTCTTTTTTTAAAACTTTCTTTATATCGAAGTTTTTAAATATATAGTAAACATAGATAAACAATAAGAGCAGGGCATGTATAATATAGTCCATTGTCAGTCTTTGGTTGTTGGAGGTACAACAATATACATGGGTAAAAATATACAGATAGCCACCCTGACTCACTTGCGTTTTACACAATGCCCAACCTGTCCCAATGACAGCTTAGGAGCTGGGGAGAACACTGCTCTTTCTTTGTAAACACGTGAGCTGTTACTTGATTTATTACTTTTATTGTTCTTTCAGCAACTTCTTTTCCCATTTACTATTCTGTGTGCACATGTAATCCTGAAAGGGCCTCAAAGGGCTAAAGCATACTCACAGACACAGCATAGGGTTTGTTGAGATGTCAGCATCCTTGTTTTTTGCAGTCTTTTCCTTTTTTTTCTTGTACATTTTGCAGGGTTGCGTGCATGTTTACATTTTTGAAAAGCTAAGGTACTTGAAATGGATATAATTGTTTGTTAATTTGTTTGTAATTGTACCCATTTTTTTTACTAAACATTTATTTTCCTAACCCAATACATTTCAACGATTTATTAACACTAAAGACCAATTTTGTAGGACTTTTAGAAAAAAGTTGCCACCATAGTACATCCGTATTGTATGACTACTACAGAGAGGATAACTTGGGGCCTCATTTATAATGTCTCACAGAATCTAGCCCAGGCATGGACAAACTACGGCCCACAGGCCATATACGGCCCAATCGGCTTATTTCACCGGCTCGTTTGGTGGTCTGCAGCTCTGGCCAGTCTGAGCAGGGTCGGGAGAAGGACCCTGCTTGGCTGGCGCACCGGCCAAAGCCGTAGAACTTGTCCCCTGTTTGTATCCTGGGCAATGGAAGTGGGCGGGCTGTGTCCCTGAAACAACCTCCCCACTCTTCCATCCCAGGCTCAGATCCGCGGTAGGAGAGTGGGCGGGGTTATGTCTTGGCGCCTACTTACCTTACGTGTCCAGTCCATAGCAGTCCAGCATAGCAGAAGAAGAAGACGTTATTGTGGATTTGCGGAATTGAAGGATTGAAAAAAAGTGATGAGATAAAATCTATGGAAAGCTCAGATTAATGTTGCTTCCTATGTCAGAAAAATAACTTCCCTTTATACCTCCTAATGTTTCAGGCTTGCATTGATGGTTTTTCTTTTTTTACTATGGTCTTTCCATTTAAATAATATATATGGACAATCCTTTTTATCTATTGTGTTTATCAATAAAGGTTATTGAAAAGGAACATGGTGAGGAGTTTCCAGATCCTGTTTTAACATCGCAGGCCATTGGTATATATATCCCTATTTTAAATGGGCATAGTATAAATTAGCAGCATGGTGATAAGTAGTACTGTGCAGCACAATGCAAGCTAATGCACTGCTGCTCACTTCAATACTCCATGTTTAAGATTGCATTGGGCTGCATGGTACCACAAGTGCATTGGGTGCTATTTGGAACAAATCAGAACCAAGCAGAAATCAGAGGAATAGAGTGTCACTATTAAAGTTTCTCATGATATTGGAGCCTTTTCCATTGGCGAGTTTAGATTTATTTTAAATCCTTCCTAAGGAGTATTTGTTTGAGTTTTTACTCTCCCCTAAATAAAGAGCCTTATGAGACACAAGTGTCTATAAAAACCTGACCTCTTTTGCTTTCCCTATTCTGTCTGAATTATACATTAAAAGGTTTTATGATGATATATAACAATATTTAAATGGCTTCTATATACATTAGAAAACATAACAGACATTAAATTGTGCTATTTATACAAAACATATTTCTTCCTAATGATAGATTTGGCAATGTGGAGGAACGCTTGAAGTACACCCATGTTCGCATGTTGGACATGTCTTTCCCAGGCAAGCCCCGTACTCGCGTAGTAAAGCTTTGGCCAACAGTGTGCGGGCAGCAGAAGTTTGGATGGATGAATATAAAGAACTATATTACCACCGCAATCCTCATGCACGCCTGGTAAGATATAGAGTGTAAAAAGATGTTCAAAATTTTGAATATGAGAAAAAAATGACAGACAGGTAATCAGTCTTACTAAAGGTGCGACTACTGCAAAAATACTATCCTTACCAAAGTTATGGTACAATAGTTTTACCTATACAGTTGTTTTCCGCAGTGGGAGCTTGGTGCTGGTAGTTTGCAGGACATGGTTGCTGACAATAAAAGTCATTGTGAATACACTTTACAAAAGCTGTAAATGATATGTTTTTTGTCTGATACATTTTCTTTTAAAATCAGTGAAAAGCATTCCATTTTAATGTTCCTAACATGCATTAATGTGACTTGATATGCAATACATTGCAACATGTAACTTTATTAGTTATAAACGAGCTCTTATCACTTAAACCCCCCCCTCCCAACATTTAATCTAACCTGCAAAACAAGTTTTAAAGCTCAGCCTTGTTCCCTAACACTTAATGTCTAAAGTAGACATTTGTGTTTTTAATTTAGGATTGGTCTCTAAACTTGGATGTACTGACTGATTAGATCTATTTGCTATTTGCTGAACTCATTCATAGGATTGCTGATTGCCTGGGTGTAAATCTGATTTTTTTTTGGTTTTAGCAAATTCAGTCACCTAACATGCATGCAACAACACCTCCGTCCTTAACCTAATATACCCCACAAAATGAAGGCCTTACTCTAATCTCTTTTGTGCTGTATGCTGGGTGCTTTGGCACCGATATCAAGCAGTCTTGCTCTGCAATTATGCAGTGTACAGAAGAAACACTCAATAGTTTTAGGCTAACTTCTGACAAAGCAAAAACCCCTTCCCTCTTCTAGTCAAAAAACACGTAAAAACTGTACTGGCGATCTATAATGCTCATCCACTGTACAGGTGGTAGCACTGTCAAAGGATTGTGTATTTAGGTAAGTTTATCTTTCTTCACAAGTTAGGATCTGGAGTGCGAAGTTTTAAGCTAAATTTATAACATCATATTTTTTTATTGTAGTATTTTAACATACCTTTATATTGAGTGTAGTGTTGACTACATAAACTTCTCTTCCTTGATATCCTCATAAGCTAATTTTTTACTGCAATTTTACAAACAATTTTACTGCAAACTATCTTTTAGGAGCCATATGGGGATGTGACAGAGCGAAGGCAACTAAGGGAGAAACTGCAATGCAAACCTTTCAAATGGTTTTTGGAGAATATCTACCCAGAGCTCCATGTACCTGAAGACATGTCGGGCTATTTTGGAATGGTAACTCTACTCTGTAATCTTTGATAAACATGCTTGAACCTCGACTTATTTACAAATTAAGACAGTTTTGCTAGTTTTACAAAAGCAAACGGTTAAAGGTATTATAATTATACTGTATTTATATAGCACCAACATATTACGCAGCTCTTTACAAAGTCCATAGTCATGTTACCAACTGTCCCTCAAAGGGGCTCACAATCTAATGTGCCTACCATAGTCATATGCCATTACCACAGTCTAAAGTCACTTTTGAAGTGAAGCCAATTACCGTAACTGCATTTTTTTGGTATGTGGAGGGAGGAAGCCCACGCAAACACAGGGAGAACATGCAAACTTCCTACAGATAGTGCCCTGGCCAAGATTCGAACCTTAGACCTAGCGCTGCAAAGTCCAAAGGGCTAACGTCTGAGCCACCGTGCCATAACTTACAAAGTGTAAGCTAACTGTATGTGAAACATCCCAAAAGCAAAATGCCTGCAGCAATATTAGTGTAATGCCTTCTGGCTTAAATTATTTTTTTTTAAATTAAAGTTTATTAGAAGAACTCCAAAGTTTGAAACAAATAGAAACATTAAGTAAAGAATGAAGTAGTCAACAATTATTTGTCAAGTTGCAATGGAACAGTACAAGAGCTCCAAAATTCCAAAAGAAAACCATATATACTTGTACAAACAACAACCTATGTCTACTTTAAATACATTGGGTATTCCTTAAAAAAAAAAAATAGATTGCCAGTGCAGGCTAGAATATTGAGAGTTCTTTCAATAATGAGCCCTTTAGTGTGAGCCCACAGGAAGAGCAGCTGAATAGTCCAACGAGATAAGGAACGCCATCCAGTAGTACCATTGTTGCCAGATAGCCTCCTTCATCCCAATCAAAACTTAGGTAAGATCTTTCATCCTCTGAAATTTATGACCCTACTGAACTGGTCAATTGAAGGGGTCCCTGAATGACATAAAAAAATGTCACGTGAAAAAGCTTTTTTTCCCCATCCTTCTAAAGTTTGGCGTAGGATGGTGCACACTTGATGCCTATGGCTATGCCCTGTGTCTGGGGATAGAGTTGGTTGTTAAAGGTAAAAATATTCTGATTTACTTGTACTTGAAGGATAAAAATAATTTATTGTATTTGATGATGGTTTTAGTGGTAGTGGGGAGAAAGATGGCGATGGTTTCTAGGCTCTTATCGTGATATACTGCTATAAAGAGCTTCTATGTCTATACCCACAAGAAGGGTGCCTGGAGGTACCTCCATGTTTATAATTTATATGGTGTCCTTCAGGTCAACCAAGTTGCTGGCTTTGGATGAGATTGATTTAACACCTAAACACCTGGTCCCCTATAGAAGGTGGAGACCAGTGGGTGTTTTATGTACAGTATATCATATACTTTTTGTCTATGATGCCAGAAAGAAGTGCTTCGTAGACGATGGAAAAAAGTGGGAAATTTCTGGAGTAAATATTTACAAAAGCACAAGTTTTCATAATACATTACACATAATTAATAACATCACACAAAAGGATAAAAAATACCAATGTAACTGCATGCTGTGATCATCATGGACCTCTTTTGTCCCAACAAACATTTATGGGGATAAGTACCAGCGTATGAGGGTAGAGTGTCAGACAACTTGTTTGAAAACACATACATAACAGTGTTCAACCCAGAAATTTTTTTAAGCTGGGTGGGAAGAAATTTTAGGTTGGTGGCAGCCCTGTATGGTGATCTAACTGTTCAGTAATCACCCAAAAACAGCTGGGTGGTTACTGAAATATGCCAGGTGGTGCACCTGGCTAAAAGAGGCTGGGGAGAACACTGCATAATCAATATTAAAATTAGTCTTTAACCATTCTCAGATTGGTACAAATACATGTCAATACATACAAAATAATATTAGTAATGGTTTATCCAGAAAACCAAGTTTGCAGCAAGTTTGTGTTGCAATGTACCAACAATGATGTCATCAACTGAAGAACAGCGTCAGCTATATAGGTGCAGGTAAGGTTTTAAACAGCAACATCTATAGAATAAAATCTTATAGGCTTGTATGAACAAATGTATCATATTGTGCTTTGCCTTCAAATCCCTACACAGTTCTTGTACAGCTTACCTTTCTGTCCTGGTAGAAAAATACTTTCCTAGCCACTCTCTTTGCTCCTCAAATGACCTATTAATGACTTCCTCACTCATAACCCCGTCACATGCACACCTGTCAGACTTTTCTAGAGCCGCCCTGACTCACTGGAATGGTCTTCCTTGTCCTTTTCGGCTTGCTTCTACTCATTTAAAAGAGCCCTTTTAAACCTAATTTTTTAAACTTGCCTACCGTCTTTTTCTGTCTCCTAAAACACTCACTACTTCCCATCACGAATTCCCCCACCTCCTAGATTGTAAGCTCTTTTGGGCAGGGTCCTCCCCTCCTCCTGTGTCACTGTCTGTAACTGTCTGTCATTTGCAATCCCTGTTTAATGTACAGCGCTACAAAATATGTTGGCGCTGTAAAAGACAAGTTAAGTAAGGTCGGCCAAAAAGACAGAGGAAATATAAAATGCACTTTACTGAATATTTTGCAATATAAACAAACTTATGGTTACAGGTTCTGAGGTATTGGATGTTACAAACAAGGAATGCACTAAGGAACTGTCAAATACAAAGGGGATAACAGTTTCCAACAATGGACACTAGGTGGCTTCTAAGGTTTGCCTGAAACACTTGGCAAACTGCACTCAGTTCAAATAGAAAATGTCACTTAGCTGTATATAGTCTTAGAAGTCTGCAAGCTCCTCATGATGGGTCTCCCACAATTGGATGCATATGGTGGGTTGCACAAACATTTGCACAGTGGGGAAACGGCCACCCCACTGGAACTCTAGGACAGTGACAGCTGACAGAATACACCTGATCACAATAGCTGAGTCTTTCAGGAACCACTCATTCTATTCTGGCCTACGGCTGTCCGAACGCCTTATTGACTGTAGGTGACCACACAATCTGGCTGCAGCTCACATGCTCAGCTACTGCTGCCTCATCAGAATGGGTCACACTGGCCTCCTCCCTCCTGTACTCCTCAGCATTTATCACCTTTGGGCTTGTCCAATATCCCTGAGAATTCTGGGTAAAGCAATTACAGTGGCTAGCACCAATACCACATTTAAAAGGGACACTCTTGTGGGGCCAGCACCTCTATATCTGATACTCCTGCATCCTGGGATGCTGGCCACCCCACTACAGCACTATAAATATCCTGTTTTTTTTTTCAAAGCTTTTATTGAAATTTTCAAATAAAGTAAACAATAACATTACACAACAAATTTGCATAGAATAACAGAAACAAAAAGGGGGGGGGGGGAGAAGGGGCAAAGAAGGGGTTTAAAACAAAAGAAGAAGAGCGCCAACCAGTAACCAGACATCAGTAGAATAAACATATGAGGTCAAACATAGTTCAACACCTCTTAGCTTACAAAGTCTAAATACAGCAGGCAATAAACTAGTTTTCCAATATTGACAATAAAATATATAATACAAACAATTGCAATAGCATTATTCACAGATGAGCTTGTGAGGTATACAGGCATGTCAAGTTTGGAGTGAGATTAAAAGGGTTGGCGGGTAGAGGTACCTTTGAATAATTCACCCCTTTGTTAATATTTAAAGTTTAAATTGAAGAAAAAAAAATACCCCCCTAGTGGTAATCCGAGTGTGACTCGGGGTGGATTTTACCTGCACAAAGCGGTAATCCCGAGTTACACTCGGGTTCGCTTAAGACTTTAAAAAAATCCACTTACCTTGCTCCGTCGGCATCCCCCACCATCCTGCTGGTCCCCGCAGGTCCTGGGGACACTTCCTCCTCGTCTGATCTTCAGCCACGAGACAAGAGACATTCTCCGGGGTTTCCCGGTGATGTCGGTGTGGGTGGGAGGAGCGGCGGGAAATTCAAATAATTTTGTATTGGATTCAATACAAAATAGCTGTATTGAGTCCAATACAAAGAAATCTTTATAAAATGTATATATATATTTTATATAAATATATATATATTATAAATGCTACTGTACATTTTTAATAATCTTTCACAATTTTTTTAATTTTTTTTAGATTTTTGTGTTTTTTTTGTTTAAAGTTTATTATTACATTTTAATAAATATTGGACATATTTCAGTGAGTTATGCCTAAGAATTATAGCCTAAAATGTAAAATAAATTTCCATGCAAATTAAATGAAACACTTTTTGCATGGAAACACAGACAGAATTAGAATTCGTCTTTTCTTCTGGGTTCTTCATCCTATGTCACCCACCCAGCCGTGAGATCGGGTAATGTAGGTATCCCTGTAGAGAGAGTGTAGAGAGGATATAATCCAGTAAAACACTGGGCCAAAGTCCATTTTAAGAAGAAAGGCTTTCAAATAATCCCATGATAAGCTGTCAAAAGCTTTGTGTAGATCTAATGAGAGTACCATCGCTTCTCTTTTTGGCCTGCCATCCCAGTTACTATTTACAGCTGAAATCAGGTCTGTTGTACGTCTAGTTTGGTCCGGGGCATGTCAATGTTGAAGGAATCCCACCTGGTCCGGATAGTGAACTGGTTTAGGAAAGAACCTAGGCGCAGGGATTGGATTTTCATTATAGTTTTAAGATTCCAGTTTATTAGGGAGATAGGCCTATAATTAGAGACTTCAGCAGGGTCTATGCCAGCTTTGGGGATAACACTAACTAGGGCTTTATTATCCTCTACAGGTACTTAATTTCCTTTGCGAAGGAAATTGAAATAGTCTGAAATGTGATTGGCTAATATCTTGCTAAAAGTCTAAAATAATAAAGGTTGGGTAGCCATCTGGACCAGGGGAACTATTAGTTTTAAGATTTTTAATGACTCCCATGACCTCCTCAGCCATAAATTCTTCATCCAAGATTTTAGCGTGGGATTTACTCAATCTCGGATTAATTTTAGAATTATTTTTGGACTTAGGTTCTTCATAGAACATCTGGTAGAAGCTATGAAATGTTTCCAAGACTAATTTTTGGTTTTGGGATAATCTTTCATCACCCAGCTTGATTTTTGGATGTGCAGTTGTTTGTGACCTAGGATTTAGTTTATTTGCTGGGAGCGTGCCAGGTATGTCGCCTCAAGTAAAAAATGTATGTCTGGCCCATCTGTGTCTTTTCTGCCTTGGTTGTGAGGCAGAGGTTTAGCTCTGTGCGCAAGACTTTAATCTGGTCGCGTATATGTATGTGGGGATTCTGCTTTTGTTGTAGTTGTAACTTGGAATAGTTGTTCTTGGTCAATGAGGATTGTGGCTTGTTTTTTAAGTTTGGTACCCACAGATATAAATTGACCCCTAATATGGGCCTCCCAATTAGTAGAAGGAGAAGTATCGAGTGGGTCATTAAATCCAAAGTATTATTTTAATTGATTACCAATAATCTCACAGTGGGTGGGATCACTTAAAATGGATTCATTAGGCCTCTAATGTGTGGGTGCTTCAGAAAACATAACAATATTTCTAAAAAAAAACTCTTGGCAAAAAACAAAACAAAAGGGGTCAGAAAATCTGAGCAAAATGGCATAACTAGCATACCACCACTCCAGGGGAGGCCATGTTTGCCCCTTCTGGTATTTCAACTAATATAACAAGTTGAATTTGAATTAACCAAGCCAGAATAGCAAACCAATCAAGTAAACAAATCAACCGAAGGTCAAAAACATCCTTATTTTAGCATTTACACGGCTAAATATAAACTCAATAGAAAAGAATATGTTTAATGTCCACGGCTAGACATTAATTTTGGTGAAGAAACCAAATCTTCGGAGGAGGAGGACTCCTAACACTGGTGAATGATGATAGACCAGAAGTTCACAAACTTTTCCTTCTTAGTTTAGGGGAAGATTGCACTTGGGACCAAATGGGAGAAACTGGTGACGTTGCTCCACCTGCTGGTTGATCTGTTTGTAGGATTCACAGAAATAATTCTCAAGTCTTTCAGTAGATTTTCTCCTTTAGCAAAAGTTGAAAATGCAAAAAAATTTATTGTCGTAGTTGAAACATAGTCTGAAGGGAAAGGCCCAGGGGAATCTAACATTGCGAGAGAGAAGTGCCTGAAGAAGAGGTTTAAAGGTCCTCCTTTTTTGTATTGTGGCTGGTGGGAGATCTGCAAAGATCTGTATCGGGTAACCTTCAATAGCCCAATTTGGAGTGGACTGGGCCGCTTTCATTAAGTTATATTTGGTATGAAAATAGTGAAGCTTCACTATATTGTCTCTGGGAGAGCCATCTGCCCTTGGTACTGCTGCGGTTGATGTAGCCAATCAAATTCCAAATGTAAGCCATCACATGATGGTAGGAGTGAATTTTTTGAATGCTTTTACTGTAGTCTCTAAGTTTTTTAAATTCAGGGAGACCTTGAATTCTGAAGTTGTCACACCTGGAACGATTTTCCAGATCCTCTTTTTTGTCCTGTGCTATTTCCAATCTTTCTTCTAAGGAGGAGATAGCTGTGGTATTTTGGGTGACCCCTCGGGTAGTTTCATCTGATTTTTGTTCAATTCAATCTAGCTGTTGACCCGGGGATCGGAAGTCCTGTTTTAGGTCAGAAGTGATTTTAACTATAGCTTTGTTCAACTCTCTTTCAAGCAGTGCTGCAAATCTGGCTATAGGAGAGGCATTGCCAGAATATTCAGCAGAGTGAGGTTGAGCTGCAGGGATACTAGCAGGGCTGAAAGGGACCTGATCTATAGTTGGAGGGATCCTGAAAACTTGTAATATTGTATCTGTTCTTGTGATGAAGGGAGGAAGGAAATGTCCCAAGCCTGATCCCTGTGCATAGGAGAGCAGCCTGCATATGTTCTGGACAGGAGGAGGAAGTCTTACCCCCTTCCCTGATGTCTGCACAGTCAGAGAGCTCCACAGGTGCAGAGGTGCAGTATGCCTTGGATCCTCTTTTGGATTCTGATTCTGCAGAGCGAGCTGCTTGTCTTGCATGCTGGGGGGATGGGACCTGGATCATTTGCCATCTTGCTTGAGCTGGGGACCCCACAGATTCAGCCTCTTTCTGGGGATGCCTGCCATTCATCTTTTAACTCTTTAGGATGTCTGCTGATGTGGAAGCTGTGTGAGGTGCCGTGGAATGAAGAAGCTGTAAAGAGAGGAAAAAACACCAGAGGAGCACAGAGCTAACTAGAAAAGCTTCCTTTCTAGTAGCCTGTGCATGAGCACTCTATAAATCCTGTTGAATAATTTAATAATAATATTGTTATTTTATTTAGCCTTATCTATATATATGTAATGTTAAAAAAAATATACCTAGGGGAATATGGTGAAAGTCAAGCATCACATAAAGATGTTGGTTTGTAGTTAATTAAAGAACTCTCGTAATAAATCAATACATATTGTCCAAAGAAAAAGGACATCATCAATGTACTGTTACCATAAAAATTTATGGCAAAAGCACACAGAGGTCCTTTTTCAAAAATAGTTGTTTCTCCCAGCCTCTCAGGTAAAAATTTGTGGGGCAAATATCATGCCCATTGCAACTCCTTGGGTCTGTAGGTAAAGTTGATTTTTGATAAGGGATATATTCCTAGTCAGTGTGAATTAAAATGGATTGTCATGTTAAAAATAGGTTTTGAGGGATTAGCTCAATAAATGGGACTGTAGAGACCAACCCAATAGCTTCCTATGTGGGGACGCCGCACGCTGGCACGCCACAGCAGCAGTAGGACCTAAGTAAAACAGAACGGATGGAAACATTAGCTAACTGCATTAAGCATTAGGTGATGGGATCTAAGTTAAGCAAAGTTTGACTGAAAACTATGGATAACGGTTTTGATTGTGATATTACCATCAAGAAAAAAAAATGAGAGAAAGGATAAATAATGGATTTGACTATGGTCCACAGTACTTCTGTCCTTGCCTGCCCTCACCTATTTAGGTGGGACTCTATGTCCATAGGAATCAGATATTTCTGTCTCCTTTTCTTTCCTGAAGAAGCGAATTTATTCTGTGAAACGCGTCAAAAATCAGCAGCAATCACCAAGGATTGGGAAACTCAGTAAGGAATATTTGATTGTGGTTGTTGCACATTTTTAATGTAATTTTTATGTCACTGTTCCTAATGTTATCAAATAAAGACTATGGTTGGCCTCTAAAGTCACATTTCTTGAGCTAATCCCTCAAAACTTATTGTTAGTTAAACTAGGGATGTGGCCATGTGATAATTAGAAGGTTGGTCATTCACTGTTTGTGGATTGTTATGTTGAATGCTGGGACAAAAGAATGTTTTTTGACAGTTAAACATTGACCTATGATGTGAGGTCCATGATGACCACAGTATGCAATTACACTGGCATTTTTAATTTTTTAATAAAACTTGTGATTTTTTAAAATATTTACGCCAGAAACGTCCCACTTGCCTTCTTTGATTATTTTTGGTCTCGTCATGTTCCTTCTGTTGAGAAGTTTTGCAACCTCCAGTAAGTGACCACTCTCTCCCAACAATTCAGTATAAGATAAGCACTCACTTTATGAGTCCAATTAAAAACACAATGTATATTACTAGGTACTTAAACTTGTATTGTAACATTGTGATACCATTAAAATTTCTATTCCTACTTATTTATTTCTCTTATCGATAATTTTTATTACCTCACTAAAATTTTAGTATTAAAACTTATCTTATGAAGGGATTTTACCCCAGTCACTAACAATCACTTGCCCAATTACCAGAGCATAATTCTCAATATTTATCACTAAACTAATTTGTTCTGTTCTTTTTATTTAACTCAACCACTTCCTTAACCACAGCTACCTTCCTTCTAGGACGCATCTTTCTAAGCACCTAACCTGTATCCTTTACTTTCATCCTTCACCCACGAAACAACCATAACCTTTACCTGCTGCACTCCCAAAAGAACATGGAAGTTCCTTCCTACCTCTCCATCCCACACTCTTACCCAAACTGTGGGGACACCTACCAAATACAAATCTAATTTTCCTAATTATACTTTCCTCTGAAGAAGCCCAAGCTTGTCAGCAAACTATATGCGAGGCACTCACTTATTTGTGTTTTTGTTTGTAATTTTTGATTATTATGTATACCACTTACAATGTGATATAAGTATGTTATTTGTGCACTGTTGTGCTACTGTGAAACAATATATCACTTGTTACCACCATTGGCATGTTATACATGTTACCATCTTTTTTTTCTATTATTAATGTTTGATACTTTAATCTGGACATTATTACTTGCGCTACCCTGCATATAGTCCACTAATGTGGTCATCTTTCTAGTTGCCCACTAACCCCTTCTCCTGATTCTCTATCTGGTAGTTAACGAAACATAAAGGGCGGGCCCAACATTGTGTATGAAAGGGTCATTTAGGCATACTTTATTTTCTCACTTGAAGAATTATTTAATTCCCAAAGCTTCACAGCAGAATTTTTGGAGAACTTCAATTCTGAAGGGTCAGGATAGATGCCTAATGATAGATAAGAAGCAGCCAATGCAGAAGGACAGGGACCTAGTTTTCTTTCTCCTATGGGAGTTTAGCTGCATGGTGAATATGGAAAAGAGCCATCTTCCCCCAACCCAAGACCTTGGGGTATTTTAGGACCAGTATAAATATTGTTTAAAACACCATTTTACTTCCAGGACAGAAACAATATTTAGTAAAGAATCGTGTATGCACAAGATCATCTCTTATTGCAAAACAGTGCCTATTGCTGGTAGTAAAAAACCCCACCAAAAAGCACATGTTGCAAATACTTTTTTCTGTTCCAAATTAATTTAGGGGTGTGGTATAATTGGCTGGAATCATTTCCTCTCAATAACAAAAAGATTCTTAGGATCTTGTTAATGTGACTATTCATTTCTTGTGTCTGCAGGATGGTAAGCAAAGGCAGGAAAAGAACACTATTGTCTTTTGGTACACTTTAAGTGTATTGCATTTGTTTCTCCTAAATAAAAAGTAATTTTGAAAAAAATGTATTCATATTTAGAATAGTTACTGTATATGGTATTAGGTCACTTTATATTTTTGGAATACTTTGTCGCCTTTGCGTTCAGCTTTGGTACATATTATACATATCTAACTTTTGTCTGTAGCTCAAGAATAAAGGGATGGCCAACCACTGTTTTGATTACAATCCACCGAGTGAAAATGAAGTCACAGGACAGAAAATTATCTTGTACCCATGTCATGGTATGGGACAGAATCAGGTAAGAATGTAAATTGCTTTATTCATGCTATACTTACTCTATAAATGTGTAATTGTTGTTTATCCAATTCTTTCCAGGTGTGGTTTAAAGGTAAACTTATGTCATTGATTAAATTTTTTTTTGGATTCATAATCTTATACAGTACATACTCTAGAATTCAATCATTGTTTTAGAAGTAAGCATTTAATGTAGTACAAAGCACTTATGGTCAGCTTAAAGAGACAACACATAAATCAACTTATTCAACATGGGCATTTTTTTGAAAATACAGGAATAAACTACTTGATGTGTTTTTCCCTCATTAGCTTTGAGCACAGGTGTCAAACACAAGGCCCGCAGGCCAGTCTGGCCCCCCAGGAAGTTTTAAGTGACCCACGAGAGCTTCCCTGCGACTGTTTTACAAGAGCATCTGCCGTTGTTGCAGGAGTGGAGCAGAGAAAGCAGCTCATTGCTGCGTATCGAGACGCCTTCACTTCTGGCGCCATCTTGCCAGCTGCTGGTGTGGAGGACCCATCCAGCTGTCCTAGAGCAGCGCATCGGGTGGTGGCAGTTGATTACGTTGGATCATCTGCTGTTCTTGTCCCAGACTTGTTCGGCTTGTCGGTAGCCGACTGTAAGATCAGCTTGCTGCTGCATAGTGAGATATATCCACGCTCAGCGCCATCTTGTTGTCTTGGAGACCCTCCTATGAGTGGTACATCAGATGGAGGCAGAGGTGCGCAGCATATGGTACCTTGGTCCAATGTTGGGAGACTTGCTTCACAGACAGATAACAGATCAGAAAAGAGCTCTTTTCATTTGTCAAAAGTAGACTGAGAATGCCTGTCTATACCACCCACAGGTCTTCCGCGAGTAATAGACACTATTCTTGGCATGCTCACAGTGGCAGCCCCGGATGTTTTAGGGGCATCCCAATTATTTTTTTTTGCATTTTGTCCAGGGCTGGTCAAAGTCTGTCCTTCTGAGGATGGACAGCACCATGGTTGTTACATTAGAAATGGAGGCTGTACTCTCAGTAGAGTCCTTCTGAGGGTTTTTTCCCTAATACTGACTTGACACTGGCAAATCTTGCATGCATGTCAGCATTTTATATTGTACTTTTGAGAGCTATGTTTGGTCCGATAGTATTTTCTCCTCTAAACGGACCTGTTTCAATCCCCCAAAAATGTAAAGCTAAAAATGACTTGTTTTAGGATTCCTATGCCCTTCAGCTTTGGGAATAGATTTGCTGACCATAGACTGACAGTTGGTCTGTGTTTTTTGTTCGAATTTCAAAGTAGCCAAATGGTCCCCTGAAAGAGCCTTGTCTCCACAAGCATCCTCAAATTACCCAAGTGCTACCCACTTCTGAGAGAGCTGGGCATTCAGGATTCCCTTACCTAGATCTCATTTAGCAAGGTCTGCTGTTCTACTTTCTTTAGCAGAGGTTGTGCCTGACAGCTTGGATTTTAAAAGGCAAAGGCTGATGGGTCTAAGCTGCTCTTGTCAGGTGGATAAATCTCTATTAAAGTCCAGAAACAAAAAAAGTGTGTCACATGCTAGATTTCCTTGAAAAGGACCTAAATATGGGGCTATGTACTCTGAAGAGTCCTGTTTCCTCAACTTTCATCGGTACTGGAGCACTCCTAGTAGTTGAGTTTTCAGGACACGCATAAGAGTTAAACCTCCCAGGAAGCAGAGGTTTCCTAAATAGGCCCTGACCCTGGTACTTAACCTCCCCAGCAGTAACCCTGAGTGTGCCTTGGGGTAAAAAAAAAACAAGCTGAAAGCAGTAACCCTCAGGGTAGTTAAAAAAGTAAAAAATAAACACTTACCTGGTCCCATCGGCATCCTCCAGGCTCCTGCTATTCTCTGGCCGCGTCCTCTTCCTTGCGCTAGGGGCATGGCGGGAATTTCTAATTATTGTGTATTGCATTCAATACAAAATAATTGTAATGAATGCAATACAGTGGATTTCTGTGTCTAAAAGCAGTCCATTGTCTTTCATGAAAATTTATTTTAAAGTAAAATATATTAGTATAAGTTTAATAAAGTTTGAAACACAAAATCATGTCAAAGTTTATTATTAAAGTTATTTTTTAAAATTGATTTCATTTATTATTTTTACATGATTTTGTGTTTTAAACTTTAATATACCCATACTATTATACTGTAAAATAAATTTTCATGAAAAACAATGTACCGCTTTCAGACATAAAAATCCGGACAGAAATGAAGAAGGTAAATGTCTTCAGGCCGACCTCTACTGGGCTTACTATTTCTGCAAACATGTTTTTGTGGCCATCAGTTAAGCTAGAAGGGTCCTGGAAATTGCATCTATGGGCATTATTGTGCCTTGAGGACGGACAGCTTTCTGACAAACTTGGCGTCCGTAATACTGTTCAGGAGTAACTGAAAACATTAGGAGAAAATCTGTGATTGGATCATCCCTTCATTATTCCTTCTTCCCCCAAGCACCCAAAAATCAGTATGACAAGAACAAATCATTGAACTATTTTAAAGTTGTCTTCTTTGAGTCCCAATATAAATCCTATGGTTGTAGCAAGTTTTTTTTTGTATGCTGACAAGGAGCAGTCAGCAAATGTATGCAGTATTAGCACAGTGGAAGTGCTGGTAAATAATGCTTGTATTATATCAGACTACAAACAAGTCTTCTTTTGGTTATCTACATTACAGGGGGGATGTAAAGATTAATAGCTTAATTAAGAAAGAGTATATTTTAATTTTTTTATTTCAGTTTAGCTCACTGGAAATGATTGGGACAATGCACTTCTTACAAGAGCTACAGTTTTTTTTTATAAACTTGTTAAAAAATATTCTTAGCTTGAAAAATAAAAATGCTTAAGCTTACCAGTCCTTATATTTTGCCGCTGCATTAATTACATCACATTTTTCAGTGTAGGCATGTCATCTACTTGTCAGTAGACATCAAATATGGAATACAGAGCTCTTTGAGTAACACAGGAGTACACCGTTATCGAAGTCAAAAAAATATAACGTCAGGTTCATTTTACGCCAAGTAGACTTGGCGGATAAAGGTTGGAATAGCAGAGTATTCAAGTACAGGATAAGAATTCCTGGCTAACAATGCATCACTTTTTCTCTTTCTACAGTTCTTTGAATACACATCGTACAATGAAATTCGATACAACACACGCCAGCCTGAGGGATGTGCAGCAGTAGATCAGGACTCTGACCATTTGACTATGTATTTATGCCGAGAAAATGGACAAGAGGTGCCTGAAAACCAGCAATTCATTTTCAAAGAGGTAAGGTTTTGTGAGAAAAAGGTGATGTAACAGTGACTGTCTAATTTTTCTAATTCACTCTCCCACAAAGCAAAAAAGTTTGTAAAATAACTATATAGTTGTAAAAGTTTTTTTTATATGTTTAACTGGAACTGGTGATAGGAAAAAATGAGAGTGGTCCTTGGTAGGAGCAGGGCTGTAACTTAGACTTGGGGATGTTGATCACACCATGCAAGGGTGACCTGGTGTGTTGATATAGCAAAATACATGTACGTGTATTATGTATGCATTTGTTTTTTTTTTTTTTAATAATGTGACCTGTGATACTTCATGGATTCTCCAACATGTTCCAAAACACACACCCACACAGCGCCCAAAAATGGCTAAGAAGAAAACCTTGGACTACTCTGAGGTTTCCTTCTATGAGTTCTTCCTTCTTAATCGAACATCAAAGAGCAATAAGAGGAAGAAAGAGGAAATAGGCAATTTGTGAGGCAAAAAAAAGATTTATATACATTTTACTAAACCGTTTACAATAAATCAAATGATAGCAGAGTACAATTAATGCAACAATGTAGTCTTGACCCCTTAACTCCCAGTGGGGTCAGTAGGGCAAAGTACTAAACAGGTACCTTCTATGTATTGTGATTCACAATTTAGTTCCAATCATAGAACAGGAAAGAACCAACAAACAAACGAATACACAAAAGCATACAAAATAAAGTTCAAGATAATAAAATATGATAATCATAAAATTATTGAAATAATATTATTTCTATATTTCCTGCTATGTAACTTGCAAAAGCAGAGATGAACTCGAATTAATTTACAGTAGGATAAAATACCAATTCATAATAACATTTTTGTATAATAAAACAATGTATCAATCAACCAACTATAAGGGAGTAAGATAGAATGAAAAGAGTGCTTGCTCGAAAAAGTAAGAAAACAAAATTAAAGAATGGGAAATAGACAATTATTTTATTCTATTTTAGCATGGAACTTTAAATCAGACAAGTTAAAGTAAGGATAAAGCCTAAAAAACCAAATGGTGCACATGATTAGGTGACAAAAACCTTCAAGTTTTTTATATGTATTATTGCACATACGAAAAAATTTCATAGGGAAACTAATAGTGACATAGCAGTTGAAGTGTTCAGACGGTGAGTTTTAAAAGAATCATTATTAAATTATCAGAATCAAGAAACCTGATGGGAGTCAATGTAGATAAATGTAGTAATCAAAGCTATGTATCGATATCTCTGGGTCAAAAACATATGAAAAAAGAGAGATATATTCTAAATGGTAAACCTAAATAAAGAGAAAGATTATAATGCTCATTGTCTTGATATAATATAATAAATGTATATTCTGGAATGTTACAGGCAAATTTAAATAGAACTCACCAAAACATATAGAAGTCTTAAGTTTGCAGCACAGATTGGAAGCAGAAGTTCTCTCAAACAGAGCTGAGCTCTGAGCGCAGGCAGCATGAATGCAGATAGTGTTAGCTTTAGCAGCCAGAACCCACGCTGTTGACAGCCATCCTAAAATAGGTTAGGCTATATCGACCTCGTGTTCTGTTACTGCGCATGTGCCAGTGAGGATGATGCTGCGCATGTGCCAGAAAGGACTGACAGGTTTGTTACTTCATTCAGTACCAGGGACAGCAGTGAGCAGGGCAGGAGTCAGAGGTACCGTGGATGCAAGCAAGAGCCGGCAGTTATACAGGGGGGAAGAGAGCTAGCAGGGGGATCAGTCAGAGTTGGTTCCACCTGCTAAACAGGTTCACTGGCAACAGACCATCAATCAAACCAGTGGAGAGAGGGAGGTAGATGTGGGTAACTTGAGATGGGAATAAATGCTGTAATAAAAGACTATATGCTAATGTCTATGTTGTGGTAAATAAATTAGAGTGTTTAACGGGTGCTAACGGAGCACAAGTGTACGTGAGATATGTGAAAGTTTGACATATGAACATATACTGTAGCATTAATTGAAGTCTGCAATCATTTGATTTATTGTAAACTGTTTACTAAAATTTATGTAAAACTTTTTTTTGCCTCACAAAAAACCCTACTATTTCCTCTTTCTTCTTATTACTCTTTAGTTTTACAATTAAGAGAAATCTAGAGAAGGCAAAAAAAAAGGAAAGTCTGATTTTTGTTGATTTTGTCGACTCCTTGTGGCCAGATTAAAGGGGTCTGTCAAAATTGAAGGGTACATTAAGACAAAGATGACAAAGACCAGTTAGACAAATCATTTTTTGTGCTGTGGCTGTGTTTTCTGGATGCTCTGGCTAAATGTACCTGGCCCTACAAGTACTTTGGTGTGAAGAACATATACAGTGAGGGAAAGAAGTATTTGATCCTCTGCTGATTTTGTATGTTTGCCCTCTGACAAATAAGTATTTGATCCCCTATCAACCAGCAAGATTTCAGGCTCCTAGGTGTCTTCACTGTATGCAGGTAACACGCTGAGATTAGGAGCACCCTCTGTAAGGGAGTGCTCCTAATCCAAGCTTGTTACAGTACCTGTATGAAAGTCATCCATCCACAGAATCAGTTAATTCAATTAATCAGATTCCAAACTAGCCACCATGGCCAAGACAAAAGAGCTGTCTAAGAATGTCAGGAACAAGATTGTAGACCTACACAAGGCTGGACTGGGCTACAAGACTATCGCCTTGCAGCTTGGTGAGAAGGTGACAACAGTTGGCCTGATAATTCGCAAATGGAAGAAACACAAAATAACTATTAATCTCCTTCGATCTGGTGCTCAATGCAAGATCTCCCCGTCTGCAGTTTGCCAATAAACATCTGAATGATCCAGATGAGACCAAAATTGAGCTCTTTGAAATCAACTCAACTCGCCGTGTTTGGAGGAGGAGGAATGCTGCTTATGACCCCAAGAACACCATCCCCACCGTCAAACATGGAGGTGGATACAATATGCTTTGGGGATGTTTTTCTGCTAAGGGGACAGGACACCTTCACCACATCGAAGGGACAATGGACGGGGCCATGTATCATCAAATCTTGGGTGAGCACCTCCTTCCCTCAGCCAGGGCATTGAAAATGGGTCGTGGATGGGTATTCCAGCATGACAATGACCCACAAAACACGGGCAAGGCAGCAAAGGAGTGGCTCAAGAAGAAGCACATGAAGGTCTTGGAGTGGCCTAGCCAGTCTCCTGACTGGTTGATAGGCGATCATATACTTTTTTCACTCATTACAATGCACATCAAGCTCTGACTTTTGTTGTTATTTTGTCTCTCACACCTACAATGAAGCTACTATTACAAATATAGACTGGTCATTTCTTTGTCAGAGGGCAAACCAACAAAATCAGCAGGGGATCAAATACTTCTTTCCCTCACTGTATATCCTTTATTCCACACGTCACCATTGCCTCCTGCTTTTTGCAGAGCATATGGGCGGAAGTGTGTGTAAAGTGCTTTTGTTCTGAAATGAAAGCAGTAAGCCTATAAACTGCTGACAGTTTATAGGCTTACTGCCTGGTGGTAATCCCCAGTGTGGCTCGGGGTGAATTTTCCATACCAAAAGTGGTAACCCCGAGCCACAGTTGGGGTGGAATTGCCAGGGAGTCCTACCTGGTTCCCACATTCCAGTGGCGGCCTCCAGTGGCCCCAATGGGGTCCTCCAGCGATACCTGGCATCTTCTTCCCCTGGCGATGACGGACAGGCATCTGTGTAACCTGGGGATGCATGGCCGGCATCTGCATCCCTGGTGTGGGGACGTGAGGCCAGGGTAAGCAGATGCCGGTCGGAATTTAAAATACTAAGTATTTTTAAATGTACCACTTTTATATTTTAAAATACTTGGTATTTATATCGCCAGGGAAGTAAAAAAGCTGTTAGCTGCAATAAACTTTTTGTGAACATTAGTTGGGTGGTACAAAAATGGGTATACTCCACCAATTGCAATAAACAAAAATTAAGCACAAATACTGGAAAAACCTACTGAGTCTCTACAAATGTATTCACCTTCCTTGTCTTTTTAACCCCAGATCTAACAAACTTATACTATGGCTTATCTCTGTCACGTGTCTACAACAAATCACCTACTATAGGCTTAAATAAAGTTCCAAAATTTCAATTAGAACTCTAGGAATTTTTCGGGAATTCACTTTCGGGCCAAATTCCAATCTGAACACCATTGTACACCTTTGAGAAAGTCTTTTGAGAAAAAAGCTTTTGCAGTTTGGTGAGATAGATACATTGTGAAAAAATGTTTTTATGACTATAGGACCTTAAGAAATAGGTTTTCTGCAAACATGGAAAAAATAAGTGTACCTCTTACCACAGTTGATATAGGTACATGGCCAGCAGTGGTGCCATCTGTAACATCAATGTAGGAAAATGCCAGCAATTACACTGCATAAAACAGTAGGTAATTGACATAAAATTCTGACAGAATACAGTATGTCTGGTACACACACACATAAGGAACACACACCTATTCATGGCTTGAAAAGGTCTTTTGTGCTGTTAAGCGTCACACTGGTTAATTGTCTTTTTATGTATTAAGTATAAAAATATATAAATGGTCCATATAGAGAACTCGCTTCACAATTATTAACTTTAAGATCATTATAAAGGATAAACTTTGCATCTGAAGGAAAAGAAGCTTAATCTCTCTATAGGCTCCCTCAGGAAGCAGTTTTAGCAAACTCTATAGATTGCTTTAAGAAAAAACCTGGATGCTTTTATAAAAGCACAGAATATACCTGAATATTAAAGTTTTAAAGTAAAGACAACATAGACTGTTGATCAAGGGAACATCTGATTTCCTCACGGGGTCAGGAAGGAATTTTTTTACCCTGTTGGAGCAAATTGAACCATGATTTATAGGGTTTTTTTGCCTTCCTCTGGATCCACTATGTCTATAGGGGTTTATCTGGGATATTTTTATTTCCCTAGTGGTTAACCTTGATGGACTTATGTCTTTTTTTAAACCTGACCATGTAAAAGAGCTTTAATAGACTACTCATTGTTGTACACATGTATTAATTAATTGGAGACTTATAATAAGACCTTTGTTCTGGTTCTTTACAGGATGGTACCCTGCTACATCAACGAACCCAAAAGTGTGTCCAAGCTGAAAGAAATGCTCAAACAGGAAATCCTGAGCCGGTATTAAGGCCCTGTTTAGATATTGATCTACAGAAATGGTTTTTCCAAGAAAGAAGCTGAATTTTTTCTTTTTACTGATTGAAGATTCAACAGGAAAAAGGAGCATTTTGGCAGCTAATATCACACTGGCACTTTTTTTGTCTTTGATCTTTGTAATGGTTGCTATGAATGTTCATAACTGTTGAAAATTTCAAAATTTCTCTTTTGAACTGTGTACTAGTGGACCGATGGTGAAACACTTGTTGACTACAGTGTAGAGATATGGTTTTAAAAATAGTGGTGTGTAGTGAAAAAAGTAAAAGTAATTACTTTCACAGATATAAAATATAAAAATGAAAATAAAGGGAAATAGCCGTTTTATTGATTTCTGTTTAAAACCCTGTATTTTAACTTTTGCCAGGTTCATAGATCCTAATTTCTAAAGGTGGAAGGTGACATTATTGAGTTGCTAATTTTATTTATGGGATAAAACAATATTGTTACAGTTTATTTTAAAAAAAAGTGATGATTCACAAGTGCCTATCTCTGATGCAAGTATTTAAATGCACATGGAAAAAACTTGCTGCAAATCATGTATAGCTATTTTTATGTTTATTGTAAAGTTTCTGCACTTCCCTGTGTGCCAGAAATGTTTTGGTTTTGCTAAATGAAACCTGCACTGAGAAAACGTGAAAACTGTCATTACTGGCCTTTTATGAAAATGCTAGTTGATGGCCTTTGTGCTAAGCTCTGAATTTTCTGAGTATCAACAGAACAACTAGTATATTTAGGTGGCAATCATTTGCTGCCCTTGTTTTGCTCTTGGTACAGGTTTCTTTTGTGTTAATATTTGTTAACCTTTCTGCAAGAGTTATTCGAATATTGCACTGCAATATTTTTATAAAGTTTGTCATAAATAGTAAGTCATTTTATCCTGAATATAATTATTGCATAAAAAATTAGGTATATGAAGAGTGAAAGTTGGTTTTGGGTAAAGAGAGTCTGTCAGTGTATGATGAAGTTATATTTGGACATTTTGAGATTGGCATGATTTGAAATTTTAAGCGCTGAGAAGAAAGTAATGACCATGGACCATATTGGTACATTTTTCGATCATCTTGGTAGTGTGGTTGATCGCTATTATTGGTGTCAAATGGAAATACTTTTGTACAGTTATGGCATTTTTCATTTTTGTATAATTTGCTAAAGGTCTCTGCCATTGCTCAAGAATAGTATTCACTGTCCTCAAAGGTAAATTTTCATTTTGAGCCAAACTGAAAACTACTTATAATACTCTTTCTGTATATTTATCAGTCCAAACCATAAACCTATCTTCCTGATATTCTTTATGTGCCACTAAAATAGCTCTGATCCATTGAGGCACGTACTCCACAAAGACCTATCAAGGTGTCCAGTATTAGGTACTAAGCAGCAAATCCTCTAAGTCACATTGTCTCCATTGGCTTGCCTCTTCCTATATTTTTTTTTTTTTTTTGCTATCTCTTCTCTAGGTAAACAACACGCATGTACCTGGTCATTCAAATGATCTAAAAGTGCTACAGTAGTTCCTCTGTGGGATCAGATGTGTCATGGGTACCCACGACCCTGTTGCTAATTAACAGTTGTCCTTGCCTGGGCCACTTTGGTATGTACTAACCACTGCATACAGGGAACACCCCACAAAACCCTGTGTTAGATTTGTATTGCTTTGTCCCTAGTTGGTAGGGGTGACCTCTTTATTTGTCCAGGTGATCATTGTCACCAACGCAGAAAACAAGAAAAAATCCAAAATTTTGAGCTAATCAGAGCTATAATTGAAGGAAAATCCAAAAGGAATCCCTGTTCCTACAGTAGATACTGGAGATTTCCTGTCATTCCCTGTTACACTTCTTTAGGGCAGGAAATAAAGGGAAATATGGGGCACAGATATCAATTAATAACTTTATAGAGGTTTAAAGCCTTCCTTAAGCTTGTATTTATATTAAAAATACAGTGGTACCTAGGTATAATTCTTTATTCCGTTCCAGATCCTTGGACCAAACAGGACTTATACCAAACCATTTTTCCCATAAGAAATACAAGAAAAATGATTAATCCGTTCCCATGAAAAAAAAATCCTATTGTTATTGGCATAATATACATTGATTGGGCTGTATAAAATAATTTAAACACTGCTTAATACTAAAATACATAAACATAAAAGGAATTAGATTAAATAATTGAAAATTTAACCTCATTTTACCTTGCTGAGAGGAGTCGAGTGCCTACTAGGATGGTGCTGAGAAGGGAGGAGGAGATGTTCTGTAATTCACAGAGAGTTATAGCCTGGTTGTTCACTGAATGGTAGCAACTGGCATACTGATGCACGTGGGCAGTTGTGGCTTTGTCTCGAGAGGAGTAAATAGGGGTAGCGCGCAGTGTTATGACTCATTTTGACCCAAATAAGTTCTAGCAAAAAGGGTGTATACCAAGCAAGATTTTTTCTGTCCAAACAGGATTTTTACCAAGTTGAACTTATTCCAAAGCAGACATATACCGAGGTACCACTGTACTGCCTTTGTGTATATGATTCGTTCCTCCAAGCTCCACATAGTAGAATCACTGCCACTTAACTCTTTCTGGTTATTCCTCTACTGATGCATTTTGTGCAGTACAGTATATTTTCTGCGTCTAAACAACTTCATGATCTTGACTAGTATTCCTGGTAATATTTTCAATGCATCTATTAGCTCTGTTGATGGCATAACCAGGTAGACACCTCGCCTCTTTTATCTCTTATATATTTTCTTTACTTTCCTAAATGGCCATCCCTTACATTTTAAATACTAAAAATAGGAAAACATCTCTTTTTGACATGTTTGATATCTATTCTCACTTAATTGCACTGGAATGTCAGTCTCCATTAGTAGTTGTGTCAGCGTGTATCTATAAAAAATAAAACATTCATTATCTCTATGGAAGGGGCCATCTTTTTGTGTGTGTGTGACAGGTTGAAACTTGCTGACTGTGGTCCAGGTCAGTGGTTGTAAACTATATATATATATATTCTGATAATCTGATTTAAAAATTCCTTTCGTGCCTGATTCTGTCACATATACCTCCAGGGATCCAGCATTAGCTATAAACCTCTGCTCCCTTATGTGAAGGATTTATTTAATAAGTATAAGCAAAGTTTACATGTCAATGTTTTGTGTATGTACAAAATGAAAATACTGTACACGTGATGGTTATTATGATTATGCTCAATTTTGTGACTTTGATTCTGTTCTGTTTGTATGCTGGGAAATTTCAGTCATTCATAATGTGATTCTTTTATTTAACACTATTTTAACGGATTTACTGTAATACTAATTTCCAATAAATAGTCAAATTACATTTTGAAATGTGAAATGGTGAAAAATCATTTTTAGATTAACATTTCTTATTGGCTACAAGGAACACTAACACTGTGTTGCATACACTTGGCTTTACTAAGGAGTTCATAGCAAAAGTTAAATCTGAAAAAATGACATCAAATTTTCTTTTAATTTTTTATTTTTATTTTCGATTTTAACATATAACTAAAGTTCTGTGACGGACTAGGAGCACAGAGAGAAAGCACACAGAGACCAATCAATAGAGGACCAACAGGCCAGAGGTTTATATTCGAGTCTTACATAAAACACAGGAAAGAGATAGACTGGCGTAGGGCAAACGGATACAATCAGGTCAAGGGTCCAGAAATACACACAGCAAGGATCCGGGTGCTCCTCCCGGTAATGGGAAGCCAAGAGAACTGTTTCAGCAATACCAGCAGCCAGGCAATCCTGAACCTCTGTTGGGTTCACTGTCCTTGGCTCTTCAGCAACATCTAGCAAGGAGAGAGCACTACAAGTCCCAACAGTGCTCAGCAGCTCTCAAATCTATAAATCTATAAATTTAAAATGTCAGCATTTATTCACCGTTATTCACATAGCACCGTTTCCCTAGCGTTTAACCCGGGGAGTTTTCTATTTTTTAAACGTTGCAAACAACGTTTAAGATAAGTGTCATAAACGTGCCTCAAGGAAACGTCCTGGTGTAGATTAACCCATTGTAATGCATGGGGATTTCAAACAAGGGGTTTAAAAGCCTCAGATTAGATCAGACTAAGCCTTAAAGCCCTTGTTGGAAATCCCCATGCATTACAATAGGTTAATCTACACCAGTTTCCTTGAGGCACGTTTATGACATTTATCTTAAACGTTGATTGCAACGTTTAAAAAATTAAAACGCTGGAAAACTCGAGTAAACGCTTCTATTGATTTTATTTTCCGACAATTTTGACCACTTAATATGCAAATTAGTTAAAATGTGAAAATAGGCGTTTTCCAGCATTTTAAAGGCAAGCTTTAAAACGCTAATAAACGCAAATTGTTTTTTCTATGTCTAATTATGTAGTTGATATTTTATATATTGTGAAGTGATGGATCTTTAAATTTAGCACACAAACACATTGATTAGCAGTTTTGGCACTTTTAAGTTCACACGTAGTTGTAATGAAACTTAGTTTTAATGTTTCAATATAAAATATAATATATATATATATATATATATATATATATATATATATATATATATATATATATATATATATATATATATATATATATATATATATATATATATATAAACTATAATTTGTTTTGCCACCCTGTTGGACAGACTCATGAGCCTTGTATTCTCATTATGTCTACGACTCCCAGCCAAATGCATTACCTTCATTGAGCCACTAGGCGCAGATATAGGGAATCATCCCCCCCATTTAGAATAGGTTGGGGGGGATTTAAGTCATCTTTTGCAGGTGGGCTTCTGCTTCAAGCTGGATCGCAAGGAAGTAGGCAAAAGTAGCATCCCACGTGGTTCTGGTCCCTCAACCAGAAACTGTCATCAATGGTAGATAAGGTCTACAAAAGGCAGGTAGGGCAGCCTAATAAATAGCATACCATGGAGAGCAGCAAGTTGTACTTTTTGGGTCACTTCCACTAGGTAAAAATAGCAGACATTGATCTAAAATTGTTTTTTGATTTTGTGAATAATTTTGGAATTGATATTGGTTCACAATTTTTTTTTTTTTTTTAATTGGTGATTAATTTTGGGGGTATAGTAGAATTTGTTGGGTAAGTGATGTTCAAAAATACAAGATAATATTATGATTGATTTTATTTAAAGATAACGATAATTTAGTTAGTATTTGGAAATAGGGATTGGTATGTTGATATTGCAAATATCTTTAAAAGTGCTTCTGAAAAGGTGATTTAAGGCACAAGTAACACATGTAATCATGATTTGGTTAAATTGTGCACATTTCAAATGAATACTTTATTCCGATGCGGGTAGATTGAGTCTATCATTATTTTTGTTTGTGATTTTGTTTGTGAAGTGATTCAAGGAAATAATGTACTAAACATATGTAAGATTGTGATTGTAGTATATTATATTGAAATTTTCTTGATTGGACTAGTACAAGTTTAAACACGGGTGAAAAGATACATTTTAATTCCTTACACTTTTCAAATTAAAAAAAAAAGAGCGGATAGTTTGAAGAGTTAACATTAAAATAAACGTAAGTGCATCATGGATAAAAAAAAAAATATAGGGATTAGGATTTTAATACTAAGGATAAAAAAAAAGAAAAAAAAAACTTAACTGAAAATTTTGGAATTTTTTTTCTGTCTTATGTAGGACACGAAATTTTGTAATCAATTTTTTGAATAAGATGTATTAACTGTTAATGTTGCATTTTTTTTTTATTAAATGAGTTTATATGTCAAGTGAATTAAAGTTAAATAAATGCTGAACTTTTAAATTTTTAATTTAAAAATATTTTTTAGGTACCTAAAAAGTCCCCCAAAAATATATGCATTCTTCATCAAATCATTTGCTAATCCTGTTTTTTTTTTCTGGTCACAGTGGGTGCCGTCCCCTCACCAGAATTCAATCCCCTGGCAAATTCAGTCTTGGAAAGTATGCAGGAAGTTCAGGCTTAATCTTAATCTCAAAACAGTTTTCAAATACAGGAGATTTATGGGTACAATCACAACATCTATTTTGGCTGAACTCTGGGCCCATTGACACAGTGGCTGCCGCTAGCTGTTTTTCTTAAACCAATGGAGGTGCAATCTAGATCCCTCATACCATCAAGTAAAATCTTTAAAGGTGCACGAAACAAAGCAATCTCTTCAGGCCAATCTTATAGAATTTAAATTCCAGTGTGCGATTCCTCTTTATAGGTCAGTTTAAAGTAAAATTGATAGAAAACAAAACTGTACATTTAGGTATTTATTTACCTCAATTGAAGAAAAAATAAGGTATTTGCTATTTAAAATACTTCTGTTTATATTATACTTTAGATCCAGAAGTTTTGGGCTTTCTCTGGTGAAAAGCCTTCATATGCAGTTTTCTCAGAACTCCAGTTTAATTTGGAACTGCATTCCATATTAGCATTTTTAACCTGAGTTATAAACACAAGATGGAGGATTTAGGCAAATCACAAAATCTCTTCTCTCTAGGATTACCAAGAAAGATTGCTTTCATTATGGATTCCTAAGTACATTCACACGGTAATGACATCATTCTCCAAAATTTCTGCAGATGTGGTTTGTACAGCTAAAAGCTGTAGTATCCCCAATAATGTCCTAGAGAGATGATGGGCTCCCTTGTTCCCTGCTAAAAAAACATGTTCTATGTCTTAATGTCCTCTTGTCTTGTCTCTTACTAGTCTTTTCCACTGTATATGTGGTGAAATACGCCATAAATAGCAACAAGTAAGCCACACTACACTAGCTTACAAAAGTTATTTATCAACCTGAATTTATTTTGCTGAAACATATCGTGCAGTGCTTTTCTTTTTGCTGAAGTCCATTGTCATGCCACAAACTGTTCCTCAATAATAAAATCATGCAGATACAGTTCATAGGCTTTAGACTACCACACACTAACTTGTGGTTCCATCAGATAAAACAGTGATTTACCAAATAGCAGATGGCAGAGTTACTTGGTGTTGGAAGGCATTCGGTATGAATAGCACCACAATGCACAAGTGCATGTTTTCTTGCATTAGCACAGCACATCAATGTGAACCCAGTTCTAGTTTATTTAAAGCTGAACTAAACGTGACCAGACCGGCGCTGTATTGCAGATGGGGCTCCCTTTTTAAATGAAGATGATAAACAGACAAGTATGTTTTATTGAAGAAAGGGCATTGTATGTCCTTTTCTGCAAATAAGACCTGTCTGCTCACAGAGTTTGCAAGCAATACTAAAGTTCCACTTTAAACCTAAAAGAAAAAAATTGTGACCAGGTAGGTAAGCACTTTGTTGAAGAGAAAATGCTAAGAGACCTGCTAAAGTTTCTTCAGCAATTAGGCAGACTCCCTTTCTGTTCACAATCTTCTGTAGGTAGTAAGGGAAAGGGGAGTTTCTCTTATTTATTGTTTGAACACCAAAATAGGAAAGTTGCAATTTCTGCTAATTTGACACTGTCATTAGGGATGGATGGGCAAGTTTTGTAAACTTTTTCACAGGAAAATTCTTATTTTCACTAAATGAAAAGATTACAATAACCATTTGTATATTTGACTTGCCAATAATATAAGTCAATTGTGAATCCCTAGAACCCAAATTGTATTAAATTGCCAGAAAAATTTAGGGGGACAAATTGGAACAGGTCACGAAGAAGGTCACTTTTCCAGAATCAAAGTTACAAACATTACAAAGTCATCAAAGATTGTATTGTATTGTGACAAGGATTGCTGGGGGTGTCCAGTGAATATATAGGAACATGCACTAGCTAAAAAAAACTATTCCTAAAAAGCATTAGATTTACCGTAAAAATGTGTTTTTCTGACTTTTTATTTTACTATATTTTTACTTTGATTTAGGTAAAACTGATTTTGCAATTAGGCCACTAGTAACTTTCTATTTCTGCATGCTCGGGTGTCAAAAGGGCTGGTTTAGGTATTTCTGTAATTCCTGTTTTTCATACACAAAAGAGTTAGTTTTTACTCAAATGTGAAAAACAAGAACATCCAGTCAGCAGCCATTCAATAGATGCAAGTATCTTGTTGATAGCAGAAGTCAAGGGAAAATGGTCATACTGGTTAGAGATGACAGAAAGGCTGAAGTAACTCTAGATACTCTTTACAACAAGTTGGCAGAAACCGGTTTCAAAATGAGTGACAAAACAAGCTGAATTTTGAGCCATATAGGCCACAACAGCAAAAGACCACATTAAGCCTCCCTCATGTCACACACGAGTGAGCCTGGGCCCACCACCAGACGGCTAAAACTATGAAAATTTATCCTGGTCTGACTAGACTCCAAAACTTAACCTAGTAGAATGGGATTTTACCAGCATAATTATGCAGCTAAAAAAGCTGCAAAAACTGTAATGCAATCATCTCAGCATAGAATAGGAAATCAAATGAACGGATGTGAAAAGTAAAATCCATGTAACAAAGCATTAGGACCAAAGCAAACGGAGTATACTCAATATTACTAGTACATTTCCTCTTGGGTGTGTATGGTAATAAATATCTGGATGTGCTTTTAGACCCAAAGCAAGCAAGCACCTTTCCCAAAAACTGTTGTTCCATTGTGAAAATACTAGACTTGGGGTCCCTCTTTAGTGTCTATTCAGTATGTCTGTCTAATGTTATTTGAAAACATTCTAAATAATTTGTGGTGGAAGCTCGAATGTATCTACCAATAGCCAATTTACAATTTAGGTCCAACATAAGCTGAAAACATATTGTGTGTTAAAGATATCAGAGAAGGATTAGAGCTTGTTTTTGTTTTTTTCTTTGTCTCTGTCTTTATCAAGGAGATCAAATCTTTTTTCTAAGACAAGAGGGATGAGAAATCGCAATGGGAACAGAAACATAAAAAACATTCAAACTAATTTTAGGCTGGTTAGGTCTTTCCGTCCTGGTGATGCCTGCACCCCCCATTCTACAAGCATTGCAGAGACAGGAAGTGAGGTAAACAAAAAAAACTCCCCAAAGACTCTAAGGGCTCTAATAAGTAATTCCCCTGTAATTCATGTGAAATTTGCTGACAAATGTTCAAATCTCTCTACATCTACACTCACTCACACACTGCTTTAAACTCGTTTTAAAACAATAACTTGTTATGGCACCTAGTGGCCAATTGTCAAATAAGAAACACTACACACATAAAACCACAATTATAGGCTAATTGACAGGGGAATAATAAATACACCCATAAATGTAATCTGAGCTGAAAGCCTGGATAGGCCAAACAATTAGTACCTAAAAGGCCACCTATTAATTTAGATTTCCCTCTCAAACCACCTCTTTGCCCTGTCAGGGAGGATACATTTTAGTAGGTTCAAAGCTAGACACAAAATTTAAATATAGTGCACAAAATGTATGATTGTTACATGCTTCACTGGCTGTAAACAAACTAAAATGTGAGTATACGCAAGAAGTTATCTTACACATTGATAATTTGCAGTACAATATTTTTGAAAAATTTATTATACAAAACCTTTACAAGCAATATGTACAGACAAACAATGTTCTGAGTGTTTGTTCGAATACTACAAAAATAAAAAAAGCAAAAAAAATGTTTGAACAATAATGATTTTTTTCTACAAAACAAAGTGAAAACTAATAAGGGATGAAGGCACTTAGTTTTTCACTTTGCACCTTTTCACTGGTATTAAAGTCACTTTCTGAACCCACACATGGATTCCAGTTCCTGCATACAAATTGCAACTGCTGGTGGGATGTCATTCTTTGCGGATTCCTTCCATGCTTGTAGTGTCTTGTATATTGCAGCTGGGTCGCTTGGCGCCAAGTCAAAAAGCATGTACACACACGCCAATTGCACTCCCCAAGGCATACCTGCATAAAACAAAGTTGAAACTCATAAGTATTTAACTCAGAAGGCACAAATATTGTCACCGAGCAAGTATAAAAGTTCAGCATATATCAGAATAATAAAGGACAAGCACAGGGTCACCTTTATATACAATGTAACATGCTGACAAGTCTGTTTTAGGGTTTTACTATCTAATCCTAGATGGATTTAAGAAAACCATGCCCAAAAAAACAATTGTGGTAAATAAGTGGTAAATTTGTGCAGTTTTATTCAAGTTTTGATATAAAGTGTTAAAGCAGAACTAAACTAAAAAAAAAATTACACTTACCTCTAATCCCGCAGATCCCTCGATTAAGCTGGACCTTCCTCGCTTGTGCAGGCGCAAGATCGGGTGACGTAGATGCGGGGAAAAAAATGCTGATCTCACACGCATGCAGAAGATTGGAATTGTTTTTCGCCTTTTAAGGAAAAGGCTCCTTTTGTGCATGCCCTAGATCAGGCGCACCCAATCTGTCAGGGGAGGAGCTTCACCTTACCTTTTTTTTTTTTATTTAGACCCCTTCTATGTAAAGTAAAATGTTTCAGTTTAGGTCTGCTTTAGGTATTTTGGAATTGATTTCAACAGGGCCCAGAAGCTGTTGCTAGGACTTCATCTTTCTAGAATTTTTAACAATGTGTTTGTACCACAAAGTCTGTTTATTCTGCTTGTGAAAAGAAAATGTATCGCCAGAATAAATTGAAATCTTACCTGCTGCCATCCTACTCTAGCATCCTCACATCTACTTGAGACAAGATGAGGCATTCCTGGCTTTACTTACCAAAAAAAAAGTGTCCAAAAACACTGTTGCAGATCAGAAAAGATAGAGCCAGGGAGGCCACAATCTTTAGAGCAGCCTATGACTTTATAGAGATAAAAGATGGAACATGGAGTGGTGAAGTTTGAGATCACAGTGTGGCAATGCAGATAAGTCCCAGTCCCCCCCGCCCCAAACTCCCAATTCTTGATGCAATATGAGAAAACTTGGTATACATAGAAGCATGTGGAGATGAACAGCTTTTAGTACACCACACCTGAATGCTTAGCCTTTCTGACAAAGCATCAGCAGCTTTGGCTCGGTTTATCAATTTGTATAAATAAACAATACAACATTGAATTGCTTTTAAAATTACTGTTTCCTTCCATACAAATCATCACATCAGAATCTGCTAAAATAATATACAAAAAGAATCTGAATCCTTATGTATTAAAACAAGCAAAAGTACATAGGTATACCTTTTATTTTTTGTACAATTACTTTATTATGCCTCAGGGGAACCTTCAAGAATTCTGGCTAGATGATAAAAACCAGAATCACACAAAAGTATGGATACATAGAACATTTCTTTACCTTCAGTTGCCTATTTTTGCAGAGGTTGTATTTACAGTTCTGTAAAGATACCAAAAATGTAAAAAAAGCCAATGGGAAGGGGTGGCATGTCAAAGCAGTACTTGGCTGAAACATCAAGATTTTAAGCACAATGCTTGACCAAACTTGGAACCCCAGAGCACACAAGAAAAAAGTATGTGTAGGTTACCATTTGGTGTTTGATACATTTTAAGCTAATCTAGAATACCTTTGATTATATTATCAGATAATTACCTTCTTCATTAGCATGTTGTAGAAATGCAGTGATAACAGCACAGATATTCTTCACAGCAGTAATAAAACCTTCTTTTAAACCCATCTGACAAAGGTGCCCTAAAAAACAAGAAATTAGATCATTGAAGGTACTATTACCAATGCAAGCAATGCACATTTTGCCGATTTGAAAATAATTCCTAGCAATTTTCCTAATAAAAAATTCCTAATAATATTCCCCAATAAAACCCTACACTCCTTCATATTTTCACAAATTCTACAAGTAATTAGACACCACAAAGAAAACAACAGCTCAAGTAGGAACAAAAAGTTTTGTCTATAATGTGTTAAACAAATCCTATGGGGGAGAAAAAAAGCCTTTTTAGCTCATTTGCAAATCAGTAGGGATGGTCTGATTCTTCATCAGGGCATGGCAAAAGAATGGTTAGAAAGTTGAAGCAAAACCTCACAGTGTGTGCATGTATATATATTTTACATACACACACTCACATAAATGCACACACTTTGTCTGATACATTGAAAATCTGGGTAGAAAACTTTCATTACCCAGTTTAGCAATGCAGCTTACACCACCACTGCATCAGTTCAAATCTGCTTACTGGACAAAAAAATCAATATAGCCACAAACATTAAACCAGTAAAAAGTGATCTTGCAGACTGGGCACTATTGCAATGTTGTCTTGTAGATGTGAATCAGATATGGTTTATGGCCTCCTTTTGTCCACATTCTCTCCATACAGGCAGGGCATTACTTAAATTTAACAAAATGGGTGCTATATGTAAATGAATTCTACTGAAGGACTTTAATTTTTGCCTTAATTTTAATATATACTGTGTATTTTATTGCGCTAGATTTTCTGTGTTGTCTTTTACTACTTTTTCTACTTTTACTCTTTGGTAAAATTTCCATGCTACCATATCAAGCTATTCTATTTTGTTAGCAGGTAATGGAAAAGACTGTAATTTTTTCCCCTTATTTTTAATAATGACATGAAGAAAAATGTTCACTTTCCATATCCATGAGTGGTCTATTGAGCCGAAAGGGAACCAAGCGCACACAAGTTAGGATTCACAGCACCTTAGATTTCAGGGCTACTGGGACCTGTAAAAATGTATCTGAGCACAAAGTGCCTGCTTTTCATCTTCTGCTGTCCCTAAACCTTTTATTTTATGACAAGAGGAACGATAGCCAATAAAAGTTAGAAAAAAACAAATCTAGAACACTTACCTACTAGACGGATAACAGTGGCGAAAACTATATCTGGAACAAATGAGACATTGGGATTCCCTTTTTTGCGCTTTACCCATTTATCCAATAGGGGCCACAATTCTTTACTAAGGAAATATAAATATTAATATATTTACTGGTTTAGTACACTGTAAAAGTTTTAAAATACTTTTTTGTCAACTTATCACAGAATTGATATAAAACAGTTTTCGAGCCATAACTTGAAGTTTGAATTCCAGACAAACAAAATAAAACACAGTTGAAATACCCATACGTGACTTTTAATTGATGACCTTGAATTGATTTAATACAACTTTCCAAAACAGCATATGCAGATTCAGAACATTACATGCAATGGCAATATAGCTTGAATAATAATAAGCATCCTGTGGAAAATTCTAAAGCATTGATCACTCAATACAACATAACCTTATGGTAATACATAATATTCTATCAATTTACTATAAACTTGAGCAAGAAATATGAACAATTTTGTGAAAACTTTCTCTTAAGGTTCACCAGAATCTAAAATGCCAGGACAAACCCTCCTACTACTGTCATGTCTCTTTTTTAGCAAATAGTACCATAGTACCAAGAGAATGACAACACACACAAATGGGTGAATGAACTTATTATTAAACAAAGTAATAATATTTTTTTTTTTTTGAGACAGAATCTGAAAACAGTCCACTTGAAGAGATGGTAACATTAACAAACTGCAAAAAAATTATATTACCAAATATCATCAAGAACATATTACTGTCCACAATATTTGCCAAAAAACACTGGCATATCATCAATACGGACACTTAAATCAAAAAGTTCATAACCGAGAAACCACGCATAGTTTACCGGAAACCTTCCCCTCTTAAGGACCATTTGGTTCATGGTCATTTTAATATCACCAAACCTGACCTCCTTAGGATGAAAGGAACCTTTAGATGTAGAAGATGTCCCCAGTGCAAATGGGTGCAGGAAGCAAAGTGTGTAAAGCTACATACACACTTCCAATTATTATCGTTGGAAAACGAACGACGAACGTTCATGCACGATATATATGAACGATCGTATAGCACCGATGCTGCACATAGAGTTAACGACACGATCGTTCGTAGATATTGTACACACAATAGATACGATCGTTTGAGCGATAGAGGAACTATGTGCATGACAGGAAAGTGAACGGACGTTCGTTCATCACGCATGCTCTGAACATGGACGATCAACGAACAACCGTACACACGAACGAAGTTCAACGATCGTCGTCCAATCCGATCCGTCGGTCCGGTCGTTCGTTTCCAGCGACTTTCCTCGTTCGTCGGCGTCGTTGGTTACTTTTTTACGAACGATTTTTTGCCCAATCGATCGTTCGTCGTTCGATTGGAACGATAAAAATTGGAAGTGTGTACGCACCTTAACACTCCCTAATGGAAAAACAAACAGCCCCAACACGTGTACACGTATATTGATTGTACCACCAGCAAAGTGATAAATTTATTCCTGTGTAAATGCGGATTTTTTTATGTCGGAAAGACGAAAAGACCATTTAAAAAGAGAATTTACGAACACATTTATTTAGTTACTTTGGGCAGAATTACCACTCCGGTTAGCCATTATGTTGGCATGAAGCATAATTATGACCCCAACGCTTCTACGGCTTGGAAAACATATCCCCTTATCCTAGAGGCGGAGATGTTGACACCAAATTACCTTGTTGTGTGACCAAATGGATATTTGACCTACAAGCAACACTGTTACCAGGCTTGAATGACGTTTTAAGCTTCAAACCATTTCTTCTACAGTAGGAAGGCAACAGGATACCCATCCCCTTTTTAGACCAAGAACTCTCATGTTCTGAGTTTTTCCTGTGGAAGAAACATCCTCACCTGACCCATATTTAAGGTAGACACTGAAACTTCAGCTGAAGATTCAGTTCCAGCTCTAAATAAAATTCAGAATACAACTGAACCTTTGCAACACCTAGACTGTCAAACTATGTCATTCTAACAGTTGGTTATCTCACAATGGGAATGCCAATACTTTATGAAATGCTCAAGGCACTGAAGCCAGATCAAAATAAAAAGAGCCATAAACTGAGACTGTAAATATCCCACCGCAAACTACAGGAATCATGGTAAGCAGCTTCCTCGATGTCCACAGAGGTAGTCACACCATTGAAAGGAGGCAGATGTGCTATATTTCATGTCAAGGTTTTGTCAATTATATAGTAGTATTGTTAAGGCAGGACACAATTCTGCTAGATTCACAATTGGAGTAGACAACTTTCTGAAAAGAGCCAAAAACTGTGTTTTAACTTGGGAGTTTTGACAAAAGACTGCAGCGTCTTAGGTATTAGTTTATCATGCACTGAATGAAGGGACCTTATCAGATATTCGACATTAGAAAGATCAGTTGTCGACCCAAGGCTCAAAAGTCACTGAGGCCGCCAAAAGATTAGTAGGAGATTCTACACTGGAAGACATAAAGGCATGTGTATGAGACATTGCTCTGCTCTGAAGTTCTGGTCTTAAATAAGTGATCTGGCTCAAAGTCATACATGATCTCTGTAAAAAAAAAAAAACTTGAGAGAGTAGAAGAAGTGCAAAGAGAAAAGAAGAATAGAAGAAGAAACAAATGTGTTTCTAAGGATGTTCTAGAATGAGTAAAAGCAGCTATAAATTCAGGGGTAATTGATTCCTTTTGGGTATTCAACAGTATTGTACTATTCATTTTTAGTACAGGGCAATTGGATCAGTAGGTAGATATGTTTACCCGATTTCTTTTTTGTAATCAGCATACTTGGGCCAACAGCAATATTGTTTTTAGATAATATTTGTTGCTAGACAAACTGTCTAAAGTAGAATACCTAAATGTTTTATGTACCAATTTCATTATAAAGACTATGGGGGGAAAAAACATTTTGTGTTTTTTGCCAGAAAAACTTTTTACACAAAGATGGATTTAGCAATATTGCACGTAAACGCATTAATGTTTATTTCATCAACTTGTACATTTTATGTATATAGTACATGTTTATTAAAGTGTAACAAAACTTAAAAACAGTTTATATTCCATCTTATTTTTGTCATTATATGATGGTAGCATTAGTTTAATTTTTTTTTAGCAACTACAGAAAATACATGTTGATCTTGCCTTGTACCTTTTGTATTGTCCTTTCAATTTCCTGTTAAAAAGACTGCATAAGCAATAATATATTCATTAGTAAGCTACTAATTGTATCTGGTCACCACGTAATGGAGACGAAGAAAAAGACATGGTTTCTTCCATAGATAACATTTTGAGGTGAGCGTGTACATAAAATGACAAAATGTGTGTCATTTGCAATATTATCAACTTAAAATAAAGGTAAAGAATAAAGGAAAAAAAAAGGAAAAACAAATACGCAGCAACCTTGCCTAGGGATGAACGAGATGAAAATTTACATTCTTAAGAATAACATCAAGTTTTATTAGGAAAGGGTGAGGCTAACAAATAAATTGTATACTTTTAAAAAGAGAATTCAATTTCACTTTTACCTTATGATGTTATCATGTGTCCAAAGCCATTTACGGTGGCTGCACAGCAAATCAACTGCAAATACATATTCCCAAATGCTATCTGTTAAATCTTCACCAAACTTTTTACTTTGTTGAAACTTCCCATCAGGACAAAGTTGCACTGCCATCAAAACACTGGACAGAAGTACAGTTACATTCATGGGTGGGGTCTGCAAAACAGGATACATGATTTATTAATAAAAAAAAAAAAAATCTAAGGAATGAATGAATGTACCTACAACAAGGTGTTAATAAATGATAAACTGCCACCCCCCCCCCAAATAAAAAAAACAAAACTTTTTTTATAAGCTCAGCTTTTAGGGTTTCTGCAACTGTTGCATTTAGTTTTATCATCAGCCTTAGATTTGAATATTGAATCAATGTTTGTTTTTAAGAAGAAAATTACTGTTTTATTTATTTAAATAATTACAGGGAAGGCTTGAGCTGTCACATCAACACGGTCATGGAGGTGAGACCATTGCAGTCTAGGGTCAGGGGTATTGTATGAGCATTTATTCCTCTCGCCTGGGAGTTCATACTCTTTTTCCTAGTGTGTAAATTGTGGTGTTGCACTAATCATGATACACTTCTAAAAATTGTAGGACTTTACCAAATGTCAGGCAGTGTTTAATATCTCTGAGTTTATTTCCTCTAATGGGACAATGTGGACAGTAATCATTACATACCTTATTTTTCTTGATTGCTTATCTAGTAGGTGATGTACTTATCTACCTGAAAACATCACATCATCTTACCTCTTGACTTCTCTAAAAAGGTCTTCGTAGGTTAGCTCTTTGAAGTTATACAGATATCAAAATGGCCTAATGGGTTAATGCCTGTCTGGAGGACTTGGAGTTCGTAAGCAGACTGAATTTGAATTTAGGCTGATTATTAGGTAACTGAAATCCAATGAATAAAAGGAAAAGGCCCTTTAACACCAATTTAGAATTCTTGCCAATATGGACCAATTTGGAAATTTTATCTTCTTTTACTAAAATTTCACTTTTACATTCACATAAATTGTAAGACATTTATTTTCTCCTTAGCGGAACTAAACTTAAAACAAAACAAAAAATTACACTTACCTTTACTTCCGCAGACACATCGATCCCTCCAGCGAAGTCCTGTGCCCATTCTGAAATTCTCCTTCTTTGCCACCCGCCACCATTTTCTTCTCCTAGCTATGTCACCCAATCTCGCAGTGTGCAGGCATGAGCTTGGGTGACGTAGCCTGCCTAAAGTGGGAGAGGAAAAGAAAAGGAGTTTCGATCCCTCTGCACATGCAAGCGATCGGCACTTTTTTCCCCCCATTGCAGGAAAATCCTTCTGGAAGGAGCAGCCTGAAGCCTGCTGAGATACGCGACATATATATCCCAGGAGGGTCTGCCCTCCCACTAAGTCTTTAAAAAACAAACAAAAAACATACATTTAGAAGGACAAAGAATGAACATAATTTTACCTTGTTTAAAAGGGTAATCTACATGCAAAAATTAAAAAAAAAAATTGCAAAGTGTTGGGATTTCTAGACTGTTATGATTGGAGTGTTTGACAAGGGAGCAAAATTAGGCAGCAGATAGATTAAAAAAAAAAAAAATGGAAAGGCAAAAAAGAAAAAATAGTAGGCAGAAGGAGACATGAAGATGCACATAAATGAGCAAACAGTTTTTCTTCCTCCTGGGCATAGGAATAACCGTTCAAAAAAAAAAAGTGAAAAAAAAAAGTGAAAAAAAAAAGTGAAAAAAAAAAGTGAAAAAAAAAGTCTGGATATTAGGAGGTTCTACCAATTTACACAAATACCCTTGCTAACCTGATCCATTGTATGAACTAGTTCAAACTTAACTAAACATGGAAAATATGTAATGTCCCCCAAGGGCTAAGTTGCAAATAACCCTGTTCTCAAAAAACAAAAAAAAATGTGATGAACAATACACTTGCCTTCTCCCAGTTAAGGTAAGCACTAAGACAGGAGGCAACATCTTCCCTTGCCAAATTCTTCAAAACCGCCTGAATTGCTTTACTGATGACTCCATGTGTAGAAATTATATCATTCCATGAGCTCACAATGAACAGTAGCAATCTATCGGGATCTGGAAAATCTAAACACAGTCAACACAAAATTAAGCAAGCAATACTTTAAGTGTGATAAACACATTCTGCAATACCTGTTCCTACCTGCCTGAACACGACCCAACTGCGCCAAGGAAAACCAGCCAATCCCGGTGCGCCAGGAATAAACTCCTTAACCAAAATGTTCTTTAACCACTATTTTACAGATGTAGATACCTGCTGTGTAAGCCATGAGACATCATAAGTTGCTCTTTAGGACCAAGGGGTATATGAATAAGCAGTAAATCTGATGGTCACCAAACATTTACTGCATGTGATTTACATGACATTTACAGGTGCTTGTCATAAATCTGTTTAATCTACCAGGATTGTTTGGTGAATGCAAGAATAACTAACATACTCACTACAATCCTTAAACTGCAAGAAAATATTGAATAAATAAAATAAAAAAAGGACATAACATTTTTTTACAACCCCCGGAAGGCAAGAATTCAAAACAATTAGCAGGTTTTGAAATAGTAAAACAAATCCCCCAAAAGCCTCTAAAATAACTCCCTATTCAAAAAGAAATCAATTCATTGAACTAGTATTACGTCCAAATTATGGATAGCATTAAAACCACAAATAAATCGCCAGTTCTCAAAATTGGTCCAAAAACAAATAAAGTTGATTAAAGCACTCAGACCAGATGGCTTTTACCCACCTGTTTCAAAACAAATGATCTGGTATTTTAAAGCCATTGTTCATTATTTTTTAGACTAGTAGATTGGTGCAGGTCTACTGTGGTGCCAATATTTAAAACATAGATTAAAGAAGATGTTTTACTGGTTTAATTTTAAAGCTAAAAGTAAAGGCAGGTTCACATCTATATCATGCAACTTTGCGTGGCTCCCCCTTAAACACTCATGCAGAAGAGCAGATTCTTAACTCCAGCCCTCATTCATTCACCATGGGGCTGCTGCAGGAAGACACAGCTGTTCCTGGTGTAAATGCACCACATCCTTACTGCCTGTGTGAATTTAGCCTTAATCTCCTAAATGGGGACCTGTGTGGTTGACAGAGGTGCAAATCTATCCATAACTAAAATACTTTGTATAAAATAATGCAATTGTTTCAGGCCCACTTTTGAGATCATTTAGAACTCAATGACAGGTGCATCTGACTTACAAAATGACCTGCTTTGAGCATGTTCTTACTCCCCATAGTTACATAGTAGGTTAGGTTGAAAAAAAAAAAAAGACATAAGTCCATCAGGTTCAACCACTAGGGATATAAACATATCCGAGATATAAAACCCTATAAAAGACAGTGGTCGCCAACCTTTTTGGTCCCGGGGACCACTAAAATTACTGGCTTTTGACTGCGCATGCGCGGGGAGCCGGGTGTCATTCAAAGGGGAGAAACCTCCCTCATAAGGACGTCATGATGGCAGAACCCCGACGCCCACTTTCCCATCGCAGATCTGAGCCTGCGATGGGAGAGTGGGCAGGTTGTGTACAGGGACACAGCCCACCCACTTCCCTGAGCCAGAGATTTTTACTAGGGATGTGGTCCACAGCTCTGGCTGGTGCGCCCCGCCAGGAGAGTCCTTCTTCTGACCCCGGTCGGGGGTGTTATGGCCAGAGTTGCTGACCACCGGTTGGCAACCTCTGCTATAAGACATAGTTGGTCCAGAGGAAGGCAAAAACAAAACCCTGGTACAATTTGCTTCAACAGCGGAAAAAAATTCCTTCCTGATTCCATGAGGCAATCAGATGTTCCCTGGATCAACAGTCTCTGTTTTTTTCACTTTAAAGCCTTAACCCTCCTAGCATTCTAATTCTGTCAGTTTTTTAATGCAAAAAGTGACCCTATTTTTTTTGCATAGAAATTTTTTTTTATATTGTGGGCCTGTAATTCTTAGGATTAACTCTTGGGTATGATAATTATATTCATTTATTATATTATAATCATAAATTATAATATAATACATAATTATAAATAATAATTTAAAAAAAATAATGAAATAATAGACACCAATGTAATCTTAAGATAAAAAATAAAATTAAAAATGTACTTTTATTTCTATTTCATGTTGTGTGGTGTTTTTGCACTGTAAAAACCGTTTAAAAGCAGATTACATTGTAATCTGCTTTTAAATTTCCCTCCCAGACATACCCCCCAATACATTACCACTCACATCACCCGGAAGATGACTCATCCTCCCGGGGTGATGTGAGTGGGGATTTCCCGTCTGTCTCACACAGACACTGGAGCTGCCCTGCATCCCCAGAGAGATGCAAAGCACAATGCAGGACTTCTGCATTGTGCTTCACATCTCACTGCTGATGCGAGCAGCGGCGTGGCCGGGACCAAGGTGGTATTTAAAAGCAGATTACTCAGTAATCTGCTTTTAAATTTCGCAGCATCCTGGCTTCACAGCAGGACCATCCGAACGTCGCTGGAGCGTGGGGCAAAGGTAAGGGGGGCTCTTAAATTTACCCCGAGTGTGACACGGGGTTACCGCTTTTTGCATGTAAAAGCCACCCCGAGTCACACTCGGGATTAGCGCTAGGGAGGTTAATAACCAGCTATAATCTGTACTTCTAGAAAAGCATCCAGCTTTTTCTTAAAGCTATCTATAGTAGTTGCAGAAACCACTTCCTGAGGGAGCTGATTCCACGTTTTCACAGACCTTACAGTGAAGAATCCTTCCTTATGCAGAGATTAAACTTCTTTTGCACCAGATGCAAAGATTGCCCTCTTTTTTGTAATGATCTCAAAGTGAATAATGGGGAAGAGAGTTTTCTATGTGGACCATTTATATATTTATACAGGGTGATCATATGCCCCCTTAAACGTCTCTTCTCAAGGGAGAATAGACTCAATAGATACAATAGACTTGCATAATAACACAAAACTCCTTCAGACACAGACCATACTAACAGATTTCCAATAAGTACACAGCTATAAATATCAGTAAATTGGTTCACATGTTAGTAAAGCCGAACTAAACATCAAGAATAAAAAAATTTAAGCAGGCAGGTAATGCCACTTCTGCAAAAAACTTGTCTGCCTGTTCATACTCAATTCTCACTTTTTCATGGGTTTGAGGATCTTCCCTTGTACCTCTCTTTCAGCTTTGGCCATATTGACTGGTCAGGCCAAAATAACGTATCATATGCAGCACAATGTACATTGAAAGAAAAGTCCATGAACAGGAAAGTAATTTTGTTTTATTGCAGGAGGGACAATCCCTTCTGAAATAAACAACAGGCCTATTTACATTTAATTATTTTTAAAGTATAGTTTCTTTTTAAAAAACAGATACACATTAACAATATAAATCATATTTGATAAAACATACAGAAATACCTTCTTTGAGTATGCTATAACAGAGAACCCGCGCTCTTTCAATATCTCCAAGCTGACGACACAATCCTACATAAACTCTACAATGGGCCTGGAGATATGCTGTTGCCATTGATCTCTTCCCAGTTTTGATTTTTTGTAAAACAACTTGAAGAAAACGGTCTGCTAAACTCTAAATGCAAAAAAAAAATATATATATAAAAAATAAAGTAAATATATACACACACACATACATACACAAAACAAACCTATTACTTTAAAATCACCCATGTACACTGTATTCATACCTTAAAACTAAAACAATGATACAATTGACTTCAATACAAACATAGTCAAGTGCAGTATCCCAATAAAGAATGACACAAAGTTATGCATATCATATTTTCACCTCTCCCCCTGTAGCTTATTTTTTCCCTATGATTTTTATTAAAAATCATTAGGAGTAGGGTATATAATGAAAGCAAATCATGACAAGGTTTTCATTGCGTTACCACATGCTTGCAGAGTAATTTTTTTTAGAGAAACACATTTATATAGAGAATATGTAACTATGCAACCTTAGTCCTAAAGGCAGCTTGCCTTTATTAAATACAGGCAATGTATTGAGTAAATCAAAAGTTGGGGACTCTGCATCACCAATTTACATGCAAGCAGGGGATCACTTTTTTCAGTCCTTATTCTGTCACATATGGGTCATTTCAGCCATTAGTATTAAACATTAAAAAAATGCAAAAGCAAAAAAAAGGCAAATAAAAATAAAGAAATTAAAAATGGCCCCTAATATACATAGATACATTTAAATATAAATACACTGTACTTAAGACACAAACACATATTAAGAGATAAAAGATTTTAGAGCCACTATTTTGGTTTAAGTCTAAACTAAGCAGCAGTAAAGGTTTTTATTATAGCAGAAGTAAAAAAATACAGTTGGGTCCATAAATATTTGGACAGAGACAACTTTTTTTTCTAATTTTGGTTATGTACATTACCACAAATAATTCTAAATGAAACAACTCAGATGCAATTGAACTGCAGACTTTCAGGTTTAATTCAGTGGGTTGAAAAAAAAGATTGCATAAAAATGTGAGTAACTAAGGCTTTTTTTTTTTTTTTTTTTTTTTTTTTACACAATCACTTCATTTCAGAGGCTTAAAAGTAATTGGACAATTGACTCAAAGGCTATTTCATGGGCTGGTGTGGGCAATTCCTTTGTTATGTCATTATCAATTAGGCATTATCAATTTTATTAACATAAAAGACCTGGAGTTGATTTAGGGGGGTGCTTGTATGTGGAAGATTTTGGAGATTTCATGCGGTCAAAGGAGCTCTCCATGCAGGTGAAACATCCTTAAGCTTCAAATACAGAAAAAACCCATCCGAGAAATTGCTACAATATTAGGAGTGGCAAAATTCACAGTTTGGTACATCATGAGAAAGAAACAAAGCACTGGTGAACTCAGCAATGCCAAAAGACCCGGACAAATGTAACTATCGTCCACGGAGGACAACAGTGGTGGATGATCGCAGAATCATTTCCATGGTGAAGAGAAACCCCTTCACACCAGCCAACCAAGGGAACAACACTCTCCAGAAGGTAGGCGTATCAATATCCAAGTCTACCATAAAGAGAAGACTGCATGAAAGTAAATACAGAGGGTGCACTGCAAGGTGCAAGTCACTCATAAGCCTCAAGAATAGAAAGGTTAGATTGGACATCTAAAAAAGCCAGCACAGTTCTGGAAAAATATTCTTTGGACAGATGAAAGCAAGATCAACCTTTACCAGAATGATGGCAAGAAAAAACTATGGAGAAGGCACTGATAATTATGAATGAAGAAATTGCCCACACCAGCCAATGAAATAGCCTGAGTCAATTGTCCAATTACTTTTTTTGAGCCCCTGAAATGAAGGGATTGTGTAAAAAAAAAAAAAAGTCTTTAGTTCCTCACATTTTTATGCAATCTTTTTGTTCAACCCACTGAATAAAGCTGAATGTCTGCAGTTCAACTGCATCTGAGTTGTTTCATTTAAAATTAATTGTGGTCCAGAACCAAAATTAGAATAAAGTTGTCTCTGTTCAAATATTTATGGACCTAACTGTAGATATTACCTATCTTGTAGACTAGATATCCTAGACATGATATTAGAACAAATACTAAATTAAAAGAAAATACTTACTTTTTTGGAGTTGCTGAATTCATAAATTACTTCTTTTTCCTCATTTCTCATTACAGGAACCTTGGGAATGGTTCCCACAAAGATATGGCTCCTAATTACTGGTAAAAGATCAAAACACAAGTCCTCAATTTTTTTAAGAGCTTTAGTTATAATATCTTTGTCTATGCTGTTGTCTTTCGCAACATCTGACTGAAGTTCACCAATAGTGCGGCATGGCTCTTTGCACTTCTGCATTTCTGTATCACTTCTTGAAAATGCAGTGGAACAGTTTTTCATGGTTTCTAAAACTGGAGACTCTGTGTCTAGTCGAAGCCTTTTGGCACTTCTAGGCATAAGGAAGGCATCAGAAGTTCGTATACTCGGGGAACCGATGCTAGATTGCTGATGACTCTTAAATGCATTAGATTTATCTATACTACTATCGGCTTTTGAATTGCCCCCAGTTTTTATAAAAGCTGTTGAAGTGGATGTAATAGGTTTAAACCCAGTTATTTGGCTGACAGGAACATTTTTACCATCCCTGGGTAAACTTTGATTTAGCTGAACATTACCTTTGAGGATGTTTAATGTTCTTGCTCGTGCAGATAATTCTGGGTACATTGTGTCTAGAATTTTTACAGAATTTTCTTGAACACTGGTTGAAGAGCTACTAGATGCAGAAAGAGGCAATCTACCTGGCACAGGGAGAGCATGTTTTGGTGTAGCAGCACAAAACTGCAAAGGAGAAGACAAAATTCTTCTGTTTGCTTTCTCAGCAGGTGGTGTGGTAAGTACTGGAGATTTTTGTCTGCTTCTATCAGACAAAGGTGACACTAGCTGTGGAAATGGAGAGCCTGGCAAAGGAGAAATCAATTCATCAAGAGGAGATGGTAAAGATGATAAAAGGGGTGACAAAGGTTGTATAGATTTCGGAGGGGTTGACAACAGAGGACCCAACAAAGGAGGCAAAGGGGGACCCATTTCTGTTCTTACTTTAGAGATAGTTTCTGGAGAATGATCCAAGTTGGTTGATGTATCAGCATTTGCAAGCACAGTTTCCACCACTGGTATATTTTGTACACCTTGAGAAAGCTTTTGTTGGCGACTTTCTTCAGTAATAGCTTGACTGACAAAATCTATATATTTTACTTTGTGGGGCCTATTGAGTTTTGTCCGTTTCTCTATATTAAAACTTCCAAGAAAGGAGTTGCCTGAATTTCCATTTAACATTTTTTCATTCGCTTGGAGTTTATGTTTTCCAGAAATAACTCTAGGATCAGTTGAATCATCGGGTCTTTCAAAGTTCCATATTAAATTTTTACCTGGAAGTGTTTTTTTGGCTTCATACTCTATACAGTTTTGCCTAGTATTATTACTGTCATATTGAATATTTTCAGATACCAGTTTTTCCTTCTGTTTATTATTTCCCTCTAAAGTAGTCATTTCCCTATTACAAGAATATTGTTCTACAGTATTTTTAGTATGATTTCTGCCATCCTCTGTATTTACAATTTTGTCAACTGAAGGGTAATGCTCCATTAAAATGCTGTTTTCGGTTTTTGAAGAAACTTTAATATTTTCAGAAACACTTGCAGACAAATCACCTGCACATTCTGTTTCTGTCAACTTAGTAACTACATACTTAAAAGGTGTGTCATTCAATCCCAAACGTACATTACACACATCTTCTAGCCTTTCTGAAGCACTCTTACATTGGTTCTTCAAAATCACAGGGTTGCTGGGTAAAACTTTTGTATAGCTTACTTTACGTATAACAATATTGTCTTCTTCACTACTGTCCAAAGAAGGACCACATGGATCTCCATTCCCATTTGTTTCTCCAGTAATTTTGTTTAATGCCTTACTTGACTCTAAAAGTAGCTTTAGTTGTTGCTGATTTTCTAGAGAAAAAAACGGCATTTCGTTAGACTTTAAAGGAGGTGTATCATTGCCAGATTGCAAAGTAAAAAAGTTGTTAGTCTTTCCTAAAGCAGAGTCCAATTCAGCACAAAATTCCTCCTTTGGAGTCACACCTTTACAAATATTTTTATTTATGGTAATAAAGTGATCTCTGCTCACAGTTACAAGTTCTTCTGATGTTTTCAATAATTGTTGTTTGCTTAGCAGAGACGTGTGTTTTTGTTCAAGTTTACCCAGGCACCCATCCGCATTAGTAGTATCAAAATTCGAAGGAAATTTATTTTTTACTTGCAGTAAATTGGTGGCATGTGACTGTTCGTGTCTTGCAGAACATAACTGATCATCAACAGTTTGCTTTTCAGAACACTTATCTAGCTGGGTATCTGTAACTGGTTGTACATCTGACACAACTGCTGTTTGTGCTTTTGAGGAGACAAATGTATATGGGTTTGCATTAAAAGAACAAAACTGAAAAATTTCTGGTGGATTCATTTTACCCTGCTCATTTTTATTATGGCATTTACTTGTACTGCCTGCTTCTTCTGCATGTTGCTTGGATTCCTTTACTTTATCTATTTGTATTGCACAAGTTTGTAGATCTAAATGCATTGTTTGTTTACTTTCATCTTCTAATTTCTTCATTGAAAAACCTAGGTTATATCTGTCGGCAAAAGGTTGCGACAAATTGTTTTCTTTTTCTGCTGTGTAACATTCCAGATTAAATGCTGTTTTTGCGTCAGCGCTATCCCTCTGAAATTGATGTTCTGTTGAAGCTGGCCTGAATTCCAAGGAATCTTGCGTGCCTAGTTCATTATTATGTTCACACTGTACAAGTGTGCTGCTTGAATTCCCACATTTTTCTTCCACTTCACTTTGAGAAAGTTGCAATGTTTTAGCAGCAAACGACATTTCCACACTTCCTGAAGTGCTATTGTCAGGCTTTCCAGTATCAACACCTTCAAAACAGCTTTTTGACGGTTTGGAGCCTTTTAAGTTTTTAGAGTCATTATTGCTTTGAACAATAAATTCATTTAAACATAAATTCGGTTGGGTAGATAAAAGTAAATTATCTTTTTTTTCTTTATTAGTAAGAGCGTAATCATCCACATCTTTTTCTTCATTGCCGCAAACAGGATTTTCCCCGGCAACGGTAACATTGTGGCAAACAGGATTTTCCACGGCAACGGTAACATTGTGGCAAACAGGATTTTCCCGGCAACGGTAACATTGTGGCAAACAGGATTTTCCACGGCAACGGTAACATTGTGGCAAACAGGATTTTCCCCGGCAACAGTTACATTGTGGCAAACAGGATTTTCCCCGGCAACAGTTACATTGTGGCAAACAGGATTTTCTCCGGCAATGGTCACATTGTGGCAAACAGGATTTTCTCTAGCAAGGGTTACATTGTCACAAACAGGATTTTCTCCGCCAAGGGTTACATTGTCGCAAACAGGATTTTCTCCGCCAAGGGTTACATTGTTGCAAACAGGATTTTCCCCGGCAACTGTTACATTGTTGCAAACAGGATTTTTCCCGGCAACGTTTACATTGTCGCAAACAGGATTTTCCTCGCCAAAAGTTACTTGGTTGCAAACAGGGTTTTCCTCAGCAACGATTGCATTGTCACAAACAGGATTTTCTCCGGCAACGGTTACATTGTCGCAAACAGGATTTTCTCCGGCACAGGTTAAATTGTTGCAAACAGGATTTTCTCTGGCACTGGTTAAATTGTCGCAAACAGGATTTTTTCCGGCAGCGGTCACATTGTCGCAAACAGGACTTTCCCCGGTTACATTGTGGCAAACAGGATTTTCTCCGGCACCAGCTGAATTGTCACAAACAGGATTTTCTCTGTCACCAGTTAAATTGGCGCAAACAGGATTTATTCTGGCAACGGTCACATTATCGCAAACAGGATTTTCCCCAGTTACATTGTGGCAAACAGGATTTTCCCCGGAACTGGTTACATTGTGGCAAACAGAATTTTCTCCGGCACCGGCTGACTTGTCACAAACAGGATTTTCTCCGGCACTGGTTAAATTGACGCAAACAGGATTTTCTCCGGCACCAGTTAAATTTACGCAAACAGGATTTTCTCCGGCACCAGTTAAATTTACGCAAACAGGATTTTCTCTGGCACCGGTTACATTATTGCAAACACCATTTTCTACGGCACCGGTTAAATTGTCGCAAACACACTTTTCTCCAGCAGCAGTTAAATTATCACAAACAGGGTTTTCTCCGGCAACGGTTAACTTGTCGTGAACAGGATTTTCCCCGGCAACAGGAACATTGTCGCAAAAATAATTTTCTCCAGCACCAGTTATACTGTCTTGAACGTGATTTTCCCTAGCACTGGTTATGTTGCCCCGAACATGATTTTCTCCAGCACTGGTTATATTAAAAAGCTGCAAAGATTCAGATTCATTAGACCACATTTCATCAAAGTTACAATTATCCAATGGTGAATCCTTAGACAATGACTTCTTGCTAGCATGAGGGACTGGCTGATTACATCTGGCAAAATTTGAAACATCTTTGTTGGAACTATGCAACTTTTTAATTACCAATATTTCTGAAACATCTTCTGTACAAGCAGGTTGCTCTAATATGGTTGTACCAGTATAGTTGCTATTTATTAATTCAACTTTAGGAATATTACTGCTTAATTTCCCACTTTGGACACTTAGGTTTGGGTACTGTATTGAAAATTCTTCAAACCTATTTGCACTGTTAACAGCAGAATGCAAAGTGTTCCCCTTTTCTGCTGGATTTTGCTCTGTTGAACTATTTGTTGTTAATGTGTTATTGGTAATACCAAAATGCACTTCAGTTATGATTGGAGTTGTTTTTATATTTTCGTCCACTTCCATTTCTGCGACTCTAATGTTGGTCTGGTCTTGAATGCAAGTTAGTGTTGTACAGTCTATTTTGCTCTTTCCATTAATATCATCATCTTTGCCTTCAGTGATCTCATTATCACTAGAATCTGTAAATTCTCCAAATACATACTGTAAAAGAAGAAAATAGGCAAAATGTTATCTTTTTTTCTTGGTTTAGGTGTAAATACAAAGCTCACACAGGACACTAAAATATAAATTAAACACAAATAATGCAGTTACCCTCCCTAAAAAAAAAGTATTGAATGTTTTCATATTTTGTCTAATAACTATGAATTACAGTGAATTTATATTGTGACACTAATTAGTAAGAAACTCTTCCACATAAAAGTGGAAAGCAGATCTGTGTAAAGTGACTGAACCAGTTCAGGTCACACAATATTTTTTGATCTGTGTCATTCAAAAAAATAGCGTTACTGCACAGGAAATCAAATTTTAAGTAAAGCATGTATTTCACTCTATAATTTGTCTTTTTTCATATTACACTAAATTATGGTTTAGACGCACAGCACTTTAAAAGCAGTATACAATGGTTTTTTTTTGCAACACACACACACATACAGAGATTATACTTATATAGGGGATTCTACTACACTACGCTATTTCCTCTGAACTTTTCAACGGATCATCTCTATTCTGAGGTTCACTTCATCTTTCCTCCAAGATTAAGTCATATTTTGAATTATATCACCTGAACCCTGTATGTATACATAGAGAACTTTTTATTGACCTATCACTACCCCTGAGGAAGCCCACTATAGCGTAGGGTACTACAGTTGATATGAAAGGGTTCATACCTACTTAACCATTGTATGGTGATGTATATTTGTTTAATATTAGCTGGAACTGTATAGTGCCACAGCAGGCCTTAACAAAACTTTGTATGTATCGCAAGAAACTATTGTGACATACAGAGAAAAGGTTGTAATTGTTTTTTTTGTAACTTTGTGTGAAAATTGATCAATGCCTGTAGAGATCATAAGGGAATATTATGACTTATGGTTAAAAAGGATATAATTCTTTTATAATTTTGTATGTAAACTTGTACTACAAATTATATCTTCTATATTTGTGCCGAAAACTCTATATTTCTCTGTCTTTTATTTAATTACCAGTATATAAACCAGAGTTAGGCACAATCAAAATACAGTGATATCCACCACACACTACTCTAATGATAAAAAAAACCATGACATCCTTAGACAGCTCTGGTCTTGGCCATGGTGGCTAGTTTGGAATCTGATTGATTAATTGCTTCTGTGGACAGGTGTCTTATTAGGAGCACTTTCTTACAGAGGGTGCTCCTAATCTTAGCTTGTTACCTGCATACAGTGAAGACGCCTGGGAACCTGAAATCTTGCTGGTTGATAGGGGATCAAATACTTATTTTACTCATTACAATGCATATTAAGCCCTGACTTTTGAGCACTGGGTTTTTGAGGGTTCTCTGACAGCTACAATAAATCTACCATTACAATTATGGACTGGTCATTTCTTTGTCAGAGGGCAAAACGTACAAAATCAGCAGGGGATCAAATACTTCTTTCCCTCACTGTATGTGCATACAGAAAAATTCATATTAGCTCAGTTTATCAACTAGGGTATATTAATATTTTTGTTGGTATATAATGTATCCATTAAAAGCGAGCTGTTAATATTTGTTCTTGTAATTGAAAAACAACAATATCCTCAACCAATCATGAATAGTTTTATTTAAGAATGATTTAAAGCTCAATGTGTCATTAAGGCCTGGAAAGATTGTAGCCCTAAGTAGTACAATCTATTTAGTTTTGCGTTGTAATAGCAGAGAATCAATGTCCCCACCATATGGGTTCAAAGGTATGTGTTCCAAAGCACAGAACGTAATTTTTTTGGGATCATAAATGTGGTGGGTACCAACATGGTATCCTCTTTCTAAAAGTCTTAGTTGCACATATTTAGCTTCTCTCAAAGTCTTTATCCGTTGTGCAGTTCCTCTTCAGTCTCAAGTACTGGCTATAAGGGATGTTTTGTACCAAGGGTTTGGAATGTACGCTCGAAGCATGCAAGATGGTATTTTGAGCAGTGCTCTTTCTGTATAAAGTGGTAATGATTGTATAATATTGTTGTGCTGTAGGAATTGAGAGAATTCCAATAAGAAGTCTTGGGAACCTGTCCAAAGAAGCAAGATATCATCTACGTACCTTTTCCATCAAAGTATATGTTGGTGGAATGTTGATGTTTTTATGTTGGAAAAATATCTTCTTAGCATTGGCAGAGGTATTTAGACATTTAATCCCCATTGCACGCCCTGCATTTGTAAGTACATTGCACTGTCAAAAGTCTTGAAAGACGTAGTCAAGTTTATGCAATGCATGTGCCATGTTTTTTTTTGCCTTATTGGTATGGGATGTGCTTCAATATCTATTGCTAGCTGAATGGTGCGATGGTGGACCTTAAGTTGGTTTGTCATCTTCAGAAGTTCGATAGTATCTTTGAGGTATGAAGGTAGTTAAGTCGCTAATAGCCTCAGGATAGAGTTCACAAATTCGCCCAGAGACCAGATAGAATTGATCCCTAAAATAATCGGGTGGCCAGTAGGGTTATCCACACTCTTATGTACTTTGGGTAGGCAACAGAATGTAGTTATCGTAGGGTGTTTGATAATTAGGAAATTTGAGGTTGCCTAAATCAATTAAATGGCGGAGTTCATCCTTAAATTGGATATAAAGTCCATTTGGAATTGGTGAGTACAAATCTCTATTGTTTAAAACCTTCTGACATATTCTCTAATAGCGTGCCTGGTCTAACACCACAACATTCCCTTCCTTATCAGAAGGTTTAATGATGATGTCCTTGTTGTTCTTAAGGGTCTGTAGTACTTTAACATAATGTTTGAAAAATTGGTAGGAAAGGGGTAGATTTGAATTCTGTATTTACTATTTAATTAGTAATGATATTCACAAATGTTTGGACTCTCAGCACTCCACCATATTAACCCTCTCCATGCATTGTACAAGCTATACTTTGGCTTGCGCAGTAAACTCTACAGATACCGTTCTGCCTATTTTAGGCAGGTTAATTCACAAGGATAGCTTTAATACTATCAGTGTAACCATCAAAGCTGCCAACCCCTTCAATATAATTAAAGGACTGAACCTTTCAGTCTATTCTCAGTTCTACAGTAAGTAAAGGATTTAAGAACTAGAAAAAGTGTTTCTTTTTCTTCCCCAGTCTGTATACAGTAAGCATAAATAGTATATAAATTCATACATTTCATCTAGAATAATTTCTAGATTTATTTCTAGATGACCCTTTTACTACCTTTCATAATCCCTAACCTTGTTGATTTAAAAATCCTTTATTAAAACTAATCAGTAAGTATTCCAAACAATAATAATATTACCCCTTTTTGTTTAGACCGTTACCTATAGACAGAAAAATCATTTTTAAATCTTAAAATATTCTTGCCCTACTAGGTGAATTTTTCAAATATCACATGGAAATAACATTTATCTATTCATTATTCCACCTGACTATCAAGTAAGTGAAATATTCATCTTACTACAACATTATTAACATTGTTTAATATGTATAATACCCTGCATAAACAATACTTACATATATTTTGTAAGAACTACTTTTGCCTTATTTACCAAGTGAACTCTCTAACATCGCCTGACAATAATCCTCATCCTCTTGCAATGACCATTTAATACAGCCAACAAGTAAGTGAAAGAATCATCCTACTATGACACTAATAATATGGCCCAATACTCATATTACCTTATATATATTTCATATAAGATTTATAATACACTAAATATGTATAAATGTTTGCCATTAATACCCCTTCATGACCAACTATGACACCCCTGATATAATTTTCATACAATATATATGTTTTATCAAACAAATTTAACATGAATTCATGTTATGCTGTCAAAAAACTATGGCTGACAATTTTTTATGCTGTTCTCTACAATGCATTACTATATATCTTATATGAAATTTCCCTTATGTTTAGTTTCATTACGGTCTCTACAATACCCTTAACTATGGTTTAACTATGATTATCAACAAGATGGATTTTTGTATGGGTTACTGATAGCAGAACTCCATTTAGAAAAAAGACATCCAAGCCCCATGACGAAATGAGGGCATAGGCTCTAGTTTGTCATATTACAATCTTTGATTGTAAGTCTATATGCAAATTACTACAATAGATATGGAGGTTGCTAAAAAAAACAGTTTTCTCCTCTCTTGCCTTTCAAATTTCACATTTTGCTATACCGTATATTATGGGGTCAGCACAACCAACTTTAAACGTTAATTGGGACACATAGTACGTAACCAATTGTTCCTAGTTGTACACCTCAATAAAAATTACAATGTTAAAATGTGAACAATTGGATTAGGGATAAAGGGATCAAAACTGTGGCAAATTATTAAAAGTGTTCCAAACACACCATATAATGGGGATTGGAGAAAATGTATTTTGTAGGAAAGCACTGTGTCCTGTAAGTCCTTGTTAATGCAATAGATGATGATGCTTAGATATGTAGCCCTCCATAAAGTGAAAAGAAGTCATTTTCCACTATATCAGGATCAGTGCTTAGTGCTCAAGATCAGCTGTTAAAAATAACCTAACAAACAAGGAACAGAACCAGAAATGATAGAGCAGATGACCGTTACAGGTACAGTGGCATAGTAACACCAGAAACCTGCTGAATATAGAAAAGACTTCGCTCAAGAAAGCTAAAATGTGGGGGCAAGCCCACCACAGATGAAGCCTAATTTCTACAGCTCACGTACATCTTTAGCACTTGTAGAAGGTTGAAAGAAATTCTGTGAAGGGTAGAGGGACATTCATGTTATCAAGAAATAATTTATTAGTTCCCTCCTTGGGTTTTGCTAGCAATACTAAGACTATAAATTAGCTCCAAAAACAAGGTAAACAGCTAAAAGACAATACAAGAGGGCTTTCTCTTTGGAAAGCAATGCTTGGTACCAGTAAAGTAATTTTACAATCTTCATAAAAAGCAGACTATAGAATATGATGAATGGTTTGCTACCGTAACACTTTTTTTTTTAAAACACAAAAGTATAAAAACATGTATTGTACTTGTATATGTACTGTCTTCTACGTGTACTGTCTAATTTTTTTGCAATACAATATCTCCAACAGAATGCCTTGTTTGTCCTGAAACAAACACAATGCAAATGTATTACTTGGGTGATAATTAATTTTGGTAAATTAACAGGCCCATAGCAAAAATCTAAATATTGCCTTGGCCATAAGGAGTACATAAGTGTGATAGCAAATGTGGATACAAGTCAATGGCTACAAGCAACAGACTCTGGGAAATACAAGTTAAATAATTTAGAATCTATCAGAATTTAACTTTAAATGTATAATAAATGTATTTTCTATTTGTTTTTATACTGCCACCTCAAACAATACTTACATATACTATGCATTTTCAATATAGATATTTAAAGACAGTATGATTAAACAAAAATACCAAAAGTAAAATAATTGAATCCACACAAATATATGAAAACAGTCGTGAAAATAGTTACTAAAAAATACTGAAAAGTATTAGACCTACCTTTGTAGTAATTGGAGACAATTTTAAAGGCGATAAAAGATGTGGGAGAGGTTTTGCCCAGTTCTTTATTTGTAAAAGTTCGTCCGTGTCATTTTCACAATCAGAATTCATTAAGTAGCTGTCATTTGAATCTTGGAGTACAGATAGATCTTTTGTTGAGGTCTCTGTGAGAAGCAGCTTGTCTTCCGTATAATCTGTAGCATAGGTATGAATGTCATTTGACTTTTTACGGTTAGTGGAATCATTGGATGGTAATACAACAGCAGATTCAAAGACTGTTTTTAGTGTACAACCTAATGTTGAAGGATCATTATGGCTGAGATTAGGAGTGCAATCATCAGGGCTCTGGAAGCTCTTTTCTTTTGTTAATTTTGTTTCTGTTAGGGAAAGAAAAAAAAATCAGGCTACTAGATATCTAAAAAAATTGTAATAACGAAGATCTGTTGTCATGAACACCAGAACGAAAAAACCTTCAACTTCTGTAAGGGAATCTATTTATAAAGAAGTGAAACTGACATTCACAAATATTTTCTTGTGGGGAATCTTCCAGGTCAGTGTATTTCAATGGCAGAAATGATTCACTAACCTTAATTCATAATTGCAAACAACACAGATTGCTCTGGCCTACTGTATCCAGAAACAGCCAGGCTGTTAAAAATAATTAGGTGCATGAAATGAAGATAGGGGTTGAAGCTAAACACTAACAGCCCCAAATATATCTTCATAGAAAGATTTAAGATTCAAAAGGATTTCAGTGTTGAAGTACTTCTGGGGCTGCTAGTGCTGAAGCTCTAATAAACCTTTTGTGGTAATGTTAATGCCCCCCTTTCCTCTTGCCTATTTACAAAATGCAGTCACTGTCTTTTTTTTGTAAATGGGCAATAAGTGAGGGAGGAGAGAACGGCAGTGTTAAGTGTATGAAAATTGCAGCACTACCAAAATAAAGTACAGGTGCCATTACTACACTAGTGTGCAACAAAGATTTCATGAATTATAGAAATAGTTTAATTAAGTAAGAGGCTGTGCAACAGCTTCAAATGCAAGATTGCTGTGCCTTAGGTTCAGGCTCACTTAAAGATTTAACCTCCCATTAATATGTTCTGGGTTTAATACAACTGCCACATAGTACCTCACCTATGTTGCCAATGGTACATACAGCAGGACCTAAACAACTGTGCACTGTGGATCTAACATCAACAACTACCACAGTTTACAAAGATGCACTGGTTCAAAAGGTCTTAAATATTTTTACAAAGTGTGGTGGACAATAAACAGTCACTGACTAAATGTGTTAGTGTAGCCATGGGCAATGGAGAAGTGTGTTGATTTAGTGGCAATCAGTAGAAAAGTGCATAATATAGAGATGGCAGGGTTGCCAAGTACTAAAAGCACAAACATATTTAGAAGTGCATTGTAGCACATTAAATTGCACTGCATATGTTTTACCGAAGCCTAAATTCTGTTAACCATGATCTTGGTAAGACAATGAAGTTGTTGCTTCCCTTGTGTGCATGAATAATATAAATAAGACAAACAGAAATCCATTAAACTCATATTCCTGCAGTTTGCAGTCAATGTTGCATTAGGATCTCAAACATTACCAACCTTGTACCTCTGCTCCCTACATTATGAGGGTTTATGAGAGGGGAGGTGTTCTACAGTCCTAACAATTCCTGTCCTAGAGCAATACTAAACAGTGCAGTAAATGAGCATAGTCACTTAAAAAAGAAACGTAATTCACTGGATTTCAATGTAAAATAAAAGGTAAAAATTAAACTAAAGGTTTAAAAGTAAACACATTCTAGCATTAGTATACTGCAACACATAAAATACATGTAAACCTATATATGAAGCCACTGGCAACACATTCAGAGACTTTCACAATTTCCAATAACAAATTATGCTGAATTACTTCCATTACACTGGTATATTTAGAGCAGGACATTGTGCTGGGGTACAGTATAGCTTAGGATTTCCTGTAGACATATATTTAACTGTATCCTCTCTGGTAACAGTACAATACTTACATAAAAATGTTGAATTAATTCATGAAGTACAGAACTGTTTCTAAAGAGCAAAAGCAAAATTAGGAATGCTTTAGGTTCTTACCTAGCACTAGCCCATCACTTGGTTCAGTAGAAGACTCTATGCAACCCCAAAGTTCTTCCAGCAAAATTTTGATTTTTTCTTAACACAAGGAAAATAAATATTATTAGGCACTTTCAATGACCATGTGATAAAAAATGAAAATAAATGTAATAGGATTTTTGTGCTCACCTTAAAATCATTTTCTAGGATTCCATTGAGGGACATAAGCAGTATTGTACCTTTGGGTTATACTGACACCTAGAGGTCGATAAGACACTTGCAAACAAAAAACCTTAAACCAGCTCAGGAGCTGAGAGCCTTTTTAAGCCCAAACTGCAACCAGCCCCCAATAAATCAAAAACAAAACAACCAGACAGATAACTGAGAACAATCTCTACATGACCAAATTTCACACTAAGCCATTTGGAAGACCTGACTCCAACCTACTCATTCCTAATGAAAAAATAAATGAGGTTCCTTCGCTGACTTTCACCATGCAGGACTGATCAGAACATAGAAAATTTTTGGATGAAAACTTTAAAAGGTTGAAAACATCAGAATCTGTAATGCAAGGAGAACCAATTTAGGTCTTATATCAAACAGGTGCCAACAGGGAAGTTACCTGAAAAAACTCATCTAAAAAAAACTCCTTTTCCAAAAGGGGTTTCTTCTCCTAATGCACCTTAGCAAATTTGGTGACAAAAGTATTTTTAGAGGATAGGCAATTAACTTGTAAAGTTGGCAAGAATCTGGGAAATGATAACATATTTGTCTTATTTTTCAGAAAATGTTTCCACTGATGAAAAAAGAATTTTTACAGCAACATCAGCTTTCCACCTGTCCATCTTGTCTGGAGTAATAAGGATCACCAAACTTCTGATTTGATTATGCAAAGCAGGAAAACGTTTTAGAGGAGGAAAACCTAGAACCCTGTGCACAGATCCCACTGAGTCACCTGAATGTCAGGGTTTATGTTAGAGGATACCTGTATCTGGTTTCAAGCCTGTACAGGATGTGATTGAATAGTTTACCACAATCATCCTCTCTCAACCTTCAACACACACCCTGAAAGACTTTATGTTTCTCCCCCAAGCCCAGGTAATACATGCTGAAGGAACCAATACATCAAGAGTCATACCCTGGAATAGACAAGAAAAACAGGATCTGAACTACCTCTTTCATATTACAAAGATCCTGTTTTTCCCTAATAATTTGATGCATTGCTAGAGGGTATCAACAAACCCATGACTAATACTTAACAGCTTGGAGGTGGAAAACTCTACAGTGTTAGAACTGAAGGCCAAATTTAGACAGTCTGAAGATTTTTCTGTGAAGGAAACAAGAGTTGTCTCTGGGTGATAACATTTATTCAGTGGCAATATCTGCAGATTTAGGATCCAACTGCAGTAAATTTGGGCAATCATGCTGCCCCAAACAGTTCACACCAGATGGAGATTGCCATATCCATCCCCCCTGCCAAAGAATTGAAATGATGAAAGATGAATACTAGGTACGGTAGGACCTCAGGACCAACCAATCAGTAAAGGATTTCACTACCACAGGTAGTGAAGAGATATCTTAAGAGATATCAACCATATTGTCATAGTTTGGTATTGTAAGGTTACAGCTAGAACTGGGTGAAAACATTGTCCCATTTTTCTTTTGTATATTCAATTTTATGGCTAACCTATTACCAAATTTGGGTTTGGAAAGCACATTACACAGAACTCAGTGCCTTGACATGGCACTCTTTGATCAGGCTGATCAAGGCTGTGCTAGATAGCTGCAACTGGATGGGCCAGTTCCGAGAGAAATGTAGAAGAGTCTTAACTAAAAAAGGGAAAAATAAGTTGCCGAGTCAGCAATGTAAGTTTGCAAAATGGTGACAACTAGTCTAGTCTAAATTTTCATAAAAGTGTCCTGTGGAAAAAGCTATTTTTTGTGTATACCACTGTCTGATCCTCCTGTGGGTGGTAGTATAACCAAAAAGGTATAAGACGTCCTTTGTTCATCAATGGACAACAAAGAAATCCAAGAATAATTTACTTAGTTAGAAACAAATGACTGTAGTCAGCGTGAGAAAAATAGGCCATTTGGCAACATATCTACTTAAAATATAACTTAACAAAAAAATACTTATAACATAGGAAATCCCAGGAAGCAAATATTTAGTATTTCTGGAGGGAGAAAATACAAGTGCATTGTTTTTGATTAACGCGCATCTAATGCTAAAACTCAAACGTTCATTAGAGTGGAGAAGGGTTAAAGCAGTTTTTTTTTTTTTCACTATCCTGTCAGACACAAAAGTATCTCCCAAAAAACTCCCAAAATAAAGGCAAAACCAAACAGTGTGCCCCCATATTTCCCCTCACCTCCTGTTTTAATAACAACTATCTAATCACTTTTGTTGTCCTAGAGACTGTTGTTGGTGAAGTAACCCCTCCCCTAACAACTAGCAGCAAACGAGAGCCCTTTACTATACCCCAACTCTGCTGAAGCCCTCCCACTGGGTGGTTGTTGTAGGAGGCACTGAATACCAAATGTCAGGTATTTGGTTCCGTGGGTGGTAATTCATACAAATGAAGAGAGATATTCATATAAATGAGAGACATTTAAACACTATTCAATAGCTTCACAGTTGGGAAGGTACATTTTAAAAGAAAATTACAATGCTGTTGGAAAATCCTATTATATTTTTACCTTTACACTGTTCATTACTGCTATTTTATTGTCATTTATGCCTCATGCACTTTCTTACTTACTTTTATCTAACTTTACCACTGGTTGATCATTGGTAACTTGAGTTTGTGCATTTTTCATACCTGTAAAAGTGAAAATGTGTCAGCAAACAAAATAAATACATAAATACATAAACTAATAAACCAGATATTTTTCTTACATTTTTTATTCTGGATATCACCAAGTGTTTTCTGTGAAAAAAAAACCAAAAGATTTTAATCTGAATTGTCAAGGTAACTATGCCTTGTAAGGACACAACAAAAATAAAGATCAAACTTTCAATCAAAAATAAAGATCAATCTTTGTGTATATACATTACCTGTATTTTTTTTAGTTTCCTCTCAATCATATTCTTTTCCTGTTTCAGTTGTGTAATGTTTTTTATTTGTTTTGATGCAGCCTCTAAAAAAAAAATAAACAAACAAAAAAAATAAACAACTTTACTGGTGTTGCATAGAATGTAGAATTTAAAACATATACCCTAACATTCTTTCACCTTCATTTTCATTTCTGAATGTAAGGAAAAAGCACAAAATCCCCTAAGAGTAGTTCTTTAGGTATAAGTAATTATTTATGATATTTATGAATCACAATTGTATTGCTTCAACCATCAAATAGTGTGTGTGTGTATATATATATATATATATATATATATATATATATATATATATATATATAATACAAACTGGAAGTTTTTTATATTTGAGTATTTGAGACCAGTTTAGAACTCGTGGTCTTAGAAAGCGTCACCATGGAATGGTTCAGAGGTTACACAAAATGAAATGGTAAAACTTCTGTTCCTTCCTATTTCCCGGAAAGTTTGTACATGTGTTTTAATAGTTTATCGGCATACTACATGGTTTTATTTATGGCTAAATTTTTTTTTTTTAAATAAATTACTTGTTTCCCTGAAAATTCACTTGGGGGATTTTGTGCTTTGTTCTTTTTACTCTCTTTGGATTATTAAGCCCCACTTATATATCCCCCATTTACTCTTACATTTATTATGAACCTACAGTGTTGTTGAATACGCCAGCCACACTTCAGGTGTGTGGTTCTGTAGGTCTTCCAGAAATTTCAAACATTGTTTTAATGCTGAGAAACCAATCTGAGTAAACTTGGTCTAAAGTGTTAACAAATTCCTAAATTCCTTAAGCATCATACATAATTATTAAAACAAGCCATTCCCGATCTCTCTAGCTGCAATTAGTGTGAATTTTAAAGGTCACAACATATATGTTTCAGTTCATTTAACAAGATGTTGCTGCAATGTAATACAAATTAAGATTTTAATGTATCTGTTTTAAACTTTGAAAATGAATTCCTCTGCAATGTCCATAGTACCTATAGGTGACTAAAGAGCTTATTACTGCTTTTTTTTTAAAAATAGGAAAATAATATTTATAAAGCAAGCATGGACAAACCATTCACTTTGACAACAAACATTGCAGGAAATTAGAAGACATGAAGGGGGATCAAATATTTTTCCAAAATTGCAACAGGTTAGGTATTACCTGGTTGTAATTTGCAACCTAATGAAGTTGTATTTTATGTAAAGAAATGTTGATTTAGCTCCAAAAGTTGCTTGGGACAGGAAGAGCTAAATGTGCATGTATACAATATGCATCAGGCAACAGAGTCAGTTTTGTTAATATATTTCTCAGAAATATTCCTCTTGATCAGTGTTTTTCAACCGCTGTTCCGCGGCACACTAGTGTGCCTTGAGAGATCTTCGGGTGTACCGTGGGAAATTATCCAATTTCAGTTAATTGGTCCCAAAATGATTTATTTACTGCAAAAAATGTGTCTTCATTTGTCTATACCAGCGATGTATAGTGATAGGCAGAACCAAAAAAAAACTCTTCCACTAGATGGCAGCAGGTAGCTAATTTACGTGTCTGACTTTTTGGTGGTGTTCCGTGGGATTTTTCTAATTGTAAAATATGTGCCGCGACTAAGAAAGGTTGGGAAACACTGCTCTTGATACATGGCTCTTCTAAATGCTCAGAACAACCAAGTTCCCTGTCTTTCTATCTTGTATTATGGATCAGTATGGATGTTTCTCTATTTGAATCTAATCTTAACCAGATTCCTAGATTTTGTGTATTGCTTAGAGGGGTCTAAGTCTCCATCAAAGTGTGCGCCCCCTCTACAATATTAGCTGTCCTGTAAAATATATTTTTGCACCTCCTTTCTTTGGGTGTTCAATTTTTATCCCCCATGCCAATCCACTTTATTACACATACACTAATTAATGGACATATTTGTTTAGATTTCCTTGTATGTGTGGATTATTGTTGTTACCAACATCTGCCCCATTGGAACTATATATATAGAAAAACAATGTTGAATGTATGTATATACATATATACACACACACACAAAATGGCAACATCAGTGTTGGTGGGAAATTACCTTGTATTTTCTTTAATTTTGCAATCTGCTTTTTCTTCCTAAAAGAACAATATGGTAATTGGTTAACAAAAATAAATAAATACATTCATGTTTAACAAACACTAAAAAGTTGAATTCATAGCTGTACATTTAACCATTGAAGGAAATCTTTCCCAATAAAAAGAACATTTCTAAATTAACTAGACATTTGAATTCTTTTCATTTTAGGTATATTCTATTTTAAATTGCAGACAGCTTGGACTCTTTCAAACATACCTTAAATATAGTAATGGGTGTGTTATGCACACAATTTCTTATACAGTAAACACAATATATCCCATTACATTCTTATTACTCAGAAATCTGTACACATTGTTCATTGCAAAATATGTATTTAGGTTAGCTTAGCTATTTGCCACCAAGTTTATCCGAAAAGACAATTGCTACAAGTACAATTTTTAGGTTTTGGCTACACTACATGACAAACAGATAAATAGGGGAATGCCACCAAAATCAGATTTCAAATCTCAATTTAGCTTAGCCTTTACAAGTGCATTATGGCATTAAAAGAGCATAATCATATTACTTTGGCTCCCTTTCCCTTTTGTAAAAAAATGCAAACCCAAAGTAGCTGAAAAGTTATTGCCCAATCATAAACAAAGCAGCGGATCAACTGGAAAATGCTACAGCCCGCATTTTTTCAATTTGAAAATATTTTATGAAACAAAAATAAGGAACAGCACATCCTTATTTTTGATGCTGCATGTTTTGGTTTGATTTTAGTTTTAATTTAAAGCGCACCACATGACTGCAGCAGTGCATTTAGGGGTCATGAACAACGAATGACAACCAAGTTTCTACACGTTGACGCAATGCAATAGTGTGGGAGAGCCGCTAGTAAGTCACTTACATGGAAAACATAGTCAGCTGTTTAGAACACTTAAAGCTCAGCTATTTTTTCAGTTACAGCAGAACTATCCATCACCCAAATTTTTACTTTACATAAAAGGGTAGACAACCCTTTTATATAAAGCGCTCTTTTTCCCCCATTTATACAGAAGGGCTACCTCCCCTGATTTCACTCCTGCAAAGTGCAAGATCGGGTTATATAGGAAGAAGCTGAAAGAAGAATAAAGAAGATGGTGGCGCCAGGCACTTTCTTTGCGCCGGGACGTAGGCAGATTACACAACGCCATGGGCCAAAATCCAGGAAGCTCCAGAGGGATCTGTCAAAGTAGAGGTGAGTTTTATTATTTGGTTTAGTTTGGCTTTAAAGTTTGCCAAACACATTTCAGGCATGCCAAACGTTCAGACCTGAGGTTTTTTCAAGCATGTTTGAGCGGCTTTACTACTTAAAAATGCTTGCAAAAATAGTTAACATAGGTCTGTTCAATATCCTTGCAATTTCCTGGACACTTAATGCTGTGTCCTGGTCGGTTTGGCCAAAAAGACTTATACAGGCATCTGCAACTGCCTAGTTTTGCTTTGTTTTTTTTTTAACTAGACTTTATAAATATTATTAATAATGAAAAAAAAAGGACTAAAAACACCTATACTGGCAGTTGCAAATGCCTGCTTACAAAAAAGGTGTTTTTACCTAAAAATAATCCTAGGAGCCTAGCTGTGAATAGAAGGTGTTCAGGAGTAGTAACTTCCGTGTTTTTGTTCTGCAGGTCTGAACAAACACTTATTTTAAAAAGAGAACAGTAATACTTATCTACTAAGATAGAGAAAGTTGCTTTCAGTTTGGAAGCAATGATTGTTCTGCAGAGGTACAACAAATCTGGTTTAGCTTGAACTCATTGGGGTTTATTGGACCTCTGCAAAGAGAGTAAAAGAAGAGAATACATACACTATATCGCACTTTTTGCATTCTTCTTGAACACTGACAATTTCCAGTTGCGGCTTCGGAACAATGTCTACAGTAGACTGTAAAATATGAAATTACATAAATAAAAATCAATATAATATACAATGCTGTATATCAAGTAATCAGGGATGCAATTACAATAACATGCAATTACAAACGTCCTGCTTTAGGCTATTTACACACGTGCAACAATTGTCAATCTTTCATGATGCTTTCCAATGACAAAAGACTGCATGATGCATGAACGAGTGCTATACATTCAGCCCAATCCTGCTCTATGGAGGGAAGAGGGGGGAGAATGACGGAGCGGCACCCCGCTGCACTCTCTCCCCTTCGCTCTCATTACAATCGTTCCTAGTCCCTTTATCTGCCAGGACAGTCGTCTAGAAGACGAACACTGTACACACGCCAGATTCTCATCCACAATAATCGGACGAGAATCATCTGACATGTGTACGCAGCCTTAATCAAAGGAATCTGCGATTCTTGTTTTTGTGGGGAAGGGTTAAAAAAGTCTATCAGGTTTAAAAATTCTAAAGCCCAAGAAAAAAATGATATTTATTATAGCGTAGTAGTCCTTAAATATTAGTGGCAGAATGTATCCCTATTTCAGGCTTTTTTCCTATTTTGCTTTTTTTAACTTCTGCAATCCACAATGAATACACTTCCTGTCCATAATCTCACACTAAACTGAATCTATGAAGGAGTACCATTGTTACCCTAAGACAGAAAAGGGGTTAGAACTACTGAACACCACTCATCATCACCTCTCTGAAACAAGGGTTAGTTTTCTGTAGTTCCTCAAAGGTAAAAAGGACAGGACTTATCCAAACTGCTTGATATCACTGTTCTGGGTTCATAGGCCACAGGGCAGCACTATAATTACTGGCAGGATCAACAGGTCAATATTTACAATTATCATATAGATATGACAACATTTTTAATGGCATATTTATAAGAGCAAAAAAAAAAAAAAAAAAAAAAAGGACACGTGTACGTTAAATGAATGCATTTTGATGGATGACAACTTCATTGATTATACTGAATGCAAACAGGTACTGTACCACAAAAAATAAAAGGTTAAAAAACAATGCATACTGTCTTTTCTTCCAGTTCAAGTTTTAAAGATTTAAGTTGTTCTTTTTGTTCCCAGGGGGATATCTTCTGTAACATTTGTTCTAGTTGACATCTCAGAGTTTTATTCTCTCTAAAACAGGATGAACAAAAACACAATATTTAAAATGTTGACAGAATGGGGCAGATTTATTGAATAAAAAAAAATATGGCTAAAATCTAAGTCCTCATTCTTTTGTTAATAGTTTAGCTTAAAAAAATGAGTTACATAAAGTGAAAACACTTTATTGACAGTTTTTAATGAAACTAACATTTTGGTAGATGAAAAGCAACTCTCCTCTAGAGCTTCTTAGCTATTTCGAAACATGGGGTACTCTGTTACGAAAACTGCAACTTCCTACAGCAAACTAGTGCTTGGTCATATCACCTCCCACACTTACAATGAGGGCAAGAAGTATTTGATCCCCTGCTGATTTTGTACGTTTGCCCTCTGAAAAAGAAAAGACCAGTCTATAATTGTAATGGTAGGTTTATTGTAGGTGTGAGACAGAACAACAACAAAAGAACCCCCAAAACCCCAGTGCTCAAAGGTCAGAGCTTGATGTGAATTGTAATGAGTTAAATAAGTATTTGATCCCCTATCAACCAGCAAGATTTCAGGATCTCAGGTGTCTTCACTGTATGCAGGTAAATAGCTGAGATTAGGAGCACCCTCTGAAAGGGAGTGCTTCTAATCCAAGCTTGTTACAATACCTGTATAAAAGACATCTGTCCACAAAAGCAATCAATCAGATTCCAAACTAGCCACCATGGCCAAGACCATAGAGCTGTCCAAGGAAGTCAGGGACAAGATTGTAGACACACACAAGGCTGGACTGGGCTACAAGACTATCACCAACCAGCTTGGTGAGAAGGTGAAATCTTCCTCGGTCTGGGGCTCCATGCAAGATCTCCCCTCATGGAGTTGCAATGATCATGAGAACAGTGAAAAAGCTACCCAGAACTACACGGAGGGAACTGGTCAATGATCTCAGCGCAGCTAGGACCATAGTCACCAAGAAAACAATTGGTAACACACTGTGCTGTGAAGGCCTGAAATCTTGCAGAGCCCCCTGCTCAAGATAGCACATGTACAGGACTGTCTGCAGTTTGCCAATGAACATCTGAATGATCCAGAGGAGAACTGCGTGAAAGTGTTGTGGTCAGATGAGACTAAAATTGAGCTCTTTGGCATCAACTCAACTCGCCGTGTTTGAAAGAAGAGGAATGCTGCCTATGACACCAAGAACACCATCCCCAGCGTCAAACATGGAGGTGGATACATTATGCTTTGGGGATGTTTTTCTGCTAAAGGGATAGAACACCTTCATGGCATCGAAGGGACAATGGACGGGGCCATGTACTGTCAAATCTTGGGTGGGCACCTCAGGCAGGGCATTGAAAATGGGTCATGGATGGGTATTCCAGCATGGCAATGACCCAAAACACACGGCCAATGCAACGAAGGACCAGACCCAGCCCAGCCACCTTAATTCCATAGAAAATCTGTGGAGGGAGCTGAAAGTTGGAGTTGCCAAACATCAGCCTCAAAACCTTACTGACTATGAGAGGATCTGCAAAGAGGAGTGGGACAAAATCCCTCCTGAGATGTGTGCAAACCTAGTGGCCAACTACAAGAAACATTTGACCTGTGATTGCCAACAAAGGGTTTGCCACCAAGTACTAAGTGATCTTTTTGCGAAGGAATCAAATACTTATTTCACGCATTACAATGCACATCAAGCTCTGACTTTTGAGCACTGGGTTTTTGAGGGTTCTTTTGCTAGATTGGTCATTTCTTTGTCAGAGGGCAACGTACAAAATCAGCAGGTGATCAAAAACTTCTTTCCCTCACTGTAATTGTTTAAGCGGACCTAAGCGAAATTTTTTACTTTACATAAAAGGGTAGACAACCCTTTTATGGAAGGTAAAAATTAGCTTTTTTTGGGGGGGGGGGGGGGGGGGGGTTAAAACCCTGCTGCAGCAGTAAAGAGAAAATGGGAGCACAGCAGTAAAGAGAGAATGGGAGTGCAGAAGTTCAGACAGAAGCTTGCGCAGAAGTATCAGACAGAAGCCACAGAAGCATGCGCAGAAGTATCAGACAGAAGCCACAGACACAGAATGGGAGTGCAGAGCCTCCTGGGATACCCAAGTCACGCATCCCAGGAGGCTCTGCACTCCCATTCTGTGTCTGTGGCTTCTGTCTGATACTTCTGCGCATGCCCGATGAAAGAGCTTTTTCTTCACACAGCGAGATCATCATTCTTTTTCCCCATTACCAGCAGGCTACATCATCGGATGTGCAATGTGCAATGTGAGATCGGGTGATGTATGCAAAGCCGAAAGAAAAAAAAAAAAAAAAAAAAAAAAAAGATGGTGGCGCCCTGTACTTGGTACAAAGCCGAATAACGGGACCCAATCCAGAAAAGCTCTGGAGGGATTGAGAGAACTGCGGAAATAAAGGTAAGAGAGATTTTGTGTTTTTTTTTTTTTAAGTTTAGTTTTGCTTTAAATGAGGATGCCCGGTAAAGCCAAAATTACTGATTGGGGTAGCAATCGCCAATTTGTTTGATAACTCAAGGCATTCAAAACAAGGAACTGTGGTTTCAAAGGCTCTCAATCATTCTTGGAATAGGAAAAGATGAAGTATTTGCAAATGAGTTACACTAAAGTCACTGAATTTCTAGATTGGATTTACCCCTAAATTTGCTGGCAGATGTTCATATTACAATGAAAATATGTATTAAATAAGGCAAGTTAAAGCACTCCAGTAAAGTTTTTCTTTTAATATGAATTTCATAAAACAGAAGGTTTTTATAGAGCCTTGTTATTAGTGTGCAATACTAATTAGTTATTCATCAAACTTGGGACCTTGTAAATTGCTTTTAGTACTTAAGGAAAAAAAAAAATACATGAGAATTATAAATATATTGTCTTATTACATGTACATTTGATTACAGTAGAAGTTTATTTACCTTTCTGCATCCTGTAGATGTATTAACTTTAGTTAAGAAGAATACAATATTTAAAGCATTTAGGCTAGTGTCAGACGATTTACATATCATGTCTTTTATTTATTAAAAGCTTTTGTGGAAATTACATAACTAAGGAGTAAAGGTGACCCCACCTCACATGTGTTTTAGATAGGAGCCAACCCCCTAAATCATAGTATATGAAAAGAAAGCAAAGGAAAGCAAGGGTTTTGTGCGGCAAATCAAAGTTATATTGTAAGTAAAAAGTTGCATGAAAGCACAACTTTCATATATAAACATTATACAATAATTTTTTTCTGTTTTTTTTCCATTTTTGTCATGGTATGTAGGACCAGTTAACTAGACAAAATGATCTCTAAGCGGTAACGAAAAAACGTCTCTTATCCCGATGCCGATAGGCTTCTTCAGGGGATGTGCAGAGACCGTTTAAACAATGGATAACCGTGATAATTTTTCATAGAAAGGAAGAAATCCTTATTGGTTGGATGTGATCCAGATAAACTCAAGCAGAAAAGTGGCTAGGAAGCAGTTAAAGTGAGTTGTGCCAAACCGAGTGTCAGGCTGAATGCAGCTAGCTGCTAGTCAGCTGCTTTCAGCCTGACACTCAGTCACATCCCCTGAAAAAACCGGCGAAACGCATCGGGACAAGAAATTTTTCTGTTACCACTTAGGAATCTTTTTGTCTACTTAATTGGTCCGACATCCCATGACAATAATGGTAAGAATTTATTGGAAAAGATGGAAAAGAATTTATTGTATAAAAGATGTACTTTCATCCAACTTTTTACCTACAATATAACTTTGATTTGCCGCACAACAACCTTTTCTTTGCTTTCTCATATACATTGTGAGGAAATTACACAGCTGCTGACCATACGGCATACATCACTAGTGATTTTTAACACCCTAGACATTTCAAGTTCAACAATATTATAATTTCATCTGTATAAGTGGGGCATGCACATACTTTGCCAATATATCTACAATTATAGGGCAGCGATTTGCTATTCGGAAAACATGCAAGAAAAGATGTGCAAATTATTTACGGCGTGCTGTAAAAGCAGGCAACATTCCACCTAGCTACGCAATTACAATAGAATCAACAAATCCCAGTTCAAGCAAACTATACGACAATATGGGCAAAAGAAGCAGACACAAATAAAAAAGCATAATAAGGAGAGTACAATACCAGAAAAGAGAATAGGGAAAAGTGGTGCATGAGCCATTAAGGTGTAAAGAAAATTGTATGCAATCCACAATACTGTAGTATTATAAAATTTGTAATAGAGGCTTAGATGACAAGTACACAAAAAGAGGTTTGGGTATGTAAAAGCTGGGGATCATGTCTTGCAATAATGATTTTGAGGAAAAATATCCCCAAAGAACCTCGATACTATTTTAATGCATTTTCCTCTAATCTCCTAGATTGTAAACTCTCCTCCTCCTGTGTCACTGTCTGTCATTTGCAATCCCTATTTAATGTATAGAGCTGCTAAAAATGTTGGCGCTATATAAATCATGTTTAGTATTATTATTTAAATAATAGTTATCATCATTGTTTACAGACTGCACAATGGGTATGGTTTTGTACACTTTTTGATAATAAAATATCCTAAAATAATGCAAAACATTTAAAAAATATATTTAAAGGATATCGTCACACTTCTGTTGATACTCGGCAAGTAGTTGGCTGCAAAACAGGAAAAAAACACAATATTAAGGTGTCATGATTAAACATATACATTTAATTTGATGCATCCTCACATGTATTTACTTATATACTATTATTTGTTAAACTTAATACACAAAAATTTGAGATGCTGAAAAAAAACAGTAACAAAAATTTGGGTCACAGACTGCAGATATAAATACTAACATGATGTGTTAACAACAAAATGATCACTATGATCCAGTTGGATAATTTGAATCTTTAGGCATTACCAGTAGCAATGTTTTCTAGGAAATTTTGCGTATTAAAAATCTCATTCCCCTCCTATAGCTAGTATTACAGATTTCCATGACAGTGTGGCCAAATAAAATATGTTCAAATAAATTCTCAGCTGTGTCACAACATTGAACACTGATTTAGCATACAAATTCATTTTTTTTTTTTTTTTTTTTTTTTTACAAAGATGGCTAATGTTTTAGACACAAATTAGCAGCTTTCATAATTGGCTTTTTTCATAATTTTCAGGATTTCATAATTGAGGGCTATAAACTGAAAAATGTTGCCCCAGAATATGAGAACTCCAGAGGTATCACAAGAAAATCACATGGTTAGTAATATGGCCCAGAAAGGTCTTTGGGAATACTGTCCCAGAGAAATGTTGAAGGACTGACTGATCAATCCAGATCTAAGAGTAAAGCCACATACACACTTGCAATTATAGTTGCTGGAAAGGATCTTTCACGATCCTTCCCAATGACTAAGCACTCCACGATGCATGAACAATGCTGTACATACAGCAGCATTCTGCTCTATGCAGAGAGAAGGGGGAGAACGACATATCGGCACCCCGCTGCGTGCTCTCCCTCTTCACTTGCATTACAATCGTTCGTCGTTCATCGCCTGTGGATCCGCCAGGACGGTCATTCGTATGATGATGAACAACGCACGCTGTACACACTTCAGCTTCTCGTCAGATATCGGCCCTGAGCTGATTATCGGACTACAACCATTGGAAGTGTGTACGTAGCTTAACAGGGAAGGGAGAAGTCCATCTTGATACCTCTGCATACTCAGTCTTCCGGTGTCATTAGAATTTCATCCAGGGCAGACCCAAATAAGTATTATTACCAAAGACCAAAGTCTGCTATAAATTCTAAAGACTCCAAGAGACAAAGGTTTACAATTTTCTGGGAGATATTTGCAAGTGACTTAATTCATGTTGTAACAGCATGCGAAAGCATATTCAAAACAAGGGTTGCACAAGCGACCAGGTCAACCATATACAAGAAAACACAGTAAGGTATAGATAACCTGTACATATAGGGGAAGCCTAGAGACAACAGATAATTCATAAAGAAAGTAATTAACAAGGCTGCTAGTGATCATGGGAGACAAGTGGGGGAGTTATTCTTCAAGAGTCTTAAAAAGTGGCCTAATTTTTTTTTTATGCCACTCCATGCATCAAGTGATTAAAGCATCATCAATCAAAGCCGCTGACAGAGTAAAATTCTCTTACAATTATATATCTAATTAAATTTTTTTTTTCTAAAAAAAAATTTCTGAATTTAGGTCTGCTTTAAGCTAGGTGTTATTGCATCAATGAGAAAGAAATTATTACAATGTTTTTGACCTGTAAAATAACAACAAACATGCATTTCAACTTAGTATTTACTTGTATTCAATATTAAAAAAGCACAAATTTTCAAATGACAATAACTGTATACAATGTCATTGTTATACTTTTACTTAATTATGTACTTAAAAAAAAAAAACATTCTAAAAAGAGACAAAATGCAACAATATACAGTTTTTAAAATAGAACTTTTACTTACTCTGAATCAATTATCTTTTGCTTTAGACCTATTAATGCTGCAACATATTCATTCAAACTCTGCAATAAGAAAAATAGCAGGTTGTTAGGATATTTGCACTTCAGTAAGCCAGGACATATTACTGTACGTACAACACTACAGGTAGTCCACAGGTTAAGAATATCCAACCCCTGCTTGCTCCTGTGCAGAACGGAGGCTTGGAGCGGTTTGCATGACTTGCAGAAGAAATCTTTTGCTAAACACAGTGAGGTTATGAGTGATCTTAAAAACTGAGCTCTTTCTGCAGCCTCTTATAACTCTTTAATGACCAAGACAAACTCTGCAGTTATTTCTTTTTGCATATCAAAGCACAGCTTGCTCCAGAAGTTAATGATAGTCTAGGCTCCATAAAGATGTAATTTTTCTTTGTGATTAACTCACAGTGAGGATTTTGCATTGCATTGATTTTTGCATTTATTAAAATAATGTACCTGTTCTGACTTACAAACAAATTAAACTTACGAACAAACCTACAGTCCCCATCTCATATGTAACCCGGGGACTACCTGTATATGATACTTTATAGCTTAGTGTCAGACCAAATCTAGTAAACTTGGTCTGTATCCAGCTTTAAAAAAAAATAAAGAACTACTGATTTTTTATGATGCAGAGGATATTTAAATATATAAAAGTCTGAAAATCTAATAGTGTGCATTTTGGTCATCAGAGCTTCCAGACAAATCTTTAGTTTCGCTAGACACAGACTCCCTTTTTGAACATTTGACAGCTACACAAATATAACAAATACCATTTTCTCTAAAGAGATTTCCGAGCTGGGAATACATTTTACTACAATATGTAATTCAACACAAAAAATGGACAATGTGATAACTGTGATGAACAGAATAACCATGTAATTAAAGAGGAACTAATCGCAAAATAAACAAAACACACCTTTGATCCCGCAGATCTGGTTTCTTCGTTTGGGTCCCACGTTGTCCCACTATCCGTTCTCTGAGCTGGGCACCACCCACTTCTTCACCCTTCTTCCAGGTTCTTCGTACGTCACCCGATCTCGCTTTGTGCAGGGGTGAGATCGGGTGACATAGATTGAGAAAAAGATTTGAAAAGAAGAGTGAGATCAGCAATTTTGTATCTCCCATTAAAGAATGGGCCAAGAGTCTTCTGGGATGCTTGACGTATGTATTCCGGGAGTAGCTGCACCTTAAAAAAGGGGGGGGGTTGCACTTAAATTCTCTTATCTTATATAAAGGGGTTTTCTGCCCTTTTATGAAAAGTAAAAATTTTTGAGTTTAGGTCCGCTTTAAGTGTGAAAGCTAGGGGTTTTACTATTCTCTTAAATGTGGAACACTCAAAATTCTACTACTCCAACTACTACAGAAAACCTATATAACTATAAATTCAATCAAAAGTTTCAGGATGGACTATTCAGAGATACAGGTTTATCTGATCTCCAAAACAAAAGTGTAAAGTATTGCAGTTTATCAATCCTTAGGTGTGGTAGCTGCATTTGTTTTCAGCCTAAAAACTGTTTTAGCAAGTACAAAAATAACTGCTGATTCTGCATTGTCACTGAGATGATGTGAGATGACATTAAGTGAAGTGAAATGACTCTGCATCAAAAGGGGACAAGTGATGCATCAGAAATTTAAAGTAAATGAGTTAGGAATAAATGAGATGGTACATGAGATGTTGACTTTAAACCAGTGCACAAATCCTTCCTTTTGTGGGTGATTCAGGACAAGTGGGAATAGCGTTAACATACAGAATTTTCTAAATAGGAATTATTATATGGATGTTTTTTTTATTAGGCAACTCCCCGCATTTTTTTCTTTTGGTCTCAGATAGGCGAAGGTTATATAGGGTTGCAGAAGGTAAACAAACAAAAAAATATTTTTTTTTACTTATCTGGAAGTGATATAGTAGTAAGCATCTTTAAGGGGGGCAGGACACTGGTCTCTGGTTGCTGGTGTCATTTCCACCAGGTTGTACAAATGCTGTTTGATTATGTATACCTGCTGTAAGGATGTACAGTTCTGACAGGATCCTGCTGCCTCTGACGCAATTCCTGCAGCCTTTGAGTGATTCTCTCCGGGCATCATGGTGGATATTTTTGAATTTGTTGAATTGATAACATGAATTTGTTAACTACTCTTACAGGCCAGCAGAAACTAAAGCAGGAAAAAATAACACTTGTTAAACATTAGAAACAACACTACCATGCAAATCAGAATTATACTTTGCAAAAAAGTAAAATTTCTATGGCAGTCTGCTTAATCTTCTATAGTACATTTGCTAACATGTTGCAGTTGCTGGAGGAGGATGATGTGTATTCTAACATGTATGCAGCACGAAAGTAGAGATCCAATAGATAAAAACCACAACCCATTTACACACAAGATATAACTACATGTAAAATAATACACACAACAATATATATATATATATATAAATAAAAAATAAAACACACACACACAAAAAAGAGCAAAAACACATACGGATTCACTTGTGGGAATCTTCCAGGTCCAAGTGTTTTAATGGCAGTAGTTGATTCGCACCAGGGACAAACCAACTTACTTTGTAAGGACAAATTATAGCACAAGAAGGCCTTGATATCAATGGTGGAGAAAAATTGTGTATATTAGTCAGAGAAATTAAATAGAATAGAAATAAAATTGTCAGATAGTTAAGCGAGAGAAAGTTGGGTAGGAAGACTAGTACAGTGTTTCTCAAACAGGGTTCTGTGGAACCCTAGGGCTCTTCCAAAGGTTGCTGGGGGTTCCTTGAGCCAAGAGCAATTTGTACCTCTCAGGCCAATTACCACTGACACAGTTGATCTTTTAGGCTATCTGTAAGGGTGACATTCTTCCCACACTAATGTACTGTGAGTTACCACACTAATGTACTGTGCGTTGTGGATATAGTAATTATAGCAGGGGTTCTCTGAGATCTTAAAATAATTCCAAGAGTTCCCCCATTGTTAAAAGGGTTGAGAAAGACTGGTCTCAGAATTAAAAACGAATAGGAGCATGGTGCAGTAGTCAAGACTAATAATCAGTAAATACTGTCCAAACTGTGGGCAGAGGTTTACACATGCAAATAAATGTATTAATACTAAGACTGAATTGCTTGTTGACAATTTTATTAGTTGCATTACATAGATGTTAGTTTTCCCTCAATTAACTGATTGCCAACCTAAGGTTACATCTGCCAGCAATAAATAAAAATAATCCATCCAACTGTAGGCTAAATCTCCTATACAGCAGCACACAGAGTAAGCAAGGTAGGGGCAGCATTGAGAGTAAATCAGGTGTTTTGCAAATGCTGCCAAAAGCTAGCTTACAGGTAGAGAGAGCAGAAAAGGCACAAGAATGACCTGATTTCTGCAGCTTGTCCTTTACTATTTACCAGGTGATGTGCCACCTGCCAAGCTGAAGAAACCTTTGGCAGGTTAAACAGACCGTATGTATATATTCAGGAATTGTTTCCCACAAATGTTCCCCCTACCTTTCCAAGTAGGTTTAGCCCAGTCCCCATCCCAAGGCTATAATATTCTAGAATGCTTCAAGGCACTGCTTACATTTGTGCCTGTTAGCTGATCAAATTAACCATCCCTATAAATGTTTCATGTGTCACACTGCAAAAGGCAAAAACATCAGAATAAAAAGTCTGTGGCAGAGGAATACAAAGGTTGCGAGCCTTGGAGTAAGATCCATGAAAGTACAATTAGTATGGGAAGTTGTGCTAAACTTACAAAGTAATGGCAAAAAGAAGGAGAAAGCTTTGTTGGAGTATTCACACCCTTTCACAAATGTGTATGTAAACACACCTACTCTCTGCCATGGCAAGCATGGCATGGTACTATACGGTTCTTCTCCAGCCCAATCTATTTACCGATTTACGCTGTTGCACGCGGAACTCAATGTGAGACGGATCATAAGCGCAACGGGGCAAAAATACACAAATAGGAAAATTAGTTCTCACCACCTAGCTGTCTCGTTTAAGCGAATGCAGAGCCATTGCCGAAATCTGTATAAACGCTGCGGCTAGTTCCCATCCACTACAAGGACCCGGAAGTGACGGCAACCAGAGACCCGGAAGTGGGCGGGGCTTCACGCAGCAAACTTCAAGTCCGGGAAACCGCAGCTGAGAGGCAGGGAAAATGAAAAATTCTTAATATCCTCACACAGCAAACAGGTATGTGTGTGATTTATAAATTATAAGCTGTCAGGGTAATTCTGGGCTGCCATTCCCTTATAGGGCGCACTGGTAGTTCTGTAGGGGAAAAAAAGGGAGACAGGTGATGGGGCCACTGACATTGCTGGGGGATATGGAGGGTTCAGGGAATGTTAGGTGATTGGAATGCATTGCTAATATTGCAGGATAAAATGGGGCTGGTGAAGGAAGTGTCAGACAGGTGATGGGGGGAACTGGTATTGTTTCAGGGGGATATGGAAGGATGGCGAAAAGTGAGGACAGGTGTGTTGTATACTGTGTTATTGCAGGGTAATGGGGGTACAGCAGGGGGGAGACAGGTGATGGGGCACTCCTATTGTTGAGAAGAAATGGGGGTACAGGGGGGGGACAGGTGATGGGGGGCACTCCTATTGTTGTACGGTAATATGGGGGTATAGGAGAAGGAAAGACATGTAATGCGGTGTTGTGAGGTAATATGATGGTACAGGAGGGTGTGAGATGGGTGATGGGTGCACTCCTATTATTGTGAGGTAATATGGGGGTACAGGAGGGGGGTAGACAGGTGATGGGGACACTCCTATTGTTTTAAGGTGATATGGATTACAGGAGGAGGAGAGACAGGTGATAGAGGTGTACTCCTATTGTTGAGAAGAATTGGGGAGGGGGGGGGGGAGTTGATGGGGGCCACTACTATTGTTGTGAGGTGATATGTGAGTACAGGAGGGAAAGAGACAGGTGATGGGGTGCACTCCTAATATTTCAAGGTGATATGGGACTGCAGGAGGGGCGGAGACAGGTAATGTGGTGAACTCCAATTGTTGTATGGTAATATGGGGGTAGAGGAGGAGGATGAGAGACAGGTGATGCAGTGTTGTGAGGTAATATTGGGGTACATGAGGGTGTGGGACAGATGATGGGGGGCACTCCTATTGTTGTGAGGAAATGTGGGGGTGAAGGAGGGGGAAGACAGGTGATATGGGGCACTCTTATTGTATGGTAATATGGGGGTACAGGAGTAGGAGAAACAGGTGATGGGGTGCACTCCTATTGATGTGAGATAATATTGGTACAGAAGGGGGGGGGGGACATGATAAGCGGGGGACTCCTATTGTGAGTTAATATGGGGGTACAAGAAGGGGGAGAAAGGTGATGGGGTGCACTCTTATTGTGGTGAGGTAATATGGGGGTACAGGAAGAGGAGATACAGGTGATGGGGTGTACTCTTTTTGTTGAGGTAATATGGGGGTAGAGCTTAAGTGTTCATGCATCGTGTCTCCACTGGAGCCGGGCCCCTAGTTCTGCTGAGCTAGTTTCTGTACACCTGGCTACTTCAATGTTTCCTCTGTCCAGCTCCTGTGTTAACTCCTCTCGCTGTCCAGTTTGTTGGTTCCTAGACAACTTCCCTGTGCTATTCCAATGTTCCGGTCTGTCTGGATATTCCTGTGTCACCTGTGCCTCCTGTTGCTTTCAGTGTCTACTGTGTTCCCTGTGTCCACAGTGGCCCCAGCATCACTGGTGTCTGTCTCCGGGATCCCTGGCGTGTGACCTGACCTCTCTTGCTTGCTGCCTGGCTCCACCCTGGTCTTCCTCGACTATACTTCTCCTTTGTGATTTGAAACCGTGTTTTTATTGCCCACCTTGGTGTGCCCAAAGACCACAACCTGGCAGTAACCAGCGACGCAACATCCTCACCACCAGATGCTCTGGAGAAGACCTGCTTACTGCTTAGACTGTGCACCTTGGCCCTTCTCGGGGCTCACACCACCTCAGTGCAGGCTGTAGTGCACCCTAGTGGCCCTGTCTCCCTTAGCGTGACATCACAAATTACATTCATGACATGACGGCTAAATTATTAAATAATTAGTGATTGCCCAAACTTATAATTGCGAGCATGCCACATGTCTATTTATCGCACACACAACCATACACAAAACATTTTTTCTTTGGGTATTTTTTGGCTGTAACACATCTCTTAAATAAAACTCAAAACATCTAATTTATTTGGATAAGCTTGGTTATCATCCACAATAAAGATTCATCTATTTAGGCTTTGTAATTAATTACCATCAAGGCAGAGGTTGGCTCAATGTGTTTTGCAGATAAATTTAACTGCCTCATCAGGAGAGGTGGATGTTTATTGTTGATAACAGAGCTTCATGATTCCAACAAAGTCTAGTCTCGCAAAATACCCAAATAGGATCATTGATAAAGTACTTTCGCTTATAAGACCTTAAAGGAGAGAAGGACGGTGAGGAGGGGATTACCCTTTGTCCATGATAATATCAGATAAGGTAGAACCAAGCTAGCCTACTTCTTCTGATGAAGCCATTGAATTTATCAACAAAAAGTATTAAGCCAACCTCTGCTTTGGTCGTAAATTGCAAAGCCTAAATAGTCAAATTTTTCTTGCGGATGATAATTGAGCCTATAGTACAGTTCATTTGTTAATATGTTGGCATATAGCTTTTATTCAAGTTGGGTGGATGTTTTTATTATTTATGTAAATAAATAAGATGTTTTTATACAAAGTGTTTTAGAAGTAATATGTCATATGCCAAAAAAGTTCCTTAACAAACAAAAAATGTATTTTGTATATCACTGTTTATTGGACAGATTATTAATCTGATTTAGTATGATGTCATGTCAGTGGCAACTAGGGACATTGTGGCTATCCAAGTACTAGAGGGACAATTTGACAGGTAAGTATACCTTAATGTACCAAATCATAGCTAAAGTTTAGTTCTGCTTTGACATCAATTTGATGTTAATTTTTTTTGATCTTGCTGTGCAACCATGTTATGTCTATTTCTTCAAAAACATTAAAGGGTATGCAAACTCCAACAATGATCTCCTATTTGGTACCTTTTGATTCTGTTAAATATCCAAAGAATATGGTTATTAATGTTTTGTAAGTGCAATAAAATACCTGTTAATCTTGTTTTATTAATCTTGTCTTAAGCAGAATTCTTATTATCCAGAGCTCTCCTGAGGCTATGATGTGGTCTTATCAGTTACATTGTTACCATATAATACCTTCTAGAATAGAACTCTTCATATCCATTCCAAGGTTACGTACACACTTGCAATGCTTCTTGTTCGATAATCAGCTCAGGGCCGATATCAGACTAGAATCAGGCGTGTGTACAGCGCCCGTCCACGGACAATGGACTATGAACAATCATAATGGAAGTGAACGGGGAGATCGCGGTGCTGCTCCGTCGCTCTCCCCCTCTCCTCTCCATAGAGCAGAACGGTGCTGTATGTACAGCACTCATACAACATTCATTTGTGAAAGATCCTTTCCAATGACAATTTTTGCATGTGTGTACCCAACTTTAGGGTGATAACCATGCTTCCTCAAACTCTGGTGAAAGTTTTGTCATCCAAGGATAGTAAGGACATTACTGGCAAAATCAAAAGAATAATAGATTTAGAAGAATCTGAGTAAATAAATAAATGTAGACACTATTGCTCAGACCTGGTAGTTTGCAATTTATAATCATTATTGTTGTTCTTTGGTTTAAAGACCCCCTTAAAGCAGGGGTGTCAAACTCAAATAGACAGTGGGCCAAAATGAAAAATTTGAACAAAGTTGCGGGCCGACCTTGATATTTATTGAAAAAATATCTTACAATTGAGGATGGTTGCTAATGAATGTAAACAGAGGAGGGGGCACTTGTGGGTCGTGATTGACGCACCAGCAGAGCATTCTGGGATTTGTCTTATTAGCGGTGCATGCACTGTCTACCAACAGCTTCAGTAGCCTTTTGGCCAGCTTTAGTAGACTAGTAGGTATTTTTGCGGGCCTGAGTTTGACACCCCTGCCTTAAAGGGTCTCCTGATACTATATCTGCTGCTGTACTCCTGGACTCTTTTATGATATATGATAGACCCCAGCACTTATGTCATTGCTACTGTATAATCTTTGGCCATTTACAAACTGCACAGTCACAATATTGACCTCTTACTAATTACAGACTTTACAGAAGCAAAATCAGGGATTTTTTTTTCTAGGTAAATTTATGCTTTTTCTAGCAGTTTGCAAAAGCAGATTTAAGCTGTTGCAAACAGTTGTGCAGGAATTTTTAAGCATTTGGAAATGTTTTTTACAGGCAGTTTCAATTCACAAAAATAGGAGTTGTTTCATAATTTTGCAGCCACTTATAAACACCTGAAAACACCTAGTGAGCGCCTAAATATGGTGGTTTTTAACTGCAAATCTGAACATGTCTTTATTGTTTACCACATTACTAGCAATTAGGTGTTTTTAGTGTTGGACCCCAAAGTTTCCTACTGTTATAGATTTGTAGCTGCATTTAGGAGACAACTTGTAACTACATAAAAAATGTATTCAAGCAATTGCCTTCAGTATTTTTAATTTATTTTTTTAAATATATTTTCAAATTTGTGTAGTATTGTCATTTCCCAGTAGAGCGCACTCTTGCCACAAAAATAAGTCTAATGTCTAAAAGTTTAATGTCTATTGCTATGCAAAATACAAAATTTCTATTTCCTTCATATCGTTCACTGCTCTTTAACATGTTAATTAAAGTGAAACTGGCATATGGAAACTAAAGTTTTTTTTTTATTATCTGCTTACATATATGCATATTTGCTATATAAGAACTGATCTACATTATACATGTCAAATTGAAGAATAAACAGCTAAAAAAAAAACATATAAGATGATAACCATATTCATTGTGTGTGCTGATAGGTGTAGAAGTGATTATGTTAATTATCATTGTTACTTTCTATGAAGCATTCAAAAATACTGTCAGTACAAGTTATGTCAGCAAAAGAATAGATACAAACTAATATTATTTATTTATTTGCTGTACTGATCCTAAAAGTAACACCATATGTCATTAGGCTCTAATGTTAAAACATGATTTCAATGAGCACAACATGTTTTGAACAATAATTTTTGAACATAAAAGTTTAATGCTGTGTTTTTTGTATATCATAACAATAAATTAAATTATAAAAGAACATTTTTACACTGTGGCATTTGCTTTATATACCTCTAATGCTGATGACATTCATTTGCCTGACTCCATACTATCTTCCATTAAAGTGTTTGTGTGTATATGTGTGTGTATATATATATATATATATATATATATATATATATATATATATATATGTATATATATATATATTAATCAAAAAGAACCAGAAAAAAGTTTTTTTTTGGGCTACTTATATTCAAAATTTAAACAGAATTCAATCACAACAATACAATTCGAAAATGGAAAATGGACTGCCCTTTTTATTGCATTATCTACACCATAATTTATACCTATACTTATACCTGCACTCCAAAACTATCCTCCTCACCTTTAGAAAGACTGCCCCCCCCCCCTTGGGACATTCATCCTAACAAACCAAGCAAGATTTTGGTTCTTTATATTTTTGATTATGTATATCCCAGGGGTTGGCTCTTTCTTTGTTGACTTTAACTGAACCTTAAACTGATCTCTCATCTACCTGTGTGTGTGTGTGTGTGTGAATATATATATATATATATATATATATATATATATATATATATATATAATATATATATATATATATATATATATATATATATATATATATATATATACATACATATACACAAGGGGCTGCCCCCTTCCAGATGAAATAGAAAAATGAGTGTGGGGGCATATGATAGCCTAGTATCTTAGTATGTAACTGCAAAATCAGGTCTTTGTAATTCATAAAACTTTTTTTTTATAGTGAGAAGGTGTGATGGCAGAGGCACAAGCAAGTTTCACGTCGCCGGAGTTACGGGCTGTCATGAAGTTTTTGTTTCTCCAGGGAAAGGAAGGACACCCCCAGTGTTTGTGACATCTCAGTGTGAATGTCCTTTGCTGAGTTATTGTTATGCCTCCTTTCCCTATTTACCGTGACCAGCGTTAACATATTCGCCGCCGGGATAAGGGGACATTCACTCTCCATTAAATTACAAAATGAATTGTCTAGCAATTGTATATGCTATTATAATTCTTATATGCTGTATTTTTAATATGATGTATACTTGCTTTTTATGATTCTGTGTTCATGCAATTACAAAGCTTTTTTATAATACAGGAAAAGAAAGAAAGTATGGCAGACTATTATAAAAATAGGTAGAGGGCATGTTATTAATATGAAAGCATGTAACACAATAATATTTTATTGAAATATGAGACCAAATTTTTGGGGAATATTAATATAATTATTGGTGCAGATTATTAGTATTGTAATTAGCATGAGAGCAGATTAATATAATTATTATTATTCCAATTGTTATATATTATAAATATTTTAACAGGTTCAAATTATTATTAATAAACATGGGAGCAGATTAATATAATAAAATATAGGTGCAGTTTGTTGTAATAAAAACACATAGAGGCATGCTATTTTAATTAAGATTTGGGGCAGATCCTGTTTAGAACTGTATTCATTCTATCGTATATGTTTCTGCTTTTTGAATCACTTTACCACAGTGATCACTGCTGGGAATGTGCGGTATGACAGCTAAAACTTGGTCCAACCACAAAGTTCTGATGACAGCAGGAGAAGACAAGGGAGTGGGTTGCTTGAGTTCTGAATAACAGTAAATAAACAATAAACGTAAAAAAACAAGAATTCACTCTAAACTTTTCTTAAAGTATGATCTTATTTCACCTAGGAACCTTAACATGGTGTCAGTGGGAATAAGATAAACTCCTATGTTGGTGTCTGCAGGATTTTCCTTAACATTGGAGGGTATCCATCTCATGGAGCGATTATAATTTTAGATGTTTACTACGTGAAAAGAAACTTGCATACAAAAATACCATGGTTTCATTGTTTTAGTTATAGAAAAAAAGGTAACGGTTAGACATGTTTTATCATGATTCTTTATTTAAATGATTTGGTCAGAAATGAATAATATTTCAAAAGTGTTGTTAAGTGTTAGTCTTTTTTTTTTTTTCAAAAAAGAGAGAAATGCAGCCTTGTTTTTATTTCTTGACTGATTAACAATCTGAATACTTTTATTGAGTTCAAATAGGAACTCTTGTAAGCTAATTTTTGCAAACTACATAGTGTGGTTCACAGCAGGGAAATCTTCAACAATTTTCACAGCAAGTTATTTTTGTAACAGCCTTTAATCCTTGAGTTAAAATAACATTGGCAAACAAGACATTTAACAAGATCCATTTGTGCTAGAATTCAAAGTGTGAAATTATGAATCCCTATTCCTATTCTTTTTCCTGGGAACATGTTTGATTTTTAGCAAAACAAAGACACCTTTACAAAAAGTTAAAATATTACCAATGTTTTGGCTTGTATAGGGATCTCCAGATAAAACTGTAAATAAATATTATAATCACAGTCATCTGTATATCTATAATCATCTGTATAAGCAGGAGTGTCTGAAATTTTTTTTTTTTTACAACTTTTTTTTTCAATGTTACTTATGAAAATTAAAAGCATACTCTGGTTAGTTATGGAAGGAAAAAATAAGCACAGCTTTATAATGATTTATACATTAATCAATAATTTTTTTTACGGAAGGCAGTTTGCAAACTTTTGAACACCAAAGCTTAGACGGGGGGGGGGGGGGGGACGTAGCACAAGAAACAAATCATGTAGTCTGCAGAAAGCATGCTGATGAAAGTCTTCTGGGGGGGTCTGCCTAGGGTCTGCCTATGGCCGGCAGTAGACGTGGGTGAAGTGAGCTTCCGTTCTCGGGCCAAACTATTGTGGGAGATCTATTTACTAGACGTCTTTTACCATTCCAGAGGGGTAGTAAGGGAGCACAGAAGATCAGGGGCATCCAGTAGAGTAAAGACCCTAGGAGAGACCTGCATGATTCTATCAGGGGTTCCTCGGGGTCTTCCAAGATGGCGTCTGATGAGGCCCCAGCTCCAACCCTCTCTCCTGTTGGAGACTCAGCAAGCTCTGAGTACTGGCAGGCAGATAAATGAGTGTGAGACATCAGATGGACACCTAGCGGACACTAATATACACCAGGTATTTCAGTGGTTTTTCTCAGTTCTCAGTCTTCAGATAATATTGAGGATCGCAAAAGGCACGATAATATTCACATTAAAGGCCTCCCAGAGGCCACAGGCTTAACGATCTTCAGGATACCATAATGGGGGTCCTAAACACCTCATTAAGGAGGGAACCCACAACTGAGTTTGCGTTTGACTGGGTACATCGAATTCCTGCTAACAGGAATCCAAATGCCACCACATCATGATGTTCTTTGCTGGGTTCCTTTTTACAGAGTGGAAGAGGAAATTCTCAGAAAAGCTTGAGACAGGAGTTCACTTGATTTTGATGGGGCATCCTCACTTTTTATCCAGATGTATCTTGCTGAACCCTGGCAAGGTCATCGAGCCCTGCGTCTCTTGACTCAGAAATATTTATCTTACAAGTGGGGTTACCCATTTCATCTTTTCATTCATCATCATCAGAAGACCTATACCATACGCAGCATCCCTTGACTCAGAAACAACTATCTTACAAGTGGGGTTACCCATTTCATCTTTTCATCTGTCATCATGAGAAGACCTATACCATACACAACCCAGCAGATGTTGCACAGTTGGTTGAGGTTCTCCACATTGAACTGCTGCAACTAGGAGCTTGGCCTGACCCACTAATGCTGGATTGGCCTCCACTTCAAACACAACCTGTAACTCCTGGTCTGAGCGCTCATCCACTGTTTCTGTTTTATCTACCCAGAGAGGGGTCTTGGATTTACCTGGACTGAAGTTATTCTGTTGACATCCTTTTATGTAACATCTATACCATATCGTTTCCACCACCTGGATGTGTATCACAGTATGTGGCTCCCTTTACTTCTCCGTTTTCATGTGTGGAATACTAACCATAGGTGACTTGCACATATCGTTGGGACTGTTCTCTTCCACTGGCATGGAATTACCAGATTAGGCCTGGTTTTTGGTTATCACCACATTGTTGTTTCCTCGCATCCTTGGCTGGCCGTATTGGTACTACTTACTACTATTTGTTATCACTGACTGCTGATTCGGCGGCCTTTTGGAGTACTCCACTACATCATCAAGTTAATGTAGTCGCTTAGTCGTGAGTCCCCAACATTCAAATTTGGGGTATGTGTTTGGTTAGTGATGCTATTAGGGAGGATATCCTAACCCAGCACCTTTATTTTACCTGATCTTTCCAACCAGAAGAGTACCCTTACAGGGTATCTAGCTGTATATATTATATTTTATTGTTGAGTACCTCTGCGGCTATGTTAGTCTTACATTGAATTAATTATTTAGTTATTCTCATCCATCATATTTAAAATTTAGTTCGATAACTGTTTGGGGCATATACATTCATACTCATATCAAAAATGCCCCTGGAGTATCAGGTAATGACCCGTAGGGTCTTTTATCATACCTTTACATGTAAGAGGTATGTGTATGAAACATAATTAGTACGTCCCGTTTCTCACAGAATGTGGCATGGTAAATTTGGGGATAATGCTTATGGAAAAACTTAGGGCAGGAAGAATTAGAAAATCTAGTTTCCCTATGGGCACACAATATTGGCATGTTGGGAAGAATAATAATAGAATGCCTTCCCCGTTGTATTGGGGGAATTGAGCCCTTGGTTGTTATGTGACAGTATCACACATTCAGGATGAACCATGGTAAATATTTAGGATAATGCCTATTGCAACTTTCCCAGATAGTGCAGTCTATACCTTCCACACCAATCTTATCCGAAACCTTGTGCTGGTGTGGTAACCATTAGGGCATGAGTGGCTCAGCATAATACTTCAACCGGATTCAAACAATCCATAACATTAGAAAACAATACTATCATGACAGAACAGAAAAAAGTATAGTCAAAGTATATCATCCTGAGCAGTAAACATTACAGGCCATAGGTGAGAGTTACATCGCCTTGCACCCTCAGACTTGAGGTTGCATCAGTGGACCATCAGTCTGTATTAAAAATTGTGAAGCGTTTCTCATTATTTGATTTCTGAGGTGAAGAGCGCTTCCTTCGGTGGTTAGTTTCCCAAATCTGTGACAATCGAGAGGTACTTTGAGATCTTGGCAAAGGGCTCTGTGGATTAGGGTCCTTGGAGGTCCGCAGCTTTAATCGCGCAAACAGATCTTGCACCTCCTCTGGTGTAGTAAAGGAATTGATTTCTCCATGGTGCATGAATGACAATTTAAAGGGGAATCCCCACCTGTATTTTATGCCCAGTTCCTGTAACATTGTTAGGAAAGGTTTTAACACCTTGCGTTTCTGTATGGTTTGTGTAGCTAGGTTGGCATAGATTTGGTGTGCATGCGATTGACGGGTAAGATCCCTTCATTATGACCTCTTTAGTTTTCCAAAAAGTAGGCTTGACGATCACATCTCTCGGGGCTTCACCCCGTACTTTAGACTACACATTTTACTCTTTGGTCCATGCCACTTATAGTCGGATATACCACTTTTTAGTTTCACACCGTCTACTGGATTGGAATCCTGTCATTTATAGAGAATCAATTATGATCAGACAATTTCCCCTTGTTTTTTAAAATCACTATCTCCTGTACTATTAGACCATTCCCCTCACGGTAATGTAACAATGCCCTTCTGAACGATGTACTGGTTCAGACAGAAGTGAAACTTGCAATTGCTAACTTTAGAAGCGACCACCAGACTGACACCACTTCCTCTCCGATACGTTGGAAAGTGCGCTCTCAAGTGAGTTGTGTGTGGGGTCCTTATTATCTCATGGCTCTCACATTAAAAGAGAGAAAGTCTCCAGGCTATCCTCCTTAATTACAGAAATTCAACAATTGGAGACGACGCATAAGCAGACCCAAGATATAACCACTTATCAATCTCTGCTTTTGCATCAAGCTGAACTGCGTAAATTATTAGACCAAGCACAGCTGCCCCTATGCGACTGCATGCTGGCGTCTATATATGGACATGGGAACAAGTGTGGCAGGATGCTGGCACACTCTATAAGGACTTGCCATTCACGGAACATACAATATACAATGTATACACATACACTGCTAAAATAGCCTGTGAGACTGGTCAGTTACAGAGCGCTTCCATGGCAATCAATACAGTGGGCCTTTGAAGCCTACTGTATGAAACTGCGCCAGCCAGGCTCTTAAGATGCCCAACACACTCAAACTCTGAAGGAATACATTAACGCAACTAAACTGCCCAGACTGGTGCCTACAATAGTACAATATTTAAAATATTCCTTCACGGAACTTGAAATTAACCAGGCCATAACCAGTTTTTCCCTTGGGCAAGAGCCTGGGGCCAGATGGCTATACAGGGTGATTTTGTAAGTGCTAATATAAAGAATTGTCTCCTATTTTGGAGGACATTTTCAATTTCATGTTCCACACCCTTTCCCAAACAAGCTTAAGAGGCTTATTTAACTTTAACACAGAAAGAGGGGAAAGACCCGGCAGAATGTGCAAGTACAGGCCTATATCCCTAATCAACAAAGACCTTAAGTTGTACCCAAAACTTATTGCTAACATTAAAGCCACTCATCCCTCTTTAATAAATGGTGATCAGATGGGTTTTGTACCAGGGAGGGAGGCTGACAATACCACCATTAAGACTATGATAAATATTGATTATGCTAAAGCCTGTAATCTACTTTATCTCCTCTCCTTAGGCACCGAGACGGCATTCGATTGTTTATACTGGGAATTCCTGAGAGCCACTTTAAAGCAAATAGCCTTCCCAGGGGCCTGATAGAGAAAATATTTGCTCTATACGGTTGCCCATCTGTCAGGATTTGTGTAAATGAGGTCAGATCAGGTGACCATCAGTAATGGCACGAGCCAAGGGTTTCCGCTATCATTGTACCTCTATATTTTGGCAATGGAACATGTAGCCAACGCCCTACAAGCTAATCCATCCATACAGGGGCTAGAGATAGGAAACAGTCAATACAAACTTTTTTTTTTGCAGATGATTTACTAATCTGTCGGTGTTCCAACACCTGAATTGCTTTTCCATCAATCCTCCAGGAACTGCATATGTTCCAATTGTTCAGTAACTTTAAGATCAATTCACATAAAGCAATGGCTTTCTGAATCTCTCAACCCCAAGACGAAGTGACAGACCTTTCCATTTCATCGGTCAACATCTCACTGCGCAACAATGATTTTGCTACTGGGAATAATACATGTGATTTACATTATTATTATTATACAGTATTTATATAGCGCCATCATATTACACAGCACTGTACAGAGTCCATAGTTGTGTCACTAACTGTCCCTCAAAGGAGCTCACAATCTAATGTCCCTACTATAGTCATATGTCATTAATGTAGTCTAGGTCAATTTAGGGGGAAGCCAATGAACCTAACTGCATGTTTTTGGCATGTGGTAGGAAACCGGAGCACCGGGAGGAAACCCACGCAGACACGGGGAGAACCTGCAAACTCCATGCAGACAGTGTCCTGGCTGGGATTCGAACCTAGGACCTAGCGCTGCAAAGGCCAGAGTGCTAACCCCTGAGCCACCGTGCTGCCCATGATATTGCATGTGCTGATTCCAAATTTGCCATTCACGTACACATTTTAAGGTTTAGGCTACGCTATTGGGGGACCTGCCTGTTGGGTGGGGCAGATGACTTTTCTATTTTCAACTCAGAGATTTTGTGGTGGGGTTAAATGATCAGGGGGCCCTATGTAGGATTTCACATCATTTGAACGGATATGTACTCAAGTGACTCTGTTAAATCGATTTCTGCTGATCCCAGATCAGTTTCCCTCTCTCTCCTAGCCTTTGTTTTCAGTGCGCTGGGAGCAATGAATAACACACCTGCAGCTCAAGCATGTAGTTAAATCACTTCTCAAAGCTTTATTATCACATCCCAGTTTTTATAGTCAAACAACAGGGTGGGAGGCACTTAGTAGTTCGTCCATAACAAGAAACTTAATCAACAACTTGGCTGAGCAAGATGTTTCAAGGTAAGAAGCCTCAAGGTAGGAATGGAGCAAATATTGATTTACTGATAAGGAGGATATAACTATTTTTGACACTTAAGCATCGGGGCTGGTATTTGTGGATCAAGAAGCATCATCCTGGCGCTGGAACGGCGGTGCCTTTTCCACTCTTGAGGCATGCATCCAGGTGGGTCCTCCACTGGTCAGCATGGCTGTTCCAGTAATGCCTTGCACGGTGACCGGAGGTCCAAAGGGTGGATCCAAGGACTTGTGTATGTGCAGACCTTTAACCAACACTACATCTCCGGGCTTGGATAGGTGCGTCGGTTGATCTGTAGGGAGAGAAGATATCTCCGTAGCTGCTATTCAATTTTTTTAATAGGTTTAGCTACATATTGGTCTTGAATTTGTTAGAGATCCCCGGGTAATAAAACTAAAGGGTCTTTAGCCCAGGTGGTGGGAAAAGGTCTTCCCATCAGAATTTCAAAAGGTGATAGCTTATTAACTGGGTTGGGTGTCATTCCTATTTCTGCTAGTACGGCTGGTAGGTATTGGTCCCACTTATGGAATGTCCCTCCAGTTTCTTTTCTAAGTTTGTCTTTCAATGTCCTATTTTTCCTTTCTACTACTCCAGCACTCTGGGGGTGATATGGGATGTATAACTTCCATTCTATGTTCATCATTTTTTAAATCTCCTGTGACTTTAGAGGTGAATGGAGTGTCATTGTCTGAGCATATTCTCACTGGGCATGCAAATTTGGGGATGATCTCATTGCACAGTATTTTAGCTACTGTCCTTGCATTTTCATTCCTGACTACAAAAGCTTCTACCCATCTGCTGAATCTGTCTGTGATCACTAATATTATCTGACATCCGTAAAATCAATTTGTAACTCTTGCAATGGACTCTGTGGAGGTAACAAATGTTCATGTTGTCCTGTTTTCTTCCCTTGCACATTATTTCTGGCACATGTTAGACAGCGGGAAAGTATGGCTTGTGTGTTCCTTTAAATTTTGGGCACGAAAGCGCTTGTTTATTTCTTGTGTTGTTGTTTTAATGCTCTTGTGTCCTATACCATGAATTTGAAAAAAAATGAGGGGTAGCATTATTTGGGGTAGCCCTACTATCCCTCCTTTTGACCAGATTCCAAAGGAATCTAAGGTCAATCTTTATTGTTCCCAAAAGTCAATATCCTGTGAGGTGGCGAAGGACTGTAATTGTGTCAGAAGTGTGTTGTATTCAGTGGAAGCTGGGATGTCAAGCAAAGGGGTATCGGGGGGGGCGGGGGGGGGGATGAGGAGCTAGTGTTGGGTGTGGTAGACTGAGCAGCGGCCTTGGCATGAAAATCTGCTAGTCTGTTGCCCCTGGCATTAAAGAAGTTAGAAGAATTGTGTGCTTGACATTTGACAATGGCTATTTGATTGGGGAGGTGAATTTCAGTGATGCATGAGTGTGACTCTTGCACTTCATCCTCTGCCCTTTTAAGACCTAAGAGGGCATTGAGCACAGCGACAGGACCGCTGTTAGCAGAAGCATATTTTATATGTAATCCTGCAGTGGATGATAACTTTAAAACCAGACAACCGTTGTGCTGTCATGTGTTGAGTGATTAAATTCTTAAGCAAGTGTTGTACAGCATGAGATGTATCAGCTTGTGACCCAAAGTTCGAAATGAGACACTTTCCACCGCCATTGCACATGATGCCAGCACACGCAGACAGACTGGCATGCCTTGCACAGTAACAGGCAGTGTCTTAGAGACATATGCCACACGCCTCAGTTTACCCCTTTGCATCTAAGCAAGCACAGCAGCCATGGTTTTACAATTGTCTCTTGCATACAATACAAATAGAACAATAAAATTCCACATTCCCGAAGCAGGGGCAGAGCTCAGGGATTCTTTTAACATCAAAAATGCTTTAGTCATTTCATCAGACCATTGAATGTTGTTAGGGGCACTGAAGTGGTACTGGGATGGAGCTGTGAGTCCCAATACGAGCAGTCAGGGATCCAGTGTCTGCAAAAATTGATCATGCCAAGAACACTGAGCTGCTGTTTCTTTGTCTGGGGGCAAGACAGACTGGTAATGGCATGTACACAGCTGGGAGCTAGCAGACGGGGTCCTGGGGTTAAAAGCATTTTCAGGAATGTGACCTGTTGCAGACAAAACTGAACCGTTTTTTGTGACACCCTCTGTCCCTCTTTTACCAGAAAACACAACAATGAAACTGTATCCTTCTGACATGCCTTCTGAGAGGGGCTACATAACAACAAGTCATCCACATATTGTAGTAGCGTGGAACCATGCTGCGGCTGCCAGTTGGCAAGACACTGCTGGAGAGCAATTGAGAAGACTGCCGGGGAGTAAACAAAGCCCTGGGGCAAGCGGCACCAGGTATATTGTTGTCCCTTGAAAATAAAAGCCATAAGAGGCTGAGTCTCGGGTGACAATGGCATTGAGGAAAATGCATTGGCCAAATCAATACCACTGTAAAATTGGGTCTCGGCGCTACTGCTTTAAGCATGGTAGAAAGATCTGATATGACCAGTGTCTGGGGCGTGACCAGCTCATTGATTGCCCTGAGATCCTGTGTAAAGCAGTATGAGCCATTAGGCTTTTTGACAGGATTTACTGGAGTATTGTAAGGAGAGCAAGTTTTCTTAAGTATACCTTGTTGGCAAAAATATTGAATCATGGATGCTAAGGAGTCTTCCTTGCCTTTAGTACTGCTTTTGGTATATTGGTGTATGTGGTTTTGTAAGTGCTGTATATGGGGTGAAGGCCAGGAATCCCACGTCATATGGTCCAGTGGACCATGTGCTGTTGGGGACCGGAAAATCCAATAAAGGCAATGGCAAAGTTGTGTTGACATTAATCCCTCTCTTTGGATCAACAAAAAGTGACATTCCCAGAGATCCCATCAGGTCTCTTCCTAACAAGTTAACTGGACAGCTAGGTAATACCTTGAATGAGTGATGTGTAATGTATTCTCCATGTACTGTACATATGGGGATATAAGGTGTGCGTCTTATAGAGGTGATGACTCCGTTTATACCAACAGAGGGCCCACCACGTGTAGATGGACCTGACCAGGATCGGAGGACAGAACAAGTCGCTCCTGTGTCTACTAATAAATCTGTCAGGAATTGTCCTACTTTTAATGTGATTGTTGGGTTTTCATCAGCCTGGTCAGAGATACGTAACATAGTGGTGGTGGAGTCCCTGTACATCTGGCTTGGACGGCTTAGGCAGCTAAAAATATCTTGCAGCATCCTTTGTCCATCCACCGAGTTCCGAATGCTAATTGATTAGGACACTAGACAAGTCAGACTAAACAAACTTTTTGTCAACATGGATAAAGTTGTCTAAGAAAGAGTGGTAATCTCTGTTCCTGATGCATTTCTCAATTTGGCTTACTCAGGGGTGGTGGAAACTTAAGCTGGTAGTACAACATGGCATAGCAAAACATAGATCAAAATTAGAACAGTTGTGGAAAAAGAATGGCCCTTTCAGGCAACGTAAATTAGTCAAAACTTTAAAAGTATGTATTTACATACAAAAATAAAGCAAAACTGGTGCACTTCTAGAGTTCTGCTCAAGTGATTCTAGTCAGAATAATAATGGATCTAAAGGAAACTCAACTGAGTGATAACACAAATGAAATTCAGAATGTGTTTTTTAAATATTTCAATGTAGATTGAACAATAGAAAAATCAAAATGTTTCCGATTTCACATTTTTGCTGTGTGGCTTCCTCGGAGGACTGATAAGAGACTTTAACCAGATTTATAATTGTTCTTGGATGAGGTGTAGATGTAAGAAAAGAAGATAAGGAAGATTATGATCTGAAGTGTTAGCGCTAAGGTACAAGTAAGTATTTTACTGTGACATACCAAATTCTGATGTTGGAGAGACATATGGTGTATGGATCCAAAGCTGACCTGAGGCATCCAATTACTCTGCATGCCAGATACCAGTCTGACCTCCGAGTTTAACAACCTTAAACCATTCAATATCACCTTCTACTAATTATACTGACAATCATTTTCATTTTCATTTCATAATGATTGTTATTTTTGTGCTGTAAATGTACAAGGTTTCAATCGTTACAAGAAAAACAACTGGGGGTACCCTGATTTGGAATCAGCAAGACAACCTGTGCCACATGGTTCTGATGTTCCCATACTAGTGTTCAGTACACTCCCTGATATTCCTGTATCCGACATGGAGGATATACAGGGTTTGGAGTGTAATCCAGGTGTTAGCATTGGAAGTGAATATGAAGGAAGTGTTTCATCAAACCAGCAGTTCTCCCAAGAAGAGCTCAATGATTTTATACATGACCTAAGTCTGTCAAAACAAGCATCTGAACATTTAGCATCCAGGCTAAAAGAAAAGAACTGTCTGAGAGCGGAAGTTAAAATAACGCTTTATAGGACAAGATAGCTGACACTCCTACCATATTTCAGTGAAGATGCAGACTTTGTGTACTGTTGTAACTGGTCTGTAACCCTGGACTACTAGCACATATGGGAGTACCAAAATAGCGAATACCAGAAGACTGGCAGCTTTTCATAGCCAGTTCTACTCAAGGTTTGAAATCTGTTTTACTGCATAATGGCAACTGCTATGCATGAATTCCAATTGGTCACTCAACAAAACTTAAAGAAGAATATGAAAATATCAAAATGGTGTTACAAAAGCTTTGCTATCATGAACACCAATAGTCCAGATGTGTTGATTTAAAGGTACCCATGTTTCATCTTTTTGTGGGATAGTAGAGCAAAGCAGGATCACTGAAAAAAAGTGACATGGCCTCCAATGGAAAACATGAAAAAAGGTGCAGCAAACATCATTAACGAGCCAATGATTGACAAAAAATGAATCTCCCTCCACTACACATAAAGTTAGGATTAATGAAGCAATTTGTTAGAGCTCTGAACAAGGACGGTGATTGCTTCAAATACATTTGTAGATTCTTCCCTGGATTGAAAACTGAAAAATAAAATAAAAGCAGAAATCTTTGATGGATCCTAGATTTGGAAACTGATAAGTTATTCAAATTTCACAAGTTACACGAGTTACTGACTGATACTGAAGCTTCTTCCTGGCACAGCTATGTCATGGTTGTCAGGAACCTCTTGGGTAATCATAAAGCACAAAATTATGAAGAACTGGTACAAAACTTGCTCTCCATAGCCATTTGCAAAAATTTCCAGAAAACCTGCGGATTTCAGTGAGGAACAAGGGCAAAGGTTCCATCAAGATATAAAGATGATGGAAGAAAGGTATCAGGGCAGATGGGATAGACACATGATGGCAGACTACTGCTGTCCTGATCATCAGCATAAAAGGAAATCATACAAACTGAGTTTTTCAATGACTTCTTTGTAATTAGTTCATAAAATATATGAGGGTATTATTGAGGTCATTATTTCAAAAACTAGAGCCAATCTAGCAAAACCAATACCATATTTGGAATCTGTGCATTAATCATAACCTACAATTACTTAATCTGTTTGCCAAGAAATTGTTTGTTGACCAGTGTTAACTGATGGCTCTACTTATTGACTGATTATCATCTTGTCATAGTTGGACTTTCTCTTTATGACCTGGTATCTCATCGGGAACGGTGTCACCCAGCTTACATAAAGGGACTCCATTCTGCATATCCCTAGAGGCAGACAGCATAAGTGTCTCCACCATCAGACTTTGGTATGTCACAGTAAAATACTTAACTGTACCTTCAAGCTAACAGTTCAGATCTAGTTAAAGTTTCTTATCAGTGCCTTCTGGCAAAGATCAAGTTTACTTTTGCCTTTGTCAGGAGTGCTGGTGAATAGGGTGCCAGCCGCCTCGGCCTTGCAGGGTTACCCTGCTATTGGGGTAGGCTCCACCCAAAAACGTTGAGAGCGATCGGCAAATCCCTCATGTGCAACCCCCGTCTTGTACATGAGTAGGCTAGCTTAGGTTCGATGGGTGAAAGAAGTGTGCCAGATGCACTTCATACATTAAAACTGGCCGTGTCAAGGACTGGATGTTATGGAATGGAATGGGTACCGAAAGGGTGGAGAAGAGTTATAGAAGTATGGGTCTAATGGACATCTTAATCAAAGCTATGCGTCCAAAGGAGGAAATTGGGAGCGATCCCTCTGAAAAGCGGGATGTAATTGCTTTTGTACAGTGCATGGTATGCTAAAGTCAGGTGAATCCCTGATTTGTTGAACTAGGGTGGCCGGTAAAAAATTTATGGAAAATCCTCAGTAGGAGTCAGATCATGATTATCAGCAGCCATCCATTTGTTCCACTCTTCTCTCATAAAGACTTAGTTTATGTTTTAATGGAAAGGTTGAGAGGTTGCAACTGGCTGGTAAGACCCCCAGGAATTACAACTACATGAGTTTTTTTAAATCTTTTTTTTGTAGTATTGCTACTATGTGCTCTAAACTGGTTGAGCGCTATTAAAGCAGGTTTTTTTAGAAGCCTTTCAGGAAGTTTGAACCTCGCTTTTTTAACCCATACTCTAATTCCATTTTTGTCCATTCATCCTTTCTCATGAACATGCACAACAACTCGTTGTGGAATCACTTCTTTTGGAAAGTTTTTCCTTTTGAAAATTAACATCTGCGGCAATTTGGTGCACAACAAGACAACACAACAGTGTAATGCGTTTTCTCATGTCCTGAGGTTTTCATGGTTATGGTTTTGGCACCTTTCAGATCAACATATTATGTGCCATAACAGGCACAGATGACTGGAAGCAGAGAGCCTATAAAGCCCCAGCAGCCAATGACAGCATGGGACACGAAGGAACCACTCTGCTAATCAACTGCACACAGCTCAAACTCCATTTAGCTGTGCAGCCTCAGTGCAGAGGATGCCAAGGGAAAAAACCCAGCTACAGCGAAACAGGGATGCTGCAATCCTCAGAGCACTGATCCTGACACCCCTGTGCTACCGCGAGCGCAGACGGCGAAGGAAATAGGCTTTGCTCGCCCTCCTGCGGTGGGGTATGGCCTGGGATAACCTCTCTGATGTCACAGGAATAAATCAAAATCCAGCAAATATATGAATTCTTCCTAATTCTATCCAGCCATTGGAGTCCCTTATTACTAGACAGCCTGGGGGAAGGCTAAGAAGGTTTTTTGTTTGTGAGTAGACTAACCCTCTTTAACCTCACTGGTGGTCTGATTATGACAGCTGTCAAAGCGGTTCCTTTCTGTTTAAATTTCATGCATGGTCACACCCCCTAGCGCACAGTCCCGCACACCTACACATCTCATTGATCATGCAGGGGACGCAAGGCCAGGGGACACAGATGCCGGGTAGACTCATTACCCCTTTTGGTAATGAAAATTAACCCCGAGCCACACTCGCCGATCCAAGTATGAGCTAAGCGGCCCCTTGAAGGGGGTAGAGCCTCTTTCAATATCTGAGTGGCAGGGAGGCTGTGCAAAAGAGCGGCTAGGCTAGATGGCACTGCAGCCGGCAACCAAGCCCCCCTTGGAAGTCTACAATCGCCGCCATCAGCATGGGGGGTGGGTGGAAAGGCTGGGTGTGTGGCAATAACTTAAAAAACTTCATAAGACACACAGACATTTCCCATTTTTGGGAGAAAAAAGTGTGCCTTATGGAGCGAAAAATACGGTAAATCTTTACATCAAATTTCATATATTGTACTATATATATATATATATATTTTATAATAACATGTTTTAATATTTAGTAGGGTGATTTTGCCAGCACTTTCCACCATATATACCTACTGGAAACTTTGTTGCTGTCAAACAGTTGGCAGCTACACCAGCAAAACTGCATCCATCAGTACATCAGTAGTGTCCATCAGTACACCAGTGTCACGTCTCCTTGGCAACTGGGCAGCACTTCATGTTACATTGTCCCAGTCAACCACATCGATTCCCATCATACTACAGTTGCCGGGAAGGGACAAGAAGCTATGTGCACTTAAAAAATATAGCAGCCATTGAAATAATGTTGTTGACAGGAGAGTGAGTTTTTTGTGAGTTAGTTCTATTTTTACTTTATATTTCTTTGTTTTTGTTTTTAAGCCGGGATTAAATATCATAAACCACAATGAAATACTATTATGAAATAAAATGATAAACAAAGTCCATGTATTACATACTTGATTAAAATACTATAAATCGATACCCTGGTACTATGTCTGATTTAGCTTTATTCTCATTGCCTCAACAAATGCGCCAATGCCAAGGCTGTGCTATAGTCATTCAAATGGTTCACACCTAATATTTCCTACTATAACAAAATGATACATGATTTCCACATTGAAAATAGCACGTTGCTTTTATGATTAAATGAGACAGACCACCAAACAAAGATCAGCATTACATTTAAATGGTAAAGAAGCTACACAAACCACTCAAGTGCTCTTAATTTTATGACCCTTGCAACCTGAGGCCACTGGAGGATTTATAATTTAGTCAGCATTATGCAGTTTGAAGTGTTTCATGTTCTGCATGGGGGCAGGTTGCAATCCTAATATCAGTGACCATGAAAAATATGCACATGCGTTTAGAATTAAAATCTCCAAGGGCATAATGAAAAGATAGACACATGTTGCTATGTGTGATGGAGACTGACTTTTTTTAAATCAATCATTTAGACATAATTATTCACAATTTTATGTTTTGCCAATGACTTTCCATTTAGTAAAGAGTTGTAATATGCATGCATATTTTGGAAAGTTAATAAGTTCCAAACCTTTGATCCTTAGAGCAAAATGCCTTTGTTAAATGCTCTTGTGGCATATACAACTTCTCACTGACAGTTCATTTCAGATAAAAAGAGTAATTGCTTTTTTTATCAAGTTCAGGAATATGGCTTGTTTCCCCCACTCTGCCTATTACATCAGTTAATATAGTGTTACCTTTCATTGGTTTGTCTTATTAAAAGTGCCTACACGAGCAGCAACAGCCTTATTTAAATTCATTTTTCATCTGAGATATGTGTATATCACTTACTCTACACTATGTGTGTAGTTAATTGTTTGTTGTAGTGTTGTGATGTTGTGATATGTCAGAATTGTCATTATCATTTTTTTAAACCAATTAAATTGTTTTTTAAATAAAACATAGAAACAGTTATAAATACAAATGAAAAAATAAAATACAGTTTTGGCAAATTATGTGTAAAATAGTTTTACTATTTTATTTAATATATTGATCATACATAAATCTTTAGTGACATGAACTGTTAAATGTTCTGTAATGCATTTATTTTTAGTATTCCTTCACTGTTTGTAACATTATACATCAAGATGGGTAATATTATAAACACAAGGCAACAAAAACTTTTTTTTGTAGTCATCAGGGACCATAACAGACTTTTCTAAATCAATTTTTCAAGCTGATTTCAGACCAGCTTTCAGTTTTTTACAGTCAAGTCAACTTTTTGAGTTATGTTGAGTTAAGTTGGGTTTTAACTAAAGCTTCATTAACCTCCCTGGCAGTATGAATAGATAGTATTTTTAAATGTAAAAGTGCTACATTTAAAAATACTCATTATTTTAAATTTCCAGCCTGGTCCCACCTACCTGCCCAACAGTCCCATCCTTCAGCCTAAGGCTCGCAAGCATATGCACGGCCAGCATCTACTTCCCCTGGCCTTGCGTCCCCTACATTTGCATCGCCAGGGGAAGCAGATGTCGGGCATCGCTAAAGGACACTGTGAGCACCGCTGGAGGATGCTGCTGGAACTTGGGAACCAGGTAGGAGTTTTAAACTCTCTGGCAATTCCACCCCGAGTGTAGCTTGGGGTTACTGCTTTTGGCACTGAAAATTAACCCCGAGCCACACTCAGGAATATCGCCAGGGAGGTTAAAGTAATTTTTATAATATATTCAGCATGAAGTCAAATAGGCAAAAAGTGACAAAGGTATACAAAAAGGGTCTGTCAGTTACCACTGTTTCTTCAAAAACACGTACGCTAAGGTACAGCAACCAGCAGTAGTTGCCATCATACTCTTATTCCAAAAGCTTTGGTAGCAACACTCCATCGAGCTGGTGTCAAGGTGAAAATATTCTCCTTGCTTGTCACTCACCAATATTTTCTGGTAAAAACTCTAGATGGTGGTAAAATAAGTGTATTTTCAATGACATGTGACAGCCCAGTTTCTGATAATAATGAAGCAGATTCTAAACTCCGTTCTTGTATGCATGAGAAAAGTTTTCACAGAGCCACAGAGTGCCGCCCATGCTAGGAGGGATTGTTTTGAACCTTCACACCTTAATCTCTTTCTTCATTTCTGCAGTGCTTATGTTTGGAAATTTCCCAACTGTAATGAAATAATACAGATTAAGACAGATAGACAAAACAATTCAATAATGCAATAACAATTAATAAGCTATAACAAAAGATAATTAGCTGCGGAAGAAAACCCAAGGAGTCTGCCGGAAATCAATAACTTTTCTGATTTCTGTTTTTGTATAATATATATATATAAAGTCCTCATATTCAATTCTGTTCTGCATGTCCTGTTTAAAAGTTCCTCCGGTGGTACTGGAATGGCAACAATATATGGCATAGTTCTAGATGACAATGGAATAAGAGTACATATCCAGCAGTCCGTCTTATTCATCAGCTGGGCATAACAACCTCCAGTTCAGATTCCAATATCTCTCTTTTCTCTGTCTCAGCTTGGAGCGCCTAAAACCCAGAAATCACACCTGTGCAGCGGCCTTCTGCTCCTTTTTGTCATACCGAGACAGATCTAATTCCCTCACCGACTGGCAGGGATCTGCCAATCGGATCGGTGCAACATATTTATTACACTCGCAAGCAATTGGGTTCCAGTGTCCAGATGTGGACACCCAACTTGGGAGTGGACTCGCAATCTGATCATCCTGAAACTTTCTTTTACCCCAGCTAAAGAACTTCTGCATTTTATTCTGATTGTACTATGACTTACAATACAAAAACCAAAATATTAAATCAGCACAAACACAATCAAAATTCTCCCACGATCAATCTTATCATCAATATCTCTAGTTTGCACACATCAAACCCCACTTCTGGTACCAAGTGTTATGTCACAAATATAGTTTGTGACAATTTATGTAAATATTGATGGGTTGAATTTGAAGTGTACAAAGAGAGATAACACAAAGACTTGAAAGATTACACTATTTAGTAATAAGACAGATTATTCAATAATGCAATAACAAATATTAAGCTATACCAAAAGATACTTAGCTGCTGAAGAAAACTGAATTTACCCAGAGTCTGCCGGAAATCAATAACTTGCTAGATGATCACAAAACATGTTGCATCCAGTTAGTTCTGGTCAAGACTAGTTATTAGGTATGACACTGTGTTTTTAACTACCCAGGAACTAAGACAATGGCCAGTGTTTGATCAGTACTGACCAATGATCATCCCTTAAACCAGTATTTTACCTTTTAAGGATACCAGTTAAAAGATATGCTGCATTTCTTTAAGATGACCTATATGGTATACATATATACCAGTAAACTCTGGTAAAGCATTATTGTTGGTGAGACATAATTGATATTAAATAAAATTGTGTTAACCCAACAGGTAACAATAATGTAGTTTTTTTTGTGACGATATGCTAAAAAAGCATATTTACACAGTCAGTTAGACTAAAACAAAAAGATATATGTCCATCAAGTTCAACCACTAGAGAAATAAACATATACCAGGTAAAACCCCTATAGACATAGTTGATCCAGAGGAAGGCAAAAAAAACCTTGGTTCAATTCGTTTCAAAAGGGAAAAAAAATTCCTTCCTGTTTCCATGAGGTAATCGGATGTTCCCTGGATCAACAGTCTCTGTTATCTTTACTTTAACTTTACAACTGGGTAAACTACCGAGTTAAATTATGTACTTCTAGAAAAAGTAGCTTTTTCTTAAAACAATATTCCAAATTTTCAAACATTTTAATAGACGTTTACAGTGAAGAATACCTTCCTTATCTGGAGATTAAATTTATTTTCCCCCAAATGCAAAGATTGCCCCCTTGTCCTTTGTATTGACCTTAATGTAAATAATTGAGAATAATTGAGAATTGAGTTCTCTATATGGACCATCTATATATTTATTTTAGGGTGATATCCTTAAACATCTCTTCTTAATGAAGAATAAATTCAGTTCAGCTAATCTGTCCTCACAGTTGAGTTTATCTATTCCTTTAATTTATTTTGTTGCCCTTCTCTGCTGTTATTAAGTCTATGATCTACCAGAACCCCCAGATCCTTTTCCATTCCAGACTCCCCGAAATGTATTTCTCCTAGACAGTATCAAGCATGCAATTTGTTAGCCCCAAGTACATAACTTTACAATTAACAACATTACATAGTTTGGTGTCATCTGCAAACACAGAAATTATACTTTTAATCCCAAACTTTACATCATTTATAAAGAAGGTAAATGGTACAGGTCCCAACACTGAACCCTGAGGTACACCACTAATAACCATGGACCATTCAGAGTATGAATGATTAATCACTACTCTCTGGATGCAGTCTCCAAATGAGTTCCTTATATGGATCATCTATATATTTATTTTAGGGTGATCATATCCCCCCTTAAATGTCTCTTCTCAAGGGAGAATAGATTCAGTTCAGCTAATCTCTCCTCATAGCTTAGCTCCTCCATTCCTTTTCATAATTTAGTTGCCCATCTCTGCACTCTCTCCAATTCAACAATGTCCTTTTTGTGAACTGGTTCCCAAAACTGGACAGCATATTCCAGATGTGGTCTGATCAATGCTTTGTATAGGGGCAGGATTGTGTCTACATCTCTGCAGTCTATTCCACTTTTAATAGAAGAAAGTACTTTGCTAGCTTTAGATATTGCAGCTTGGCACTGCATAAAGTCTATGATCTACCAGAACCCCCAGATCTTTTTCCATTTTTGACTCCCCAAATGTATTCCCCTAGACAGCATGAAGCATGCATGTTTTTAGCGCCCAAGTGCATAATTTCACATTTATCTATATTAAATGTCATTTGCCACTTGGCTGCCCAATCAAACAGTACATCCAGGTCTGCTTGTAGATTATAGACATCCTGTTTGGACATATTTCCATTACATAGTTTGGTGTCATCTGCAAACACAAAAATGGTAGTTTTAATCCCAAACTCTATATAATTTATAAAGATGTTAAACAGTAAAGGTCCCAACACTGAACTCTGGGGTACACCACTAATAACCTTATAAGGTTACAAAGTCCTACAAAGTACACTGTAACAACTGCTATTCCACTGGCTACCTGTTTACTTACTTCCTCATAAAAAGAGAGTAAATTTGTTTGACAGCTACTGTCTTTCTTGAAGCCATGCTGACTATCACTTATAATATTATTTTTTTTTTAATTTTTAAAAAAATATATTTTATATATATATATATATATATATATATATATATATATATATATATATATATTAGCAGAAACTCCTTCTTTGTAGTTACCTGGTAATGACTTTGCTCCCCTTTTGAAGATAGGAACCCAGTTGGCCTTAGGCCAATCCATTGCTACCTTGCCAGTGACTAAAGAGTCTCTAAAAATTAGAGATAATGGCTTTGAAATAACCGAGCTCAGCTCTTTGAGGACACGTGGATGTACATCTTTTGTTACATTCTTTATAGGTTTCAAATGATGAAGGTGATCCTTCATTTTCATATTTTTGGAATGCCCTTTTCTTGTTCTTTTGCATAGCATTTGTAACATCAGCTGTGAGCCACATGGGTTTTAATTTTAGCCTCTTGAACTTATTACCCTTTGGAATATATTTTTCAGTGTGCTTTTGTAGAACAGACTTGAAACATTCCTATTTCTGTTCTGTGTTTTTTGAGGACAATATTGTCTCTCAGTCCAAGTCACAGAGAGCCGCCCTTAATAATGGAAAATTTGCTTCCTTAAAATAAATGTTTGTATCTGTCCTGTTTTTGCTTCCTGTTAAAGCTTACATTAAATAAAATCATATTATGGTCATTGCCACCCAGATTCTTTTTTATATGCTCATTTGTTATAAGCTCTGCATTGTTTGAAAGAACTAGCTCCAACAGAGTATAATTTCTAGTTGTGGCATCTATAAACTGTACTATAAAATAATCTTGTATTAGTTTCACAAATTTCCTCCCTTTTGCTGTTCCTGTAGTACCATTACTCCAGTCAATGTCAGGGTAGTTGAAATCTCCCATGATTAAAACACTTCCACTTTTTGCTGCTTCTTCTATCTGTGCTAGTAATTGATTTTCTATTTCTTCCTTAGCACTTGGGGGCCTATAGCAGACTCCAATAAATAATTGTGTGTTATTGAACCCCACATTCAAGTCCACCCATAATGCCTCAACCTCATCGCTTGTTCCATCCACAATTTCTTCTTTCACATTCACTTTTAGATCACTTCTCACTTACAGACACCACTACCCTTTCGTTTGACTCTGTCTTTACGAAAGAGAGTATACCCAGGAATATTGACAGTCCAGTCATGCGAAGAACAAAGTCAGGATTCAGCAATACCAACTAAGTCAAAATCCTCCTCACTCATTAAGGCTTCCAACTCCCCTATCTTGTGTGCTAGACTTCTAGCATTGGTGAACAGGCTCTTTAAACCATTGCTGCTTTTACCATCATTGTTTGCCAAATCCTTTTGTTTTTTAGTACAATTAGTACTGCACAATTCAATGTTTGTTTGTAACATGGGAAGCTCATTACAATTATCCATAACCCTCCCCCCAACTATCCCCAATCCACTCTCCACTAGTAGCTGACCCCTGACTAACCTTTCTGCCACCTTATTTACCTGTCCCACCCTCCTCTGTCCTAGTTTAAATATCCCTCCATCATTCCCCTAAATCTTTCCATTAGCACAGCAGACCGCCTTTTATTAAGGTGCAAACAATCTCCGGCATACAGGTTGTACCCCAATGAAAAATCAGCCCAGTGCTCTCGAAACCCAAACCCTTCACTTTTGCACCAGGACATAAGCCATGCAGTTAGCTGCCTAAGCTCCCTCTGCCTTTCCTGTGTTGAGCAAGATTGAGAGCTCAAGGTGTTGGCTGTGAGATTAGGCTTGATCTGGATTTGTTTTCCTAAGAGGTCTGTTCACCCAGAAGTGTGGGAAATTTTAGGACCTCCCACCTGGTAACATGCGGTGGTGGCATCCTGGGACCTCTACCGCCCCTGTGTAAAACTGCAATTGATGGGGGTCTGACAGCTGGTTCCTACTCTCTCACAACTCGGCCTATGAGATAATCCTACGATTCCCATCAGAATGGGAGGGTGGGATTATCATGATTATTATGAATTTTGTGTCAATAAAAGCTCCATCTTTAGCAAGTTGTTACAGAGAAATGGGGGTTCATAGGAGTAAGGGGATAGCTTTGTGACTGAGTAGCACAGTATGATGGGCATAAAATTTTAATCGGGGGGGGGGAGTTTTGGACAAAAAGTCTTTCCCACTGGCTCCCACATTTCCAGTTGGCAACATCCCTCTGCTCCAGAGAAGGTAAGTAGCCAGCTATGTGTACTAGCCACCTGGCCAGCCGCACAGCGTCTGCAGATTTTACTTTACCGAACCAGGGTTCCATGGCATGAGGAAGGGGTAACCGCAGCACAACCTTACCGTCAGTCTGAGCGCAGCCTTAAAGTTTTCTGAGTGGGCAAATTTACATTTGAGGCACCACAGTGCACAGACAATTAAGTACCCTAATGCTTAATGCCATGGAAGTGGCCTATGGGGGTCCCTAATATGCAAACTCAATTTGGGGATCCTGGTGATCCTGGTCTTGAAATAGCCCTGCCCAAAGTGAACCTATCACCACAATTTTTACTTTATACAGAAGGGTAGATAACCCCTTGTTTGTTTTTACATTAAATGCCTTTTTAAAAAACAAAAAGGCAAAGCCACAGCAGTAAAGACTGAATGCGAGCACAGAGCCATACGTCACAAATCCTAGGCAGCTTGGGCTCTGAGAACGGGCATGTACAGGAGGGACTTTTCTGTCATTTGAAAAAAAAAAAGATAGTGATCTCACACATGCGCAGTGTGCATTCAAATACAGCGGCATATGTCACGGATTGGCTTAAGTAAATGTGTCATCTTTTTATTTTTACTTTAGGTCCATTTTAATGAGAAAAGATCCCTGATTCTTATTAGGATGTTATGTTTGAGACCCTGTATCTGGCAACTTGTTATGTTCAGGGGGAAAAAATTAAGTTTAATATCAGCTCTCAGGGTCCCCTGTGTGCTCTGAAAATCACCTGGATCGTGGCTGCATCTGATATGGTGCTGCTGCATGGAGGACAGAGGGAGGTGGGGGCTGGGGAATCAGTCCCCGCCTCGAATAACAGTCCATTGTGATCCACTTGGCCTGTCAAGGATTTTAGCAGACAGTGTAATCTGTGCAGTGCTGTCTCTCCCACATTTTGGGGAAGCAAAGGGAGGGGGTGGAGAGAAGGAACAGGGCAGGGAGGTGGTAAAGAAGTACCCAGAAGAGGAGAGAGATCTTACAATAAACAGTATTACATATTAATAGACATGGTGCATTAAGTTGTAATACATAGTAGTACATGGTAGATTATTTAAAAATATTACATAGTTGTTTGTGTGCAATTCAATGTGTTAGTGGTACTGAACGGAACAAGGTAGATCCTAGGGACAATGGTATTAGGTATAACAAAAATCCTTTAATAAAATGTATTCATTAATATTATTATAAATCTTACAAAATATAGTAGACAGAAAGTGGTATCAGCTTGGTGACTTATTTGACTAACTTATGTAATGTCTACAGAGATACATAATATTGTAGACATCATGATGATAGAATATCATGGCACAATAGTGTTACAGTAATAAGACAATCATACCTGAATATGGCTATATCAAAATTAAATAATTTGTTTATACATATAAATGCCTAATTATTGGTAATAAGTGTGACCAAATATGCTAATAATTTATACCTAACCTGATATTAATATAGATTAGATATGATGGTGGTGTAGACATTTACTACTTGATATCATTTAGGGTTTATGAGAGTTAATAAAATTGTAATTACTTTTTAAGTACACTTACTGTACATTTAACCTAAGACCTTTCTTCTAACGTATCTTATTCTAGGGTTATTTGTCTCTTTCGTTTTGTATTTAGGTGAGTTACCTAATCCCCATACCCATGAATAACATAATTTGTCTTTTCATTTTATACAGATTATATCAAATTTGACTGTGTTTCTGTGGAACTTTGAACCTCCTAACAAGTGAGGATTCCTTCAAATTAGATGCCAGTATCCACCTTAATACATTTTCAACTCTTTGAGCCTTTTAGACTGCCTCTCTGAATTTCTCTTTAAAAATTATCTCTTGCAAAAAGTGGAACTCTCTTACTGGTCTTACAACTACTGCCCTGTAACCCATTCCAGAATCCATCTTGTAAAGAAAGATATACTTAACTAAATCTGCTGTCCTGGTCCCTGGCAGTACTGCTTCTGTGGCTGGGGATTCTCACTCCTCTGCAATGGCACTCTTGAACATAGTCTCTGTCTCTCATCTTCTACTGAGGTCATCCTCTGGTCCATTCAGGGTAGAAGCTTATCTCAGACAGCAAATAGAAAGTGTCTACATCAGCCAGGCAGTGAAAGAACATCATAGATAAGGTTAACTTCTTTTATTTACTTTCTAGAGAAACTTTGTTTAGCACACACATTTTTTGGTTCTGGCGAAACTTAAACACTTGCCATGAAGTACACCTGAGCCCAGGCTATGGACACTAACTTTTACTGCAACTGATATTAGTGTATTAGTATTCAGTAAATCTTATGTCATCTGTTGCTTTAGCGATCCTAAACTTACACGTAAGTGGTACATGATCGGTGACTTTAGTCATTACCAAAGTGTGTTAAAATATCACCTGCTACTAAATGCCTGAAGCTGTGGATGTCAGTCAATGTTTTAAAGTGATTTAATTTCTTGTTTAAAATATGTAAATAATTACATTAAACTGTGCATGATCAGACCACAGTTGGGCCTAATGCATCTGATCTATCTACACCCTGCTTGAATAAAAACAATATTAACCACCTGAGCGTTACACTGAGGTCTAGATTTCTGTACCAAAAGTGATCCACTGTTTTTCATGAAATTTTTTTTTAAATTGTAGACCTCAAGATGCCGGGCGGCGGAACACAAGATACCGTCCGGCATCTTACCGGTCCCGCTGGCACCCGACGCTGGAGATGGAGATCGACGGACAACGATGGACGAAGGACGACGCTGGAATAGGAAAACGACGCTGGAATAGGAAAACGACACTGGATGTGCACAGCGGGACCATGGAGGTAAGGATGTGACAAAAATACGGGCTTAACCATCCTGGCCATTTTTTTTTGCCCGTACGAAGGTCGGGCTTAACGGCTAGGTGGTTAATGCCAAAAACTGAACTGAAAATTTGGCAGTTACAATGGGGATAGTGTCTTTTAGACATTTACATTTGTGTTTGAAACACCTACTAAAAATATTTATTGCTAATGACAAATTCTTGTGATAATGTTTGATTCTAATTTTTTGATTAATATTTACAAGGAAGGAGGAAATGAGAAAATTTAGTTAACAATTCATTTTGTAAGCAAACCTTTGTAATTTTTGCCACCTGCTTTCTAGTGGGCAAATTTGGTTGATAGGAATTTGAAACTATCAAAATCGTTTTGGTCGGTTGGACAAAAGGAGAGTCACATTTTTAGGACTTCCATCTCTGATGGGGACAATGATGAGACCTGGAAACGTTGAAGGTCTACAAAAGATTTTTGTACCTACGGAAAAGCTCCTAAGTTAGAAAGGGTTAGTTTGGGGGAGGGCTGAGGAGACCGTTTTAGTGGTATCCAACAAGTATGTGGGCTGCTGTATGGGATGGCCCAGTTGTTGAGTGGCAATAGATATGGTTGGGATTAGAGATGAGCGAATAGAAGCTGACGAAGTGGAATTCGATCCGAATTTCATGAAAAATTCGATTTGCAGCGAATGCGAATTTTCCTGCGCTTCATGGTAACGAATTGCAACTTTTCCTAAAATGGCGCCTATACATGTGAGGACATGGGCAAGGAACTCTGGGAAGGCGGGATGACCCATAATGCCATACATGCAGCCAGCCAGCCCTGTGATGATAGCCTTATAAATAGCCTCAGCCATCTTGGATTAAGACATTTTACAGCTTTCTGAGTGCAGGGAGAGATGTCTGCAGGCGCTAGGGAGAGTGATAGCAAAAACCTCATTGTGAGAAAAAAAACTGAAAAAACGATGTATAAGTGCAGGAAAGGATAGGGAGGAATCATTTCACAGCATCTTAGTGCAGTGAGAGAAGTCAGAATGTGCTAGGGACAGTGCTAGAAAAGCCATTTACAGGTGCAGGGAAGGATTATTTGGGGATCCAAATAGCCATTATTCTGCTCTGTCATTCCAGCAATTTGTTCTTGTTATTGGGGTGCAAGTGCTATGTTGAAAAGCCTTTAGTGGCCTATATATGTGGAAAAAGAAAAATATATATGCATTTAACTTCTGCAGGTTTATGTGGTGAAAGCATTTAGTGGCCTATTTCAGTACAAAAAGAAAAATAATTACGCAGTTCACTGTTGCAGTTATTTGAGGTGAAAGCGTTTAGTGGCCTATTTCAGTACAAAAAGAAAAATATATTCTCAGTTTACTTCTGCAGTTATATGTGGTGAAAGCGTTTTAGTGATGTCGGTGCTATACGATCGTTCGTAGATATCGTGCAGGATCGTTCGTCGTTCGTTTTCCAACGATAATAATTGGAAGTGTGTACGTAGCTTAAGAAATAGCAGCAGCCCTTGCTATCCTTCAGCCTGATGTATTTTGTCTGCATCCACAGCACCCACTGTGAGGCTGTGCACAGCTGAAGGGGACTGCTCTGCCATTGGTTGCTGGGACTTTATAGGCTCTCTGCTCCCAGTCCCCAGTGGCCATTGTAGCCTTTAGCTGGGGTAATCTGTGCTGGAGAGTTTCTTGTCTAACTCTATTTATGTTCTCCTTTTAGTTTCCTGATACACAGGAGGAATGGCTGGCCATCACTGCAGATTTTGAACATTTGTGGAACTTCCCAAATTTTGGAGTTGCAATTGATGGAAAACATGTAAGGATCACCCACCTGGATACAGTGGATCCTTCTTAGTAGAAGTACAAGGGGTTTTTGAGCATTGTGCAATTGATGATAGTAATGCGTGTTATAAGTTTGTTTTGGTCGATATTGGCAAAAATGGGCGCGTATGATGGAGGGGTCCTGGGAGCTACACCATTCCACCAAAAGTTGGTCAAAAAGCACATGCATCTTCCCAGTAACACCCAAACTGTAGAGGGTATGAACTTTGTGTTTGTTGTAGATGAAGCTTTTGCCTTACATGACAACTTATTGAAACATTTTTCTTTTTAGGAAAGACAGATTCCAGAGGACTTTTCATTGGTAAAAGGTAAACACTACATTTTTTTACGTGTTCATGACAGCCAGCTTGATGGAGCTCCTGTTGATGTATACTTTTCAGCCAATCCAGGATTGCCTGAACACGGCAGCTCTCTCCAGCTGAGCTTCTGTCATTGTTCAACCGAATTGACTGCTGGACTATGAGAGCTGTTATCCTCTGTTGTCCTATTATACCTGTAAATGACAGATATAGTAGTGTGGGATTGTAATTGCTCAAGTTTCAAGTTCCAAGGTTGGATTAGCTCTGAAATAAGTCAGAATTGACTCAGATCAGGACTAACTGACTACATGCCTAGTGTGTCTGGCGCCACCAAAGTATGTGCTCAGATGAGCAGGGAGGTGGACCAAAGGAGTGGAGACTGAAGGCTTACAGCACCCACTCACATTTTAGTAAAGAAACAATCAGACCATGTAAAGGCTGTAACAACACTTTGACAGGTGGGTACATCCACATGGTACCTCCCACATTCTATACACCAGCACATTGCCGAGAAGTAGGGAACCCATCAGCTAACCGCTATGTTGCATACTCCAAGCCCACACTGAGAAGCGGTTCAGGGTGGTAGTCATAAAAAAAGAAGATGGCGAGCGTACCTGCCCGCCCTACTACACCCCTGCCTATGTGTCACTCAAAGGGGCAGAAACTTCCCCCAGAGTGACGTCATGATACCAGAACCCGCCCACTCTCCTATCGCAGGTCTGAGCCTGTGATGGAAGAGTGGGCGGGTTGTGTTCAGAGAGACAACCCACCCACCGCCTTGAGCCTGCAATTCCATATGTAAGACATGGTCCGCGGTTCTGGCACCCCCCCCAACGGGGTCTTTCTCCTGACCCTACGGGGGGGGGGGGGACCAGCCAGAGCCACAAACCACCAAAGAATTCTTTAGAAAATAAGACTTGGCACACGTGCCCATTCTCGAAAAAAATTGAGGGCACGGCGTTCCCACCCATGCTTGCCCCACTACACCCCTGGAGCAGTTTGGTAAGTAGCCAGGAAAGGGCCCCCGCCCCACCTGCTTTAAACACTTTTTAAACATTGTAGTCGTTTATTATTCTATTGATTAAAATATCTATCTTTGGATGAAGGTACCTCCCATATACCTCTACCCTGCCACTGCTGTTTTTTCTTTTTTCCCCGCCAGTACATAATTATGCTGAGGGATACCTTGCTGCATGATAATACTATCTACATTAGCACCAATACTAGTAGATCAATCACATAAACATGATTAGCGCTTAGCTAATATATATATATATATATATATATATATATATATACTTCATTAGTAGCAATCGACATGAATAACATTTACACCACTCTATTTTCCTTCCCACCAACATTTCCTTCCCCCCCCCAGCACCCATATGCCCCTTATTTCTAACCCCCCATTTTTTGTCTCTACACCCTGGGCCAATCCACTAGGTCTCTCTGACCCCATGATTGAGGTAAAATTATGACCCATCCTCCTCAGACAGGGCCCTCCAACCTGCTTCCCTCTGGGACCTCCTGCATCAATATACTCCTATGATCAGACCCATGAAATAACTATAATCGTCCTAATAAACTACTCACACCATGATTTATAAGCTGTGGAACTTGATGCACAATTATACATTCTCTCATATAAATGTGGTATGGGACTATGACTATGGTAGGGACCTTAGATTGTGAGCCCATTTGAGGGGCAGTTAGTGTAATGATAATCGACTTTGTACAGCGCTGCGTAATATGATGGTGCTATATAAATACTGTTTAATAATAATAATAATAATAATAATAGTAGGAATCCTTCATGCCTAGAACTCGGTACATCACCTATGTAATGGCCTGTGTAAATTGATGTTTCTTAACCTAAAAACTCATGGTCAGGTGGAGTTTTCTTAGTTGCCTACTTCAACAATAAAACCATTGTTTATGCATCTTTTTCCTGCATACCTTGGTATTTATCTACATGTGTACATACAATGTGTGCTGTCACAACAGCCTACTTATGATTTATGTGTTGGTATGTTCCTGATTTCCCCCGTCTTTTACAGTTAGTTAGTATAGTCAACCTATTGTCCCTAGCAACAAGTATTCATTTGTTGTGTTAGTGTTTCCAGCGGTTACTAGAGTGTTCCAGTTTAGCAGTCTCTAGGCTGTAGAATTACCAGTTTTTACCTCCAGAACTCTGTTGTATCCTGTATATTCTTAAATTAGAATAAAGATACTAATGGAACTTACAGCGGTGTTTCTTGGCGAGTAAAACTACCTGTCATCGTGTATTCAGCAAGAAGGTATCCATCCGTACAGACTGGGTCTCAGGACGGGTAACTTGCATAAGTCGACATTGGTGACAGAATACAATGACTTACTAAAAAAAAAACCTTGGTTTTCTTTCCATTAGAACCTTAATAAGGTTTATGTTTTTTTTTCATATATTTATTAATATATTTTTACATTAGAGAGTTTAACACATACAACCTACACAGTACTTCCTTAACCTCTCATACAGATTTGCACCTACCTGACTACCATATAATTTTTGATGGTTTCTTTTTCTTCAATAAAGCAAAGAACATTGAAAAAATAAGGTATTATCAGTTACCTTTCTTTTTCTGAACAAAAAAACCTGATCCAAAATGTACATACATTTCTTTAGTCTGGCTTCTAAAGGCAGCATTTCTGAAATATTACTATTCTCTCTTCATTGTTGATCAAACAAAATCTATTTTAAAAAATGCTACATGTATAGGTATTTAAAACAATACAGGTTTGTAAACACAATTTTACACTAGAATTAAAAAAGAACCTAAAGTTAACATGACACAAGTTAGGAGATCTCATTGACAATCTCTTTTTGAAACTGTTTGTAGCCTGGCTAATATGCTGATCCTGTGAATGCAATACACAGATGCTCAGCATAGAAAACAGGTGGCAGCCATCACAGCATGTAAGTGCAGACCTGCAACAGGAAGGGTATAGAGACAGCTTTGAGCAGTGAGGGGGGCTATTGAGAGAACCAGATGAAATTTACAGGTAACAATGAACATATATTTTAAACCAGAGATCCAGCATAACAACCATGCTCCTAGTATTTACAGAAAAATAGGTAATTACACCCTGCATTATTCTCTCATAATAGGTTTCCCTACAATACAGCTCTTGATGTCCTTTAAAAAAATAGATTAGTCAGTTAGACTCTCCTAACTTTTATGAAACAGCCATAGTGATAACTGTTTTGGTGAACCAGTTTTACCTCATTGAATATGCTGTTCCAAATCTTTTCCTAGCCTCTCCCAACATTGCTGCCCTGCTTATGCAAATCCTTCACTGAGTGATTTCCTTGTTTAGTAAGCTAGACTGCACCTGTAACATGCTGTACTGAGTTTAAAATGACAAGCAGACAAGCACTAGGCACATTATCCTGACAAACTCAGCATATAAAAATTGACTGGTGTCTGAATTATTGAAATAACAAGAAATATTTCACTCAGTTATACAGAAATATGCCTAATTGTCTACTTTACCAAAGCCCTTTTTAGCCTTCACCATCAGTCATTTTAATGTACTAGTGTGGCCTGCACATTTCTGAACTGCCATTAAGAGAAAGCTTAACATCAGTAGGAACTACTCTCATTTATTTTAATAACCTGCCAGACAGACATAAGAATGTTAAAATTGGAAGGCTACAAAATGACAAAAACTTGAATTGTCAGTAGTGCATTGCTGAACAGGGAAACTACTTTTTGCTCTCTCCACTTGCTGTGTGTTTTATAAATGAAAACTAATTTTGAAATTTTAGATACTGTACAAATTAAAGTCAATATCAAGATTAATATATGTCATGAAACTAGGAAGCGTGCATTTTACATTTATAATGAAAATGGCTTTCTGAAAGCTAAAATTAAGCAGTTAACTTCAACTTAATTTCTGAGTTTAGCACAAATGAAAATATTGTGTACATAAAGGGTTAATCAGTAAGTAACATTTTTAGGGACAATGCAAATGTGCTGATGCATTGAATACTGTAATTAGCACATTATCATTGTCATTTGCAGTGTTGTTGCAAAGTGTAACTATGGGCAAACACAAAAATCTCAATTGTGATGCCATTGCCAATAACAACACACTAGGCTTTCTTTTTTCTTTATTACCCTGTAACATTTTTTATTATCTGTTCATCCTGCCAGATCCGGTATTATCTGTATAGCACAAGAGACTGATACAGGGGGTGGAAAAACATATAACAATTTTAAAAGTGTTGTTCAGGCTTTAGTTTGTTTGTCTTTTACATAAAGACAATTTATTACCTTTACCATTATATTTCATATATATCAATTTGTATGCATATATGCACTTTATGGTAAAAAACAAGGTGCCACTCCCTTTTCCGCACAACATTGCCTCACTCTATATGCTGTGTCCCATTTTGTATTATATACTGCACAGTTCCTATTCCACACAGCCTCAATTTGTATACTTATGGAGAAAAAACACTGCAATCTTCCTATAATGATGTGGAAGGTAGAAGGAATCTCTGAAGAGACTGGGAATGATAGTTTACTGCTGGTAGGCTCTGTACTGTTCTCTCTCAATCAATCACTTCATCTACAAGTCAGGTCAGTGCTAAACTGTTTTTTGTTGACTGCTTTCCTGAGACCATAACAAGCCCCTTACATTTTCCCTATTACTAGGTATTTAGATTCATGTCAAACCAGAATATTAAAAAGAGTTTGGAGAACCAGGTCTAGAACCAAACAAAGATGTATGAACACTATCATGTATGAACACTAATAAAATTTTTTTTTTACTAGAATGATCAATATAGTGTAATTTTTCAATTTTAAACAATTTTTTTAAACAAACACTGATCATATTAGCAAAGAAAAACTTTTGTTTTTGCATAAATAGAAATAAAAAGAATTTATTTTGCAGGGCAATATCACTTATAGAATGCTTTGCTTGTCAAATATATATATTTTTACATTCTATTCTTATGAAATCACAAAAAGGTTATTGCCAAATAAACAGATTCATAGTATCCATGTAAATATGTCAGAAAGAACAGAGTAACTGACACAATTAGCCTCTACCCTATTTAATGTACAGCGCTGCGTAATATGTTGGCGCTATATAAATCCTGTTTAATAATAATAATAATAATAATAATAATAATAATACTGCCTATTGTCAGGGAATTGTGAGGGAAGCAAATATTAGTATGAAGTTGAGCAGGTTGTTAAAGTTATCCACCTCTAGTAATAATAGGCACTATTATTAAAGGACACAATTGCAAAACCATCAACCGTTCCAACATTGACTTCTGCTGTGAATTATAATGAATCACTTTATGAGAAGCAGACTTCTATCCTGCATTTTTGGACATCGAATATAGTGCAACCTAAACTGTCCATGTTTATCGCCTGGCTACTGTTTAAAAAAATACCTTAGTTGAAGCCTAACAGAAAAGCATTTTATGAATTATATTTCTTTATTGATTATTAGTTAGTGATGTTGTGTTTAAACCAGAGTTTTAAAACAATTGAAATGGAGAACAAAATATACCTTGTCAACATACTATTTTGGTGTTGAGAGTCACATAAATTTACCCTTAGTAATTCTGTAACATAGGAGAATTATCATTTTTCATGTGTTGCCTTTTAAGGTTTATAATCATATATATATATATATATATATGTATGTTATATGTTATTTATACCAGTATACCAGTATTCATAGGGGGTGATCATATCCCCCAATAACTGCCTTTTGTCAATCGAGAATAAAGTTTGTTAATATTTCCTGAGGTCATCTATTACTTTTAATAATTAGGTTAATTTCCCTTTATTCTTTTCAGTTACAAACTTTTGCCTAAACATACTACATTAAAAAATGAAGCTTTACATACTATATGCTTCACTTTTAGGCAGCATAGCATTGCAATGTGTTAATAAAGTAAAATGTTTAACTCTTAAAAACTTAAAAACTCCAGCAAAGTCCACAATCTGCAGATACCTTCTTATCAGGTTTTTATTACCCTTTGATTATAAGACACCCCAAGTGCATGACTATAGTAGTTTATATATATATGCCATCCTGGCCATCCAAGGCCAACAGCCCGGATTGTGGAAAGAAGTATGTACAACTCTAAAAAATCATTTGACAGAGAGGGATGGATGAAGGTCAGTGGAGAGGACTAGGGCTGGGTTTCCTGAAGTTATGGTTGATGATAGTTGACATGTACCCAGTGACATTATTGGGCATACAAGTCATTTACATTGCTTTCTTTGTTCACATTTACTGTGACCATCATTGGTAAGTACAAAACATTGAAATTGAAATCTCCCTACAGCAAATTTTAGGTCTAAACAGTATAACGGAGATCTAACCTCCTTACTATTACCACTGTTGATCTGTGTAAAATACAGCCCAAGTAGCCCACAGAGCTGCCAAACTCAACTCATACTAAGTATTTAGTGTGGGTTTTCATTAAATGTTTACCTCATATTTTATAGTTTTACACCTATTAAGAGAAATCCTATATCAAGCCAGTAAGTTAGAGGCATCCTACCGGGACCTTATACCACTACCTTAGAATTAGAGTAAGTTAGAGAAGCAAGGTCCCGATACAGAGAGGTTTACCAAAGTTTACTGTAAAGTTACTGAAGGCCTGAGAGGCTACCGGGCTAATTATGAGGATAAAAAGAAAAGCTCTGGGCAAACCTCCTTTGATGCCTAATTTAGGAAACTGATTCCAGCGGCAGAATCAGACCCTGGCTCTCTAATACCAGTCCCATCCTTTCCATCAAGTCCATCATCTTATCTTCCACCAGATGTAAGTATGTAACAAAGGTTAAAAAAAATACTATGTTAAGACAAACAGGTTGTATGTAAGGTTGTATTTAATTAAAAAAAAATGTACCTGTTCCAATTTACATACAAATTCAACTTAAGAACAAACCTAGTGAACATATCTTGTTCGTATAGAAGAATTAAAGATATACCCAAGGGGTTAGAGTTTATGGAGTTGCCAAGCCTCAAAATAGAAACGTATGTGTAAGAAGGAAGGAAACAAAAGGCTTTTTTGTGGCAACACTCAAGTCAAAGTGCTTTATTCAAAAAGTGGACTCCTGGCTGGACAAAGTTTACCTGTGATTCAAACAAATATTCCAGTGAAGTGATACAATACAATACAATGTAAAACCAATGCACAATATTGCATCGGGTCATGTAGGCTTTGTCTCTTAACCCAATGCGTTTTGCCTACTGGCTTCCTCAGGGGATTTTTTGGAGACTTATACTTAACAGAACAGTATAACAGTAATAATAACGGTGAAGATGGCATAAAAAAAGTAATCAAGAAAAAACAAATATACAAAAAAGAAATAGTATATAGATCCATAAATAAACCTGTTTTGTAAAATATACCATATGTATGATAGTTAGTTGATAAGGTATTCCATATTCATGAATAAATTATTAACACATGACTAAAGCTGCGTACACACTTCCAATTTTTATCGTTCAAAATGAACGACGAACGAACGACGAACGATCGATTGGGCAAAAATCGTTCGTAAAAAAAGTAACCAACGACGCCGACCAACGAGGAAAGTCGTTGGAAATTCTGTATGTACAGGATCGGTGCTATACGATCGTTCGCAGATATCGTGCAGGATCGTTCGTCGTTCGTTTACCAACGATATTAATTGGAAGTGTGTACGTAGCTTAACACATAATAACACATGATTTAATAGCTGCAACTAGTGTCAAACAAACATGTAATAGTTCTACATCACATTCCATAAAGAAAACATAGTATAATGTATTTTACCAAATTTGAATCAATTCTCATAGCATAATGTGAAAAAGAACTAAACTGGTCACTTACTGTGATTTGATGTTTTTGATAGGTGAAGTGCAGGGATATATCGTACGGTGAAGGTGTGTATACTTTGGCTTTTTTAGTGTGGTGATTTGTTGTGACTGTCATCATTTTAATCATGAATTTTTTCTGCAGTAATAATAGAGCAAAGGAATGTAGAGCATTGTTCAGTTCATTGGGATTGTACTCACTCATGATAAATAGGGCAAATTAAAGAAATTCTGGTTTAGTATGGTTATAGCCAAAAAACTTTTTGACTGGAGAAAATGGCATCTACCGTCGATAAGTTGGGCTATGATCTAAATATATAAAATAGTTGGTCCCAGATAGAATGTAAAAGATACAATCTGTAAAAATAGACGTAATATTAAAATATATTATAATATTGGTTGTGCGAAAGGAATGAGGTGTTTAAATAGGAAGAAGGCGGGGGGGGGGGCAGCAGTCGTGAGCTAGCTGGAATCTAGTTCAGTTCCTGTTGAAAATTTAAAAGAAAAGGAATGGAGAAAAACAAATGGGAGGGCTTTTTAATATGTAAAACCATAATAGTATGGAAGTCTGAGAAAAGTTTGGGGTTCAAAAGATAACTTACAATAGAAGATAGAAGTGCAAAGGATCCAATCAATAAAGACTAATTTGCATCCAGCATTTGGGGTGTAGATGTGAATGTTCATTCAATAGAATTCTATTAGCCAAAAAGTGTGCAAGAAAAAGCTTACCTTTTCACAGAAGAGAAAAGTAATGCAAACATACCGAGTGTCTACCAGAGAGGGAGTTGATCTGCTTCTCTCTGTGTATATACTGTGTTGTACTGCGCATGCGTGAACTTCCTTGCGTGCGTGGTGTTGTCCAATGATGTCAGGGAAGAGGATTATTTCTGCCCTATTAGGATAACTCACCGCGGATGCGCAATGTGAGTGTAAGAAGAAAGGGCAAAGTATGCTTCCGCCCCTCCTTTTTGACTGACACTTCATATGGTGATGGCTAAACGAGGGACGCTGGTGAGGCTAGGCTGGTGAACGCCCGGCATTCACCAAAAGGCCGACTGTCAATCCCTCTTCCAGACCTGCCTCAAACTCTCCATACTACTATGGAGGCAACTATAACGGAGGCAGAGACCAGGGCAGCTATAAATTCACTCAAATTACAGAAAAGGCCCGACCCGGATGGGTTCTTTGCCTATTACTATACTAAATTCAGGGATACCCTGGCTTCCCACCTCACTTAATTCTATAACCATTTACTGTCAGACGGGGCCATGAATAGGGATATGCTAACAGCAGCTATCTGCATGCTGCCCAAACCAAATACAGATACAACACCATGGCCCAATTACAGACCAATCTCTTTTCTCAATGTAGACGCTAAGATTTTGGCTAAAATATTGGCAATGTGCCTGAATTCAGAGATGAACGGTCTGGTTGGACAGGATCAGGTTGGATTTATCCCTAGAAGATATTGAATATCAATCTCCCGATGCACTTGCCACCCACCTTACAGAATCCTTTTCTTTTCGCGGGGAACAGTCAAAACCATTATATTTTGGGTGTATATATCACAGCCTCATATGACACACTTTTTGAGACAAACTATCCACTCCTGATATTAGTCCCTTCTCATTACTTATGTATCATACAAAGATTATTACTCAATTTTATCTGGGGGAATAGTAGACCCCCCATCTCTGAACAAATCTTTTTCATAGTTACATAGTAGGTTAGGTTGAAAAAAGACATGTCCAACCACTAGGGAAATAAACATATCTCAGATTTAAAACCCTATAAGACATAGTTGGTACAATTTGCTTCAACAAATTCCTTCCTGATTCCATGAGGCAATCAGATGTTCCCTGTATCAACAGTCTCTGTTATCTTAACTTTAAAGCCTTAATACCCAGTTGGGTGTGCTTCCAGAAAAGCATCCAGCTTTTTCCTAAAGTAATCTATAGTAGTTGCTGAAACTATTTCCTGAGTGAGCCGATTCCACATTTTCACAGACCTTACAGTGAAGAATCCCTTCCTTATCCGGAGCTTAAACTTCTTTTCCTCCATACACAAAGAGTGCCCTCTTGTTTTTTGTAATGATCTCAAAGTGAATAATTGGGAAGATAGTTCTCTATATGGACCATTTATATATGTGTACAGGATAATTATATCCCCCTTAAGTGTCTCTTCTTAAGGAAGAATAGATTCAGTTTAGGTAATCTCTCTTCATAGCTGAGCTCCCCCATTCCTTTTATTAGTTTAGTTGCCCTTTCCTGCACTCTCTCCAATTCCACAATGTCATTTTTGTGAACTGGTGCCCAAAACTGGACTGCATATTCCAGATGTGGTCTGACCAATGCTTTGTACAGGGGCAGGGTTATGTCTCGATCTCTGCAGTCTCTTCCTGTTTTAATACAGTAAAGTACTTTGCTTGCTTTAGATATTGCAGCTTAGCATTGCATGCTGGTATTAAGTCTATTATCTACCAGAACCCCCAGATCCTTTTCCATTTCTGACTCCCCCAAATGTATCCCCCTAGACATTATGAAGCATGCATGTTGTTATCCCCCAAGTGCATACCTTTACATTTATCTATATTAAATGTCAGCTGCCCAATTAAACAGTACATCCAGGTCTGTTTGTAGATTATGAACATCCTGTATAAACCTAATTCCATTACATAGTTTGGTGTCATCTGCAAACACAGAAATGGTACTTTTAATCCAAAACTCTATATAATTTAATAAAATGTTAAACAGTAAAGATCCCAACACTGAACCATGGGGTACACCACCAATAACCCTAGACTATTCAGAGTATCAATAATTACTACTCTCTGGATGCGGTCTTTAAGCCAGTCCTCTATCCATTTATAGACTGACTTTTCTAAATCTATTGACCCTAACTTGCATATCAACCATCTGTGGGGTTATGTGTCAAATGCTTTAGCAAAGTCCAAGTACAATATATCAACTGCTACTCCACTGTCTACCTCTTTACTTACTTCCTCATAAAAAGAGAGTAAATTTGTTTGACAACTTTGGTCTTTCTTGAAGTCATGCTGATTATCACTTATAATATTATTTTCTAGCAGAAAGAGGGACTCTCTATACCTCATGTTTATAACTACTACGTGGCGGCCCAACTTGCTAATCTCTCAGTGTATCACTTCAAGACAAAAACATCCATATGGGTGGCCATAGAGGCAACAGAGGTGTCTCCCCTTTCAATAGATGGACTCTTATGGGTCTCCCCTGCATTCTGAGTCGTATTAGCAATCCTGTATTGGAGTATACACTACAAATCTGGGAGAGGCCCAAGCATACAGGAGGTCTAATATCCCCCCACACTCCCTTGGCATCTCTATTTTATAACCAGTCTTTTTCTCCAGGCTACATAAAATATTTGGCATTTATATGGTAGAGGGCCCATAACTTGAGAAAGGTTTATGACCTTTCTCAAAGTAATATAACAAAAATTTACAGTTCCCTTTTAGCTAAATCAGTATCTAAACCACATCCTTATAAGTCCAACTCAGAACCAGGTTTACAAATGGAACTTGACCCTGAGATGTGGCGTTCAATATGGTATTATACAGCTCAGTGTTCTCCTAACAGTAACTCAATCAAGACAAAAATTTTTAACTATTAATGCGTTGGTGCATGGTGTCTGCTAGGCTCTGTAAATTCTCATCCACTTCCAACAAAGTGTGTTTCAGAGGGTGCTCAGCCAAGGCCACACTGTTTCACATCTGGTGGAAATGCCCAAAAATGCACAGATTCTGGATTGCTGTGTTTCAGTTGGTGTATACTGTACTTAGAAGATCAATACCAAAAGACCCTAAGGTCTACTAAATTGTAAACCGGAACATTGTATGTTCTCCCAGTTCCGTTTGCTTCAGTTTATCTTTACTGCAGCCAAGCAGGTGTTAGCCAAGGCTTGGAGTTCAGCAACTCCCACGGTGGCTCAAGTAAAACAGAAAATATCCTGGTATCTAACCACTGAGAAAATGTCTTCCATTGTGTATGACAAGCATAATAAATTTCAGAAAAGAAATGGGAATCTTGGATTACGCACTTCTTAGCATCCGATTTTTACTGGTCCTTATTAAAGATTTAAAACATGGTTTTGCACCATGATATAAGAATAAAGCTGTGGATTCGCAGAGCTGACTGTGATTCTGCAGACCAGCTGGTCCCCAGTGGACTTGACCTGTATTTTTTTTTGCTGGGACATTACTTCACGAACTGTCAGTGACTTTTTAATGGATCTATAATGTACATTGGACAGTTGAAGATTCCTCCCCTCATGTGATTGGCCCTTTTTCTCCTCACCTTTCCATATCCTTTTTATCTCCCGTCTGTTCACCCCCCCCCCCCCCATTTTTTCTACTGCATTGTTTATATTGTATATTTATATAGGTACAAATGTTCTATGATTCATTTTTTATTTGACAAACCAAAAACATTTATTGAAACAGAAGTAATTTTTGTATACAACTTATGTTTAAAGAAGTACCTAGTTTTTGATTATAACTTTTAATTGTTTCAATCAGGGAAAGCAAGGGATACACATAAATTCTTAGAAGTCTTCATGAGGAATGAAAGAAGGAAAAAAGCTCCTCCTAATGACAGGAAATGTGGTAAAAGGATACCTAATTAAAACACAATGTTACAATTAAATATAAAATTTGCCCTTGAATGTCTATGGGATATATGACAATACCATATTACTAATAATGGTTTCCCTAAAATGCTGGGCAAATCCTTACATATAGGAATGGCAAAAATACACCATATTATTATTATATACCATATACTACCATAATAGTACCATTAAAGTCCCAGTAAGCTTATTTCAAATGTACCATTTTTTTTATCCAATGAGACATTGGACAGTGATTTATTATATTTTCTGGTTAGTGTCAGACCACTATCTGACCTATCAGCCCTGCTATCAGAAGCTCCTGCTTCATATAATTCTTATATCAACTGTACACTAGTAGAGTAGATCACTTAATATTTAGGAAGATACACATTATACCTTTACGATCCCTTAAATTACAGACTCCAGTGTTCATTATTAGCTCACAAACTAATTTAAGTGGTCTGTTTATAGAGCAGTAAAACTTGAAATTTACCAAGCATTGGTTGTAAATCTTCTAGTTCCATCTGTTTTTAATGTCTGATTGATTCTCTGCCAGTTTATGTTTGGTGAATGTCAGATTTACTGCTTTATAAATAAGCCTCTAAATATCAGACTGGAGAGTTTTAGAGGCTTCAGAGAGTTTTAGAGAGGATGTTGTGAAGACAGATAAACATTTCTCAAATATTTTTTTTTCAATCATGGGGTTAATTAGCATTACATGTGAGCATGACACTCAATGCATTCAGATACAATTGATTTTTGTCAAATTTGTTACATAAGTCAGAAAAATTTCTGAAAATGTACACTTTTACAATTCATAGGCTCCACTGCACAAAAGTCCAATGTAATGTTTCCAGCTAGAGACACAATACTGAGTACTAAACCTTTTCTAGTAACTAGCAACGGGTACCATGTACCTTTGTAGTCATTCCCCAGGGTAAGGAGGCAGATATCATGGGTCTCCCTTATTGAAGGGGGCTTCATTGGACATTCCAAAATTAGCAGCCTGCTCGGAGACCCCCACAACACAGTGGTTATGTTTTAGTGATGACCACAGGTTTTTCCATCCTTGTGGGCAAGCCAGGGGCGGATTTTTTGCTAAAAGAAGAAGCTTCCAAAGGTTCGGTTTCTATATCAAATTGGACTGTTTTTTTTTTTCTAAAAACAAAAAAATATGTTTCTCATAAAAAAAAATTCCACTCAAGAATTCCTAAACATCATGTGACATATGATCAATGCTTTGAATTATCATACTCTGTGTGAGTAGGACCTTTTCAAATCCTCATACTGCCTCTGGCACTTTGCAGGAGCTGGCCTAGGGAGATGCAAAGTTGCTTCTGCATGTGGCCACCATACTATACTCCTTAGCCACAAGGTGCCCCCACAGGGTCCCAAGTCAGTTCAGCATATGGGACCAGTATTGGCTACATGTTCACCACTGGTCCTTTCTATAATTTTACATTGGCATTATTACGATCTCACAAATTATATAACTTTTAATTTTCTGATAAATAAGTTCTGCCACCAAATATTTTTTTACTAATTAGTACTAAGCTGTACTTTAAACGATAAATATGTGAAACTTGTTTGAGCTTCAGTGTAAGGTTTTATATACTGGTTGTGGTCTTCAGAGTACAGATGTTTTGTTCTTGAAATTAACAGCAAGATCTTATTGGCTCTATATGACCAGTTCATTGCATATCAAAACTTTTTGGTGAGTATTCCATTATTTGATTTTTATCTTGTTTCAATTTTCTACATGTAATGTAAAAACATGTAATGTTTCAATTCTTTACATGTAATGTAAGGATATGTTTTAATACATCATCATTTTTTTCTGTCTCAGTATTTTCTAAAACTCTCTATTTAAGTGGTGATCCACTTGTTTGATAAATTGCTTGCTACAGACAAGGCATTATGGAACAGGGTAACCTTGACCACCAGCCTACGTGAAACCCATGCATAGGTAGCTTTCATGGTAAAGACAGACTTTTTTGTGACCAGTATTGAACTAGTATATAAAACAAACTCAGAAGATTTAAATTTTTCCTCATTAGCCTTATTAGAACTATTGACAGGCAAAAGGCCTAGAATCCTGATCTTCACACATCCTCTTCACAAAATGCCTCATTGGGCCTTGCCTTATTGTAAAACAAAGTTCCTAATAAAATATAGAACAAAACCATATAAATCTGTAGATATCTGTATATCACAATATATCACAAATAGCATTAACTCTGTGATAGTGTTCAGTGCAAAACCCACTATGTATAAAATGGTCAGTGCAATCACCACTCCGTATTTAAAGTGTTCAGTTAACAACCTACAAACATCAAGCTTAGGGAGGTAAAAAATGTCACTTATTCATACCAGCTCTGTATATTCAGGCATGTTAAGAATTAATTCCTGTCTTTATTTTATTTATATTAAAAAAGTAAAAATATGAAAATATGCTGTCTGATTTTAACAATATGGTACATTTTTTAGAAATAAGCTATAACAAACCAGTACGACAGCCTTTCTGTTAAAAGCCAAATATCTGGCCAGAGATCTCAGACTGTAAGCAACACAGAACAGCATGTCTTGTTTATTCTCTTTGGCGTTGCTTGCAGCAGCAGGGAAGTTCAGGCAAATAGCTCCCAGTTCTCTGCTCTGCAGCCTGCGGCATCCCTAATTTCTCTTGGGCTGTGGATGGTCTCCTAGCATCCCCTGCTCTCAGACCGTGCAGCTAAAGGGGATTTACAGCTGAGACTAATGAGCAGTGTAGATCCTGATCTAAGTCTTTTGCTGTCATTGACTACTGGGGTTTTACAGCCTCTTTGGTCCTAGTGATCAGTGGCTCTTGTAGCGTTTAGCTGAGCTGATCTGTGCTAGTGTGTATTTTGTGTGATTTACTGTTGCTGACCTATTGGTTGTATGCAGCCTGGACTGACCTTTTGCCTGTTACCCGATTTTGCTTGTGCTACACCCTCTGTACCTCGTCTGGTGGACTGATCACCCATGTATGACCTTAGCTTCATACTCTGAAATCGCCTTTATAGAACTTGGTACTGCTTAATGTTTCAGCTCCTGGTCCACTGCCAGCCCGTCCCCAGATGCTATTCCTTGTGCATTAAGTCCTAAGATGCAACCAGTCTCCCGAGGCTGAACGAAGGTTTGCTAAAGGGGAAGACTGCGGTGTTAAATTGGGGAACTGGCATCTAGCGAATACTGCTGTAGGGCCTTACACTTTTAATTTTTTTTTTTTTATAGCATTCTATATTTACTGAAGTAAGATTTTACAATAACAAAAACAAATCTCATAACATACCAAACATGGAAATAGAAATGTATTAAATTAAAGAAGAACATGGCTTGAATGTAAATAAGAACAAATAACTTTTTTGGGGGGAGGGGCATGTAGACAAACCTAAAACTGACACAAAATAGGAAAGAATGGGTAGTTTGACAAGGAAAGCAAGAAATATATGTTTTTTTAAGTTCCAAGATTTAGTTAAAAAAAATGTAAATGGTCACATAATTTAATATTTATCATTAGGACACACATAACTACTACATAACTTAATACACAGACACTACAAAACATTACAAAATAAAACAATAACATAATTTCATTGAATTTCAAATAATTATTTACTAGACCCATTTAATCATTATTTTTCAGACACTATCTAACAACAATCTATCAAACCTACACAAAGACACTACAAAAACACTTTTTTTGTACAACACAATGTTAATAATGTACAATACGTATTGTAATTATGTAAAACTTTATTTATACTTTAAGTATACTTAAAGATGAAAATAAACAATGGATGGAGATAGAGTAAGGCTTAGATCAGAGCCCATTTACTTTCACAGTTAAATAGGGGTTATGGTATACTAATTTAGTCCAAGAGAGCATCTTAGACTGATATGTTGCAGAGTAAGATCCATAAAAGTCCAGTTAACTATGTCAAAAGCCTTTTGTGCATCTGTAGATAAACAAAAGGTCCATGTTTTTCTAGTTTGGCAAGACAAACCCAGTTGAGTACTTTTATTGTGTTATCTCTTGCTTCCCTTGGGGGCATGAACCCAGTCTGATAAAAATGAACTAGTTAATACAAGAGTGGCTGTGGCCTGGACACTTATATTTTGGTAAATAGTTTGCTAATTCCTAATTTTTGTTTTGCTAATATCCCAATTGAGGAGAGCGATTGGCCTATAAATTTAGCAAAATGTTGGATCCTTACCCTCCTTTGGAATAAATGAAAAATGTTCTTGTAGCAAGTCCACAAAAAAGTTGTTTCCCCACTGCAATCTGTCCGGTTCTTTTAGGGGGTCTTTATTCTTTAATAGGCGGAGTTTAATGTTGCAACTGAGAAAATCAATTGCTTAGCAGTTAAAGCATAGACCTTCTGAGTAAAACAGGGAAATACATCAATTTTTTTAGGAATACAGTGTCATTCACCTAAGGGAAGGCTTATGCCATCATCATGTAGAAAGATCCAATAACATATACTCGGAAGTCCAAATAAGTACAATAGTCCATAAACAGTTAATGGGGTGGTGTCCCATGGTCAACCTTTTAACACCGAAAAGATGTCAACCTTTATCTCTTTCTATGCCCCTGATTCATCAAGCAGAATCGGATTATCGGTCGCGCATTCGTATTAGCGATCCGGAATCGTACACGGTCGCGCTATTCAGCAACTGAAAAAGCTCGCGCACGGAGCCGCGCTTTTCCGACAGGTTTATACTGGCGATCTTGCATTAAAAGTCACTGTTCCCCTAAAACATCATTCTTTCTAATGGCACACACATTACCCATAGCCCTAAAAAAAATGTTTGCGCTGTTTAAATGTTTTTAACATTTATATGCGCTAAGAAAAAAGCATATTTTTAAATCACTTATTTCTTTCCTGTTAGGCAAGAGTTAACCGAGCACACTCGAGTCCGGACCGCGGTAAACCGCGATTGCTGGCCGCGCGTACTTTCGCGCTTCCAGCGATCGCGGATTTTATTGATGAATCAGGGGCTATATATCAGCAGTTGGTTGCCTTCTGTCTGGTCCATTCGCAGTGGTTTACCACAAGTTCCTCTAGTTAATCACGTCATAGGTTATATTGTGTATGGGGCAATGACACCACATGAAGTTTTGTTCACTGCAAAGCAAACATAGTAGTATAAGTTTTTCATATAAGCAACATATATTTTATAATCTATATATGGACCCCCTAGATTTTCATCTCAAATCACATTAAATGCCTTCAGAAAAAAAGGGACGCTGTATCTGAAAATGTTTTATAGTAAGCCATTGTTCCACCAATGTAAGGAGGATCTCAGTCTTGATTTAAGTAAGTAAGATTTAGTGAGATAAGTTTTATTGGTCTCAGTCTTGGAAAACCCTACTCTAGGAATAGGGTTCTGAGAGATATATGATTATTATTTTAAATATTGATAATAATAAACAGTTTAACTTCCTGAGTGGTAACCCAGGTGTATGGCTTGGGGTAAAAAACAACAACTGATAGTGGTAACCCAGAGCAACACTCGGGGTGGCTAAAATAAACTTTGGTGAGTTATGCCTAAGAATTACAGGCCTACAATGTAAAATACATTTTCATGAAAGACAATGTACTGCTTTTAGACATATAAATCCAGACAGAAATGAACTGCCCACGAGGTTAATATAGCCTCAACATATTATGCAGTTCCATAAATTAAATAGGGATAGCAAATGACAGACAGACGCAAACAATGACACAGGTAGGGGATGGGTCCCTGCTCGAAAGAGTTTACAATCTGAGAGAATATAAATTCATAAGAGTTTACAAAAGGAATCGGCTGTGTTGTCCAATCAGTATTGCCTCTGACCCATCTGGTTAACACAGAAATTGTCAGAGTGCACCAGCATATATACTCATCATCCCATCCTCGAATATATCCTGTCCGGCACTGTACTTCACGCGCCGGGTAAAACCCTGTCACACGTATATGAATGACGATTGTAAACTAGGATTATGCTGGACTTTTTGGGTACTCACTGAGCCTAAAATTATAAACAGCATTTAGTTGCCTGATTGCCTGATTTTCCAGAGCCAAGTTATGGCCAGATATATGTGATTGTTTGTATTTTTTTGACTGACTACTAGCTTGTTATTGTTTACAATGACTATAGTAAAAAAATATATACCGTTCTATGCCAAAAAACCTTTTCAGGGGGCTGCTTTTTTCTTCCTTTACCAGGGTTTAAAAATGGCAAAATCTGGGGTCAGGAGCATTAAGAAAGCAGACCGATTTGGAAGGGGGAAAAAGACAGAAAAAACAGGCTTGGCAATAACTTTTACATAGCGCAATACCAGAATGAAATACCAGTTGAAGGCCTGTTAGTTGCAGCATTAAAAAATTTAATTGCTACCAGCTACTCTACATAATCTATTTATAGTTTATCTCTGTGGTCCAATAAGAGAATGGTCCTTGCACATTTTTTTTTTTTTTATTGTGGTGCAGCCATACCTTTTGTTCTTAAACACATACCTTGTGTGGCAATTTTGTGTTTTTCATTAAAGATTACACTTTAAAAGTAGCTATTTTTAATGTATATATCTTACTTAAATAAAATATACCAAACAATTTGATCGCTAAAGGTTTATTTATATTGGAATAGAGTGTGCTACAAAACTTGAATTTTCATTTTATGAAGCACGTTGCTTTAGGGTGCCCATTTAGGATAAATAAAAAGCATGGAGAATTGGTCCTACAATATTTTTTTAATGCAACATAATGTGCAAAGTATATGTATCTTCTTTGCATATGTGTGTTGGGGTGCAATGGTATTTTTCAATTTTTTATGGAAAACTAAATATTTAAGGTGCTAATTAGCATTCACTGACATTTCAACATGAATGTTCTAATATTTGGACAGCTTTAGACATATTTCTCTCTGGAGTCATCTTTTAGCCTATAAATTCATTTCCAGCTGTACTGTTTTAAAATACTGATTTAATAGGAAATGAATAAAAGAAAAACATAATTTAAATTAGCTGTATTAGTTCATACAGAGCTTAAATTGATTTCAGTATGTGTTTGGTCTTGTACTAGTTTACCCCCCTTGAAAAAAAATATTGAGAGTGTTTTCTTAGTCATTCATATTTTTCAATAATGTTCAATTACATATTATTAAATGTTGTTTTCAAAATCTATTATATAAAATAAGCATCCGGTGTCTGAGAGGAAGGTGCTTATTTTTTTTTTGTAATTGACAGATTCAGAATAAGCTTTACAGTGAGCAGTGCTTTATTTGGTAACAGAAGTAGAAGCCTTAGTGCCAGTTTTCTGCTGTTTAAGCTTATTATCTAATTGCATGCTTCCATAGGCTTTAGAAACAGCATGACATTAATTCTGACTTGTGCCTCAATTCTGCACTAGTGGAATATTCAATTATTTGTTATGACTGGTGTAATTCCCTGTGTTTCAAGGTTGTTAATGTCATTACAGGACTGAAATGAAGTGATTATTTTAAATGAGTATTTATCCACTACAGTATGCAAGTGTGTCACCTCCAAGTCACTACCCACACTCTTGTCCTCATTACTTCCTTCTCTTATCTATTGCACTGATAATGGCATTAACCACAAACATCCAACTCCCACATAAGCTAAGCAACATAACAGTGTAGGGGATTTCTGAAAGACTGTCATTTTGCACGTGTGTATGTAACGTAAAATAAAGAACTTCTAGTCTGCAAGCAGCAATAGCACAGTTACGGTTAATGACCACTACTTCCACTTGCAGTCAGTGATGACAGCTTGAACTAACTGAAAATGGCATGCCTGCTGCTGAGTGGCCCACTTATGTTATTTCTCTTGGCATGATTTTAGAAAAGGTCTAATTTTTTTGACATTTGACCATGCAAATTTGAGTCTTGATATATTATTCTGCATTTACATTCTCCTAGTGCTGCTGTTTAAAATGTGCTACAAGCTGTGGGAGCCTGGCTAATAAGGGCCACTGAGAAAGGAAGTGGAATATGAATGTTAGACTTGAACTGGAGAACTTGCTTGTGAAGTTCAAAGATGACCTTCTTGAAATGCTGGCATGCAAATCAAAACAAATGTGTTTAAATCATCTTTTCACATATATACATATACGGCCATATATACATAGGGCCAGATTAGGTTCTTCTGTAGAAGTGCACCCAAGGGTCCCAGGTGTTGTGAAGCAGTAAAAAGCTTGTGATTAAGCAAACAGGCAAGTATGTAATTTACCATTATCCAATTTAGCTTGCGCTTTAGGAAATTTAGGGGGAGCCCATAGGATCCAATGGTGCGCTATTGTGTTAATATTTTATTTTTTTAATACAAAAATGTCCTGTAAATGATACAGTAGAAATATATTTCAGTCATTTTTATGCAAAACCAAACCATTAAAATCAGTAACATATGGTTTTTGTGACACATATATAGTTAAAACCTATATACTGGGTTACTTGAAGATGATCAGAAAATACTCATTTCCATTGTGTTGTTTTTTTACCAGGAAGCCCACAGATTGTATCTCTGTAAATGTGTGTAAAGATCTATTGAAATAAATAGCAGGTGCAATTTATTGGAGTACCTTATTGGTGGGTGTTCAGGACTGCTTCCCCGGTGAGGATACTACTCAGTGGTTGTTCTTTCTTTTTTGCAAAGCAAGTTTATGTCTGAAAGTGATCTAGGTTGGCTGTCTGATGTGTCAGGTTTTCAGTTTTACAGACAAGGTACAATACCTCAGATGCAATGCCAGGGCAAGTTTGTTATGCACAGGCTTATTTTTTAGATCATTCTGAACCTATGGGGCCAACATAGGAAAATGCTCCCGTAGTGGAAAAGTAAAGTACTGTATATGAAGTTAATATATGAAGTAAATAATTGTAAAATATAAGTTACTCTGCAATTGTAGTATCGGGGAAGATCAAAGTTAGGCAAACAAGCCACAGTTGATTTTCAAACACTTCAATAGTTTTCAAATTAAATTAGAAATACTAAGATCAGAAGACTTAAGTTTGGATTGCTATAAAGTTGATGAGGGACATTTGTGGAGGTCACTTTTTTTTCCTGTGGAAGAATGCTGGACAAGCTGTTGTCCCATAAATTGAATGTAAAGCCTTTCTTTCAACTTTTGGAGTAGCATTGGAAAATTTACAAATTTAAACTAGTTACCAAGAAAAAATAACAATAATGAGCAGAACATATTTGGTTTGGATACCAAACTACTTTATTCTCAAAACAAGCTTTAATTATCGTTGTTCAGGAGACAGGCATTGTTTCAAATACCAGCTTGGCCTAAAGTTGGAGATACAAGCCACAGGGAGTTTTTTTCTTTATTTTGTAAGTGGTGATTTTTCTGCAGAGGTTCAATATACCTCAGAGCTTATGCTCTGTTTTGACTAGAGGTAGTAGGGTGGCATAAGTAATAATCATGGGACCCTATAGCAAACATTACCTGGGCCCAACGAACCTCCCTATTGTCACTGATTTTAACGTAAAGTATATCTAAAATAAGGACATGGGTTTGAGAGCATAGTCAGTACACCTGGAAAGAGGGGGCATCAATGCTAGAAATATACACTTAAGAATATTTTTCTGGCTATCCTCTGTAAAGGGTCTATTTGTAAGCAGTGATTCTGACATTCACTGAAACATTCCCTGGTGGAGAATCAATTTCTGCTATTGAAACTAGAGGACAAGGAAGTTTCATCAGGAGAAATGTCAGTAAATGTCAGATTCACTGCCTTATAAATAGAACCCTAAGTGCCCTAAATAGCTCACTACCCTTTTTGGCACCTTAGCAGCAACAATTTCCTGTCTCCTTCTGTTCTTCAGATGTTAGCTTTTCTTGAATTAAAATGTAACAGGGAATATGGGGTCAGCGTCAACAGTAACCTCTGCAGTCCTTTATTTTACAGTACTGAATCCTTGTTATCTTCACGTGTGAAAATATTTTTAATTCTATGTTTAAATTGCTTGACTAGTCACCTAAATGGGCCCTGTTAGTAGTTACCTATCATCAGTTGGCAATATGCACAAAGAAATTTGATTACCACTAATTCAATATAGCTGAAGCCCCTGGCTGCCACCTTTTGGAGTTAATTGCAAGGTCCCTGAACATAATAAATACTGAAATATGTTTTCGAAATCATTTATTAAAGTCTTCTGTAAATCAATGTTTTTAAAGTATAGTGAGGAAAACCTAACTTTTTAAATTAATTGCAAAGCCATTGAACATGGCTTAAACTTACTTGCCAATTATTTCGTACCCAAAAGTAAGTCTATTGCACATCACAACATCCAGCACTGTAAGTCCACAGAATTCATAGCAAGCACTTATCGTTAAATCTAACTCACTGACCACTTCAATGACAAATTTCCTGGCTTTTGCTATATCAATGCAATGCTGTCCGGTTTGTAGAAATAACTCTTCCAGTGATTGAATGAAAAAAATTGGCAAGTATGTGTTGCGTTTTCATTCTTCCTAAATAAAAACTTTTTATCTGTCTTTTATTCTAAGAGTATTACTTAAAGCTTTTGAAACAGCTAACAGTAATTATTTACCCCTGCATTACATTCCCAGGAGTGAGGGGGGGCATATGCTTACTCAACCCTTCTTTTCTGGTCATCAAGGTTCCGTGTATGAAGAAAAAGGGGCCTTGTATAAATAAAAAATGGCGCACCAGACAGTTTTTCCTGGATAGCCTGATTCCATGTCTACAGGGGCTCTGGGCCTAATATTGGAGGGGAACCCAACACAGTTTTTTTTTTTTCAAATGAAAAAACACCCAAAGCTTTAGGCTTTTTTAAGTGTGTTTTGTAATTTGTATATTATAATTATTTTGTATTACCTTCTGCCTGAATGCTATACAATACAATACACTAGATTTTTTACAATTTGATTGTAAAATAATTAAATTTCTACATTTAAGGGGAAATTAATAATCAATTTGGTGTTCAAAGTTGAATCAAAAAGTCAGCAGCTGAGTTTAATAACTGATTTTATTCTTGACCATATTTTACCTGCGATATACAGAAAAACATGTTTTTCTTGAATTGTTTCTTTTGGGCAATTACCTTGAAAAAATGTCAGCCATAGACCTAAATGGAAAGGGATCAATTTAGCAGTAATCCAATTTATTCAAACCTAGATTCACTAGTTGATCAGGTAACCATGTGGTAAAATAATGTTGATAACTGTAGAGATATGCATTTGGGACTAAAACATACATACATATATGCAATCTGGAGGGAGTACAGTGGGGGTGAGTGATACGGAAGGATCTGTGTGTTGATAAAAAAAAGACTTGAATATATTAACTTGGTACACTGTTTATTTAGGAGTATCAAATTGGCTTGGTAGATCAGGTATGCATATTTTATTATTTGGGTCAAACTGGACCAGTTTCGACTTCGCGTTTAAGATTCTGATTTTTGATCAAAATTGTACCCTACACATTTCCTTTCCACCTTTATGGCTGTGATCTTTTTGACGTCCTGGACAGAACCTAATATAGTCACAATAATTTTTAAATCATGAATACATCAGAGTTTGGCACAGGTCTTTAAGGCATTGAATAAAAATAGCTCTAGTATGTTCTACTGACACCTACCTTGTCATGGCTTTTGGATACCTGAGGTGATATGTTACAATAAGTACAGTTATTACTTGTTTACAAATTATAGGTATACAAATTAAAAATGGTAATATTTCTGCTATCGAATTGCGGATTTTACATGCTTCTCAAACTGCTGAGGAAGCAGACTTTAGTATATTAACCACCTGGGCGTTAACACTGAAGTCTAGATTTCTGTTCCAAAAGCGTTACACTGTTTTTCATTAAATTTTTTTTTTAAATTGTAGAACTGTAACTTACAGAAATATGTCTGAACAAGGGTTCTAGTAGATATCATGAATATAAAAAATGTTTGAAACACACAATCATGTAAAAAAAAAAAACTTTTAATAAAATTAAATAAAAGACACAAAAAGCTTAAACAAGAATACATACATAAATGAAAAATGCTGAAAATGCGATAATTCAGTATACTGTAAAGTAATATATTTTTCTAAAACACCTCCCTAGTGTCCGTCACATACCTATAGACAAAACCACATAAATATATTTTCTATTATTTTGTATTGGATTGGAATACAGGACTTTGTATTCAATCCAATACAAAATGAGAACAAAATTCAAACTCTCATTTTGTATTGGATTGAATACAAACTCCTGTATCCAATCCAATACAAAATGAGAGTTTGAATTTACCAATTACATACTTTGTAATTATTTGAATTATTTTGTATTCGATTGAATACAGGAGTTTGTATTGAATCCAATACAAAATGTTTGAATGAGTTTCAGTTTGAATTTCCCGCGCCGACGTCATCACGCACGGAGGGAGAAGAAGCCGGCCGGCTTCTTCCCGGAGAGGACACCCGACGCTGCAGGACGATCGCAGTGGGATCAGGTAAGTGATCGATAAACCCGAACTTTTCTCACTGTATTTTCATACAGTGAGAAAAGTTCAGGTTTATCGATAATTGTAACTTTTTGAAGCCCGTACCAAGGTCGGGCTTAACGGTCGGGTGGTTAAAAATCATGTTATGCACTAGTGGTTTTGTTATTGCTGCCAGACATCTGTTTATGTTTTAAAACACATTCAGAAAACATTATTTTTTTTCATTGATAATTTAGATAATCTTTGTGTGTAATTTGGCTATAAATTATATTTTAATTGATACTTTAAAAGTTCTCCAGGGTTAATCCCTTTCCTTGAAATTTAGATATTTGGTAGAATTTATATTTTGCTAGAATAGGTATTAATCCCTGCCACATGGCTCACTAAGTATTGTAATTCATATCTGTAAGGCCATGGTCAGGCAACAGTACTTGTTAGACTCCAGTCCACCAATCTATTGCTGGATTTATCATCTATAGCAAGGTCCTTGCTCAGATATGCGAGGATAGTTGCTTCTCCCCAGCACACGGTTTCCCCCAGGACTTGTGTGAGCAAGGGAGGCAATGAGCAAAGGAAACAACCAGCACTAGTAGGTAAAAAAAAAAAAAAAAACATGGTTATGTACATTTCCATTTACAGGTAGTAAGGTAAGTAATAGTGTTTTGCAATTGTATTACATATCTGACCAAAGTTTATTTACGAAGGGCCTGATTTGGTAAAGCTCTCCAAGGCTGGAGAGGATACACTGTCAACAGTGAAGATGGGTGATCCAGCAAACCTGGAATTAATTCCTTTCAAGAATAGGTTCCCAACAGGGGTACCGTCCACCTCACGCATCTTTTCTCATTAAAGTGGACCTAAAGTAAAAATAAAAAAGATGACCCCTGAATTTGCACCGACCCGTGACTTATGCCGCTGTATTTGTAAAAAAAAATAAAAAAAAATAAAGTGCTGATCTCATTGCGCATGTGTGAGATCACCATCTTTCTTTTTTCAATGACAGAAAAGTCCCTCCTGCGAATGCCTGTTCTCTGAGCCCAAGCCTCCTGGGATTCATGACATATGTATCCCAGCAGGCTCTGGGCTTCCATTTAGTCTTTACCGCTGCGGCGGTAATGACAGAGAGAGAGGGGCTTTGCCTTTTTGTTTTTTTTTAAAATAGGGATTTAATGAAAAGAAACAAAGGGTTATCCACTCTTCTATATAAAGTAAAATTTGTGGTGATTGACTATTTCAAGACCAGGGTCCCCTGGAGTTGGCATATTAATGACCCCTGGGGGCCACTTCCATGGCATTGAACATTAAGGTACTGCCAATTGTCTGTGCGCTGTGGTGCCTCAAATATAAATTTGCCAACTCACCAAACTTTAAGGCTGCATTCAGACTAGTGGTGAGGTGGAACTGCGGTTACCCCTTCCTCATGCCATAGAACCTTGCTTAGAGGGAAAGGCTCAGTCCCGCTCACTGCCGCCTGCAGTCAAATCTGCAGAAGCTGCTGTGTGAAGGACTGAGTGGCTGGCGGGGTGCATGTTACACCTACATCCTGGTCACTCATTATAATCATTTTTATATATATTTTTATATACATTTTATATAAAATATATTTTTTAATGATATTTTAGTAATACACCGATATTGTTAAAATTTTTGAATAAAATAATTTAAAAAATCTGTCCTTGTTTTTCAATATATAGTATTGTTCACCCAAGGGGGCCGCTATTGAAACACTCCTTGAAAAAGTGGGCTGTGACCCAAAAACGGTTGGGAACATATGCTTTAATGTCATTTGCTATTTGCTAGCAAATGTTTTGAATCCTCCAGATCCATTCTAAGATTGCTGGATCACCCAGATTTACCGCTGAAAATGTATCTTCTCAAGTCTAGGAGAGCTTTAATAAATCAGGCCCAAAGAAGTCTACATGAAAAACACCATGTACTTTGAGCCTTGGATTTCCCCAATCTCTTGCAACCTAACAGAAAAATGTTTACATTTTACTCAAAACATACCTAATGCATTCTTTTTCCACGATACAATCATCTTTATATAGAAAGATATTTCTAACTTTCCAGAGAGCAAATTTAAAACAATTTACAGTAACCCATAGTACTTTTTTTTCTCAGATGGTTTATTTTGTGGGGGCCCATAAAGTACTAACCTGCTCTAGTGCTCTAAAGCCAGACAAGAATTTTAGCTTGTTGGCAGTTCCAAAACAGATGTAGAATACATTCCCCTTCTATACTAAAATGTTCTTAGTTGAAGGCATTTGTGTGCACACTGCCAGGCTAAATCTTTGAGCTTATTTGAGAGTGAGACATAATTTAAATATTTCTAGATTTGTTTGTAACTTGTAATTTCCTCCTCAGTTATTTTTTAGTTCTTTTATATTCCGGGGGTCCATTAGAGTATTTGTGTCTGATTTTTGCAGGTTGAATATCAAAAGGTACAATCAATACTGGCATTGAGGGATATTGGAACTCCCGTAAAGATATGACCAGCTGCGTTTTTTTTAGCAAGTACGTCCAGTTATATGTTTTTGTTTAAAGGCAGTTGAAGCAGAAAGCAAAAAAATTTTGTCCACAAAAAGGTTTTAATACCTAGAAGGTTTTTTTCCACCGTTTTCTTTGCTTTTGCACACTGTATATCTTTTTACTTTTTCAGCAGGTAAGTTCAACATAAATCTGAAATTTGCTCTGGTTAAGGCTTTTTGTGTTTGTTCGTTGGAAGGGTATACCAGGCTGAGATGTAACATTACCGGTAATAGCATTGTTTTAATGATAAGGACGATACATAGTTCCATAGTAGGTTAGGTTGAAAAAAGACATAAGTCCATCAAGTTCAACCACTAGGGAAATAAACATATTCCAGATATAAAACCCCATAAAACATAGTTGGTCCAGAGGAAGGCAAAAAACCCTGAAATCATTTGCTTCAACAGGGGAAAAAAATTCCTTTCTGATTCCATTAGGCAATCAGTTGTTCTCTGGATCAAGGGTCTCTGTTATCTTTACTTTAAAGCCTTTATACCCAGTTATAATCTGTGCTTCTAGAAAAGCATCCAGCTTTTTCCTAAAGTAATCTATAGTAGTTGCTGAAACTACTTCCTGAGGGAGCCGATTCCACATTTTCAAAGACTTTACAGTGAAGAATCCCTTCCTTATCCGGAGCTTAAACTTCTTTTCCTCCAGACACAAAGAGTGCTGTCTTGTTCTTTGTAATGATCTCTAAGTGAATAATTGGGAAGAGAGTTCTCTATATGGACCATTTATATATTTATACAGGATAATTATCTCCCACCTTAAACATCTTTTCTCAAGGGAGAATAGATTCAGTCCAGCTAATCTCTCCTCATAGCTGAGCTCCGCCATTCCTTTTATTAGTTTAGTTGCCTTTCTCTGCACTCTCTCCAATTCCACAATGCCCTTTTTGTGAACTGGTTCCCAAAACTGGACTGCATATTCCAGATGTGGTCTGACCAATGCTTTGTACAGAGGCAGGATTATGTCTCGATCTCTGCAGTCTATTACTCTTTTAGTACAAGAAAGTACTTTGCTAGCTTTAGATATTGCAGCTTAGCATTGCATGCTGGTATTAAGTCTATGATCTACCAGAACCCCCAGATCCTTTTCCATTTCTGACTCCCTCAAATGTATTCCCCCTAGACAGTATGAAGCATGCATGTTGCTAGCCCCCAAGTGCATAACTTTACATTTATCTATATTAAATGTAATTTGCATTTTGACTTTTCTAAACCTATTAACCCTAACTTGCATATTAACCGTCTGTGGGGTACTGTGTCAAATGGTTTAGCAAAGTCCAAGTACACTATATAAACTGCTATTCCACTGTTTACCTGTTTACTTACTTCTTTAGAAAAAGAGAGTAAATTTGTTTGACAACTTTGGTCGTTCTTGAAGCCATGCTGACTAACACTTATAATATTCTAGCATAAACTCCTTTATGTGGTTCTTTATCAAACTCTCTAGGACCTTTCCAACTATAGACGTTAAACTATCCGGTCTGTAGATACCTGTTTATGACTTTCCTCCCTTTTTGAAGATAGGAACCAGATTGGGCTTACGCCAGTCCATCGGTACCATGCCAGTGACTAAAGAGTCTCTAAAAATGAGAAATAATGGCTTTGGAATAACTGAGCTCAGCTCTTTGAGGACACGTGGATCTAATCCATCAGGTCCTGGTGCTTTGTCAACCTTAATTTTGCCCAACTGTTTTTCAATCATATCAATTTTGAGCCATTGTGACTCATTTAAGGCAATTACATTGCTGTTATGAATTATAAATAGTTATATAAATTATATAATAATTGTTTAGTAAATCGGCCTTTTCTTTATCCCCAGTTACCAACCCAGAGACATCCTTTAAGGTGCCTACATGCTCAGATCTGATCTTTTTGCTAATAATATATAGAAAAAAATTTTAGAGTTTACCTTACTACTTTGAATATATTTTTCAGTGTGCTTGTGTAGAACAGACTTGAAAAATTCCCCTTACTGTTCTGCATTCTTTGAGGACAATATTGTCCCCCAGTCAAAGTCACAGAGAGCCGTTAAGCCCTTAATAATGGAAATTTTTTTTCTCTGAAAATTAAATGTTTTTATCTTTCCTGTTTTTGCTTCCTGTTTACAACTTACATTAACATCCTGGGCGTTTCACTGATGTCTGGATTTCTGTACCAAAATCAGTACTGTTTTTCATGAATTTTTTTTTTATATTATAGACCTGTACCCAAAAAATATACAGACATACAGACACAACCACCCTTTCGTTTGACTCTGTCTTTACGAAAGAGAATATCACCAGGAATATTGACAGCCCAGTCATAAAAAGAACAAAGCAAGGATTCTTCAAAGCCACAAAGTCATAATGCTCTTCACTCATTAGGGCTTCTAACTCCCCAATTTTTGTTTGGTAGACTTCTAGCATTGGTGAACAGGCTCTTTAAATCGTTGCTGCATTTATCAGCATTGTTTGTCAAATTGTTTTTCAGTACAACTAGTACTGCACACTGCAATGTTTGTTTGTAACAAGTTCCATACATTTATCCATAACCCTCCCCCCAACTATCCCTAATCCACCCTCCACTAGTGGCTGACCCCTTACTATCCTTTCTGCCACCTTATTTAACTGTCCCATCCCCCTCTGTCCTAGTTTAAATATCCCTCCACCATTCCCCTAAATAATCCACCTAGCCCAGCAGACCCCTTTCATTTAGGCGCAAACCATCTCTGGCATACAGGTTGTACCCCAATGAAAAGCCAGCCCAGTGCTCTATGAACCCAAACCCTTCCTTTTTGCACCAGGACATAAGCCATGCATTTAGCTGTCTAAGCTTCCTATGCCTTGCCTGTGTTGCGCATGGCACAGGCAATATTCCAGAGAACATTACATTGGAGGTCCTTTCCTTCAACTTGAAACCTAGTTCTTTAAACTTTTTTAAGGATCTTTAAGGATCCTCCATCTTACATCTCCCTTACATCTCTTACATCTCTCCATCTTACATTTCTCCTGTGATTGGTTCCAACATGGACCAAGATAAATGAGTCCTGTCCAGCCCCTCCCAGTAATTTGTCCACTTGGTCCAACACATGCCGAACCCTGGCACCAGAGAGACAAAAAAATGATGGATTGACTCTGAGCAGCAATTTTTAGTTGTTTTTGTCATGAACCATTGTACAAGCAATTACATTTGCTACAGTTTAACTTGAACCCTTAACCTGCTCAGAACAATTTAGTGATGGGAATTACTCTGTTTGGAGCCTCCTCAGTTGTACAGATGATGGTTACATAGTCCATGTACAGTATGCAGCAAGCTTTACAGCGTTCTTGCTACCCCTAGGTAGAGGCACCCTCTTATTACCTTATCTCTTCAAATAGATTACAGAAGAGGCTCCAACGCACAAATGAAGAGCAAAGAGGGCAGTGAGCAACCTTGTTTTACTCCAGAATTGAGCTGCACAGCATCAGAAAGGGAACCATAATTCGACTGGAAGCATTACTGTAAAAAGAAGCAATTTGTTTAATGATTATGGATGGGAATCCCTTTTTTTTTCTAGTACAGTACTTGCCACAGAAATTCATGAGACACTCTATTGAAAGCTTTTTGGAAGTCCAGCGATAGGAGTGCCAATTTTTGTTTTCTTTCTTTTTGATACCATAGTACATCTCTAATTAGGTTTAAGTTGTCATAGGCACGCCCAAAAACACCACAAGCTTGATCATGTTAGATGACATTGTCAATTACCTTTCTAATACGGTTTACAAGAACTTTAGCAACGAGCTTATAGTCCATGTTGAGAAGTGTTATAGTTTTCCAGTTCTACAGGTTTGATAAATCTCCTTTCTTTGGAAGCATTGTGGCAATTCCTTTAAGTCAAGACTCTGAAAGTTGGCTTGTTTAAAATGCTCCCTGTAAGATAATGCACAAATCAGATTTTAGCACTTCCCAAAAAGACAAGTAAAATTAAATCGGTAGACCATCTGAGCCTGGGAGTCACACTTACCTCTTCCTCAATAAAGTATAGGCATCCCTCTCCCGTGCATGCTTGCAGTTCTGAAACTGGGCATGTCTCTGTTTCTAAGCTTTATCAATTCTGTCTAATCCACTGGCCAATCAGAAGACATCCTATTGATCAGCTCTGGCTATTTAGCTGGCTGCTCTTTGTGTTCGTGCAACAAGTCTTACTAGTGCAGAGCTTACTTGTGTCCTGCTCCTCTGTTAACTCTTCGTTGTCCAGTTTGTTGGTTCCCAGCCAACCTTCCTGTGCTGTTCCTGTCTTCCTGTGGACATCCATGCATCACCTGTACCTCCTGCTGTTTCCAGTGTCTCCTGTGCCCGCAGTGGCCTCTGTGTCATTGCTGTCTGTCTCCTGGATCCCTGGCGTGTGACCCCTGGCGTGTGACCTGACCTCTATTGCTGGCTGCCTGTCTCGACCTCAGCTTTCCTTGACTATCCTTCTGCTTACTGATTTGGTACCGTGCTTTGTCCACATTGGTGTGCCCAACCTGGCAGTAACCAGCGGCGCAACATCCTCATCATCAGAGGCTCTGGAGAAAACCTGGTTACTGCCTAAACTCCGCGCCTTGGCCCTTCTCAGGGCTCCCACCACCTCTGTGCAAGCCATAGCACCCCCTAGTGGTCCTGTCCCTCCGAGCGTGACACTGGGCCTTTATTTTTAGAAAAACTTTTGATAATATTGAGTAATTCCTTTTTCCAAGGTAAAACAAAAGTTTTAATGGTCACAACAGCTAAGAGGTCAAGACAATCACTGGTGAATGCAGGGTTATTTTGTTTGGCACTGTATAATTTAGAATTGAAGTCGTGAGCTGCTTTGAACATGCCTGATGTTGTAGTCTAGTTATTTGGGTTAGATGTTGTTTAGAAATAGTGGCCTTTTTGGGATCCATTGGGATTCCATTTTGTTGAAATTTTTAAAGGTTTGCAATTGTGTGTTTAGTTACACAAACCATTGCACTTTCTTTTTGGCTTCCTGCATAAAAAAGACTTTAGTTTTTGTATTCACTTTCTCCTAAATTCCATGGGGCCTGTTTATTTACATAACTTCTTACACAGAAAAAAGTCAATCCAGGATTTACTCACACTGCTGTTCCAGGTATATCCAGGATCTCCTGGGTGAAGCTTAGTTCACACATCCTGCATTTCTAAATCTGAGGCAAGAATTTTAAGTTGTACATATGTTTTGTCATAGCTCCTTGATTTGCAGCCAAATTGTTTTTCCTTCTGGAGTAAACAGTTGAAGTCCCTGCACAGAATAATTGGTGAGGAACCAGGAATAAAAAATTGGATCAGGTTGAGAAAATCAGCACGCTCTTGTTTTTTCACTGGGCTGTAGATATTACAGATTCTCAACTCTTTGACATGATAACTTACAGTGGCTAGTAATGCTCTTCCAGGTACAATCTCTGAAAATGACAGGATGTTGAAGTCATTACCTTTAATCATGATACCTACTCAATTAGATTGGTTCTCGATATCATCAGACAAGACTGACTCTATGTTTCCAGGAGTTTTAAAGGTGGGTATAGTTAATATGATGATCTATATCAGTGGTCCCTAACCTTTTGCAGCTTGCAAAAAACTTCCCCCAGAGTGACATCATGTTGCCAGAACCCGCCCACTCTCCCATCGCAGGTCTGGGTCACTGGACACAACCTGTTCACCACCCTAAGCCTGCAGGAGACATGGTCAGCGGCTCTGGCCGGTGCACCCCCCAGCGGGGTCCTTCCCCTGACCTCGCTGGGGGGTGCACCTGTCAGAGCCTCTGTGCTCTCGCAGCCCATCTGTCAGATGGCCCAGACTGGGGGTTGGGGACCTCTGTTCTATATAAAACTCCTGTAGACAAAAAATTTGACAGTCAATATTGTCCAAAAAAGCAGCCCTCCTGACTGGGCTTTTTAAGCTCCTTACATTTAAGGAGAAGATCTTTAGTGAGCTTATTATTCCGATGAAAACATTTAACAATAGTTGTCACAACCAACACTGATGTTATCAAGGTTTTGTCCTACATTTACAGGACTGTGAGTATTCAAATGCTTCCCACGGCAACTTTGCTTAGTATTTGTCTCACCACTGTCTGCGCTTGATCTTGACATTTTCCTTGTTCTCCTCTGTACAGAAGTTAAGGCATCCAACTCCACAGATCTGGCACCCTCTTTAGGTCCAGCTTCCATCACCTCCTCCTCTGAGGTCAGGCCACTGGAACCTTGAACACCGGGTCTTTCTCAGGAACAGCAGCTGCTTCAGCTGGTAAGACAGCAGCAGTACTCAATTCCCCCCATTGGAGCTCCTTGGTAGTTGGAGATTCAGAGGTCACAGCGACATATGACCTGCGCATGGTACAATTCCTGAAAAGGTGATTAGTAGGGATGAGCGAGCGAGATTTGTAAGTTCGATTTCATGGCGAATCAGGTCTTTATAACCAAACATTTAAGCGAGAACGGCCTTGTGATTCGCCATGAGGTTGTGTTCTCGCTGAACAAAGGCTGGGGGCGGGAATGGTGACTATATCCAGCGGGAATGGCGCGGCTGGGAGTGAATCATTTGCTCCCAGGATGCACAGCAAGGCCCAGCAGCCCAATCAGCAGAGATCTCAGAACAGGCATATATACAGGGAAGGAGGAAGGAGTTAGTCACTCCATCTTGTGTTCTGAAGAAGCAAAGAGAGAAGTGAATTGTGACAGGGACAGGTTAGAAGCCTTCTGTATATCTTGAAATATACAGATTGTGCAGTTTTTCTTGCTACCTCTTGCTAGTTATCAGAAAAGGCAGAAACATTTCTGTCCTACACTCCAAAAAATATTTCAGTGTGATACCTCTTGCAATCTATCACAAAAGCAATTGTGCATTGTGATAGGGACGGGTTAGGATCCTTCTGTATCTCTTGATATATACCGATTGTGCAGGTTTTCTTGCTACCTCTTGCTAGTTATCAGAAAAGGCAGAAACATTTCTGTCCTACACTCCAAATAATATTTCAGTGTGATACCTCTTGCAATCTATCACAAAAGCAATTGTGCATTGTGATAGGGACGGGTTAGGATCCTTCTGTATCTCTTGATATATACCGATTGTGCAGGTTTTCTTGCTACCTCTTGCTAGTTATCAGAAAAGGCAGAAACATTTCTGTCCTACACTCCAAATAATATTTCAGTGTGATCAAACTTGCTATCTATCAAAAAAGCCAGAAAAATTTCTGTATTTCTCTCAAAAAATACAGATATTTTATTCTGATAGCACCTGCTATTAAAAAAGCTAGAAAAAAAATTGTATTTCTCTCAAAAAAATACAGATATTTTATTCTGATCCCACTTGCTATCTATCAAAAAAGCTGGAAAAAATTCTGTATTTCTCTAAAAAAAATACAGATATTTTATTGTGATCCCTCTTGCTATCAAAAAAGCCAGAAACATTTCTGTATTTCCCCTCAAAAATACAGATATTTTATCCTGATCCCACTTGCTATCCATCAAAAAAGCCATAAAATGTTCTGTATTTCTCTCAAAAAAACAGATATTTTATTGTGATCCCACTTGCTATCAAAAAAGCCGGAAAAAAATTGTATTTCTCCAAAGAAAAAAATACAGATATTTTATTCTGATCCCACGTGCTATCAAAAAAGCCAGAAAAATTTCTGTATTTTCCCTCAAAAATACAGATATTTTATCCTGATCCCACTTGCTATCCATCAAAAAAGCCAGAAAATGTTCTGTATTTCTCTCAAAAAATAAAGATATTTTATTCAGACCCCACTTGCTATCTATCCAAAAAGCCATAACAATTTCTGTATTTCACTCAAAAAAAATACAGATATTTCATTGTTTGATACCTGTTGCTATTTAACAAAGAAGACCGTTTGGTACAGGTGCACTTTGCCCGAACAGGTTAAAGATGAGCGGTAGACGCAGGGGAAGGCGTGGCGTTGGGCGACCTGCCGCATCTGGCAGGGGGCATACTCCCCGGGAGTCCGCCACTGTAGGACAGCAGCAGCAAACTGTTAGAGGCAGCAGCACAAGTTCTCAACACAGGTCTGAGATGAATGCGGAGAACCAGTACGCTGGTAGATTTATTGAGAGGGCGGACTACAATCATACAGCCACGTCATGTGGAGAGTATTGTGGACTGGGTCTCAGGGGCCTTAAGTGCAGCAGGCTCTTATATGCCTGGTCTGAATGGAACAGAGACAACCACTACTGACAATCTTCTTCAGATAGCTTGAACTCACTAAACACCTTGAATCCACGAGTCTTTATTTTTGCATGTACAGATGAACAGGTTTTCACAGACGTACAGGTATTGCAAATGTACTGGTATTTGCAGATGTACAGGTACATTTAACTAGCAACAGTCATGAAGAATCTTACAATGAAAAAAGAAGGAAGTAACTTCATTAAAAGGGATGAGGCATACAGCAAAAATAGGTGCAATAAAACATAGACCATAAGATGGCAGTAGAACAATACCCTAAACATAAAGCATAGCTATAACACAAATGCACAGAAATATTACTGCTGGAGGCAGCACAGCTACGGCCCCTACACTGTCCATGTGAGGGGAAGCCTCAGCCTCTTCACATTCATCAATAGTTAGAGCCTCTACAGCCCTAACCTCTTCATATTCATCAATAGTTGGAGCCTCTACAGTCTTAACCTCTTCATATTCCCCTGTAGCCCTGTTATGGGGGGGGTCATAAATTACTCTGACAAACCAGGCTATGGCACTAACCTGTAGATAATAGAGAGGATCCCGGGCCTTTGCTATGTGGAAGAGTAGGGATACTAATAATGTTGGCAGTGCCTCCACCCAGGACAGGGTCTCTGTTAGCAGAGGGGCTCCCTTCTTGGGACATTAACCAGAATTATTAACAGTAATATAAAACAGCACCTGAGTAACCACAACACCCAGCATACAACATTAACCATTGCAGCTACATGAAAACACAGGTTGGAGTATTGGTAAGCTTTATATCCCAAAACAGTAATAAAAATATTTGCAATTAATAAACATCAATGAGTACACATATCAAGCACATAGAGTCCTGGGGAGAATCTATAGTCCTGGGGAGAATCCTGGGGACAGTCTATAACCACAAATACCTCCAGTTATGATCAGTGTCAGGATGAGAGGCCTCTGGAATTGATTGTAGCAAAGATGTCCTGATGAGAACTGATCCTGAAGACAACGGCAAGGAGATCCTCCAACTAACAATTGGGCTGTGTATGCTGTGATCCTGGATTGCAGGGATGCAGGCAAAGTCTCTGGAGTTCAGGAACAATCTATCTGTACTACCAGATCCTAGCAATCACACTTATCTGCCAATGCAACCGGACCTCTGCTACCTATGGGCCATTGGTTGCCTAACCTATGCTAAATGTAACTAGACAGAGGGTGCAGATCAGCAAAGATAACTGAAAGAGCAGAGCAAATATATATTTGGATATGTAGCTGATATACTGACAGTAGGGAATTCCCAAAGTGATCTCTGATAACAGATATCACATATACCCCAATTAGTACAGAGGGGAATTATCTCTGATAACAGATATCACATATACCCCATTAATATAGAGGGAAATAATCTAATACTGCACTACACACAGACACAGCAGTCAGCGTGTTCTGGAAAGTAATGCAGGCACCTACCCTGGCTGAGCACGTTTCCATCTCTGCCCCTGTACTTCCTGCATTTTCTTATATCCTGGTGGGCTTTCTAAGGCAACTAACGGGCAGGAAACACTTCAACAACTTTATTTGCATTTTGTAAAGTTACAGCTAGCAGATGAAAAAAGGCAGTCCCCTACACACCAATGTCTCCAATAGCTACAGCTTCTACACTGTCCAGATAGGTGATGGCCTCAACCTCTTTCTCTTTTGTCCCTCCATTCACAACAGCAACAATAAGGGGTAGGGGGCATAAAAGACGGACAAATTGGGCTTCAAAAGAGGTGAAAATAAGGGAGGGTGGGGTAGGGGAGGACTCTGTATGTACAGTTAGGTGAGAGAATGAGACCCAAACCACCCCCTACTCTGTTGCCAGGTCTGGGGGTATGTGTGAAATGCAGGCCTCTACAGGAGAGAGCAGCAGCAGATGCAGAGTCTGAGGAGGAACGTCAAGTTTCAGTGAAAGCCAGTAAATTTAGAGATTTAGAAAGGAGAAGATTGTGGATAGAGGGTAGTTTATTGCCCTCCTCCATCTGCTGTTGGTGCTGCCGACTGCTCAGTACTCCATTCACAAAAATTGTATTACACACTTCTGGGTGACATTGATGATGCACTACACCCAGCTCTAGATGCCAGTTACCAATGCCGTCCACGCTCAGTCTCAAGGCCCACCGCCTCCTCCTCCTGCTGTTACTGCCGCTGCCTGCCCAGTACCCCGCTCTAGATGCCATTTACCAATGCTGTCCACGCTCCGTCTCAGGGCCCACCACCTCCTCCTCCTGCTCTTACTGGTGCCACCTGCCCAGTACCCAGCTCTAAATGCCGGAAGTTCGAGGAAATTTTTGCGAGACTGTCAGAAGCCTTCCTGCTCATCCCTAGGGATTAGAACTACATTACAGGTTACAAACAGGCTTAGATGTACATTTAGTGGCGATGTGACCAGTTTTGTTACAAAAACTGGGCATACCAGGGTAGAAAATGTATCCTCTATCCCTGCCCAAAGCAAATACTGAGGGGGGATGTTTTAGTCCATCAAGACCATCTGAGTTTGACTTCAATTTACCTTTATATTGGAGCTTGCCGTTCCAGATACCACATGCCATAGTTACTTGTTTTTCAAATTGGTTGCAGAAATGCGTGACAAGTGGGATTTCTCCATTGCTGCACAGTAAAACAAATTTTCTGTTGGTGACCTGACATGGTGACCTAACCATCTTGCTTTAAGAAAAAGACGGATGTTTTTCTGGAAGCACAGAAAATTAACTGGGTATTAAGGCTTTAAAGTAAAAATACCAATGACCGTTGATCCAGGGAACATCCAATTGCCTCATGGAATCAGGGAGGAATTTTTTCCAGTGGGAGCAAATTTTAGGGTTTTTTTGCCTTCCTCTGGACCAACTATGTCCATAGGGTTTTATATCTGGGATATGTTTATTTTCCTAGTGGTTGAACTTAATGGATGTATGTCTTTTTTTAACCTGACCTATTATGTAAGTACAGTATGTATTTGTTATTTGTTAGCAAATGTTTTCAATCCTGCACCAGGGTTTTTGGATCACCCTGGTTCACTGATAAAAGTGTGTCCTCTTCAGTCTTGAAGAGCTGTAATAAATCAGGCTCATTGAGTTGTGAAATACTCTTATTCCCTTCCTTTACAACTCTCAATTGCTGTATACAGCTGGTGCTAGCATGATTAGCATTAGTGGTAGGATAGTTAGATGTTCTATGTAAATTCAACCATAGGGTGTATTTTCCTCACCCTACCTTTGTTAATATCCACCTACCTCCTTCTTCCTCTGTTGATTACTTCCTCCCGATTTAGAATAATATTTCTGAATATATACAGTACACTGGTACAACAAGCAGAGAAGTACTACATAAATGCAGCCGCGGTACTCCTCCTCTCAGTGTGCGATCCCCGGGCACTAGAGGTTAAATGAGAGCTTGCCTCATTTACTGTGCAGGTGCGAGATCGGGTGATGTAGGCCACTGTAAAGGGGGAACAAAAGAGACTGCGCATGCGTGAGATCTGCATCTCTTTCCTCTTAGCGGAAAAAATGACAGCCAAGGGCCTCCTGGGATGCATGACATAGGTATCCCGGGAGGCTTTGCAATCCCAATAAATCTTGATTGCTGTGGCAATCAAGACCTTAGGGGCGGTGCTGCACCGTCTTGTTTTTTTTTTTTTAATCAAATAAATTTTTACTTTACATATAAGGGTTGTCTACCCTTTTAGGTAAAGTAAAAATCTTGATTTTAGGTGGGATTTAATCTTGTGAGTAAAATATGTAAGGGACAAGCTCAGGCAGGCAGAAGCAAATGAAGGCCTCAGAGGACTGGTTTTAGGAAGAGAGGAAGGCTGTTGGAGTAAGGAATAAGGTAAGCCTATCTCAATTATTTTCTAGGTAAATCAAGAGGATGATGGAAATGGAATGAAGGGTGCATCTTTACTAGTTGAAGGTGTAAAATTAGAAAGACAGATGTGTTAACTAACTCAAAACCTTATTAGACAGGAATTAATAAAAAAACACGTAATCGCTTAATCTGTTTTTCCAAAAAATGAAAAAGACAAATCTTGAAAAAGACAAGGACCCGTCGTGATTTTTTTTACCCAGTTTTGAAATATAGTAAACATATTGTGTTGTTGGCTTGTGAGGTAATTAGGGACAGGAAGAACAGACTAAGAAAAGAAGTTAAAAACCATGGCTGTATTTGTTTTTAAAAGAAAGGAATATAATCTAGAAGCATGATTAAACATATTGATTTGGGTGAGCTTTTGTCATAATAAGCAATTATGTCACACCTCTGCCTCCTTCTTTGTGCCTTTCATTGATGAGGGGTCCAGCATCCTGTCACTGCTGCACTCCTTACAGCTGTTTTTTCTGCTGCTGTCTTATTCAGATGCACTGCAATCCCCTTAGTCTATAGGGAGGCCACCAATGATGTAACTACATGTGCACAAAACCGATATGGTCTTCCATTCTTCACATCCCAAAGATGCTCTATTACATTGAGATCTGGTTACTTTGAAGGCTATTTGAATTCAATGTCATGTTCAGGAAATCAGTTTGAGATCATTTGAACTGTGTGACATAAATGGATAGACATGGTCAGCAACAATACTATAGTTGGATGTGGCATTTAAACAATGCTCAATTGGTACTAAGGGGCCAAAAGTTTCAAGAAAATATCCCTGACACCATTATGCCACCAACTTGAAGGACTTCTACTGATAAGACAGGTTGGATCCATGCTTTCATGTTGTAGCCAAGTTTTTACTCTACTATCTAAATGTCACAGCAAAGATTGAGATTTATAAGAGCAGTCAACATATTACTAATCTTCTGTTGTCCAATTTTGGTGAGCCTGTGTAAATTGTGGTTTCAGAGGGTTGTTTTTAGCTGACAGGAGTATTACCCATCTGTCTGAAGATTTGATGTGTTATGCATTCAGTAATGCTCCTTTGTATTTCTCAGTTATAGCAAGTGGTTATTTGAGTTACTGTTTTCTTTCTATCATTTCAAACACATTTCCTTTGAGATATCAGAATAAATATGGTCCAAAGACAGGGTTTTTTTGTGTATTCAACAAAACTTATTAATACATTCTCATGTGTATAAAACAGCAAACATATTGACAACAATACAGATCTCTTGAGGTTAATTACCCAAATATTTTCGTAAACACCCACAATACACTTGGAGGGGTACTTCCTCGTTTTTAGAGGTTATCTTTCTCCTATGCTAGACACAAATCAACTACTTAAAGTGCATAGAACATATAACATGTGAATATTTCTTATGTCGCAGCTTTGTTAACTTTTAACATTTCCTTTGAGCTCAAGCATCAACAAGGCATGTTGTTTTGCTATGCATTTTAGCTCACTTGATACTACTCCTTTTTTTTTTGGATCAATCTATGTAAACCCATTCAGGTATTCAGTTCGAACATTAGCATGGAAGTTGTGACAATGTCCACATGCCTAATGTAAGTAATAAAATATATTTAGGTTAACAAATAGTTGAACAGGTGTACCTAAAAATGGCCAGTGGGTGCAGGTGTACCTAAGTTCTTAGACTGGCATCTGTATGTGTTATAAAACAGTAAAGCGAGCTTCATCTTTTAGCTGTTAACAGTTTTCATATTATTCATACATATTTAAGGAGCACTTTAACATACACAATGTTAGTTTTATAGTATCTTCCAAATTCTGTCAATCCCTTTGTTATAGTCACAGTCTTTAGGAGTATTATAGATACAAGAGTGTTTAACTTTTTAACGCAGTGACAATACCATTAGTTTTTTCACATTAGTGGTCAAAAGTGTCTATTTTAGGCAATTGAGCTGATAATAAACCACCAATGTCTGAATACCTTATACACTTTAATGGGATAGTTCAGATTACCGAGCATTACTAGCTACACATTAAAAATAAATGTGAAAATATGGAGCATCTTACATGCAACAGCTTGCTAAATCCTTGTTGTGTTTTTATGGCTTTTCTTCTTGATCTCCTGCAGCCACAAGTGGCTACACTAGGCGAACTGGTGGCTACACTAGACAAAGTGGCTACACCAAGCCTAGTACTCACATGTAGTCACGGTTTTTATTGTCAGTAGTTTGTCCTCCAGAAACAGGGAGCTGCCTCATGCTGCTGCCTTCAGGCTCACTCTCAGACAGAGACAACCCCACTACCTAAAAGCCCACAGACATACCTGCCAGGATAGTCTGAAAGTCTGGGCTGTACTGTTCTGGGATTGTAAGGTCCACTCAGATGCTTACCTCCTGTGTTATATCAATATATATATATATATATATATATATATATATATATATAATCATATGTTTTCAATTACCAGCTCAAAGAGTATTTACCTTCTATTTAAAATATTGCAAGAGGGTAATTCTGATTACAACAAACATGGCCATAAATCTGTGCGTATAAATATTGATCTAGGCTACCTCTTAAAAATGACTTTGTCCCTGTAAGTCAGAATATTATTGATCTATCATATACTCTAAAAGTGCTTAGTGGAGTTTAAGTTTCTCTTACATTTGTGCTGTACCTAAGGGAATGCAATACTCTTAAATGAAAAATGGGCATTTAAAAACAGCTGAAAAAAACAGAAGATATATGGCTGCTGCTAGTTTTCTTATAACGTGTATCATAATTATATCTTTGCAAATCAAGTTGCTTCACCTTATGCAGTATATGATTGATACACGGATTGTTAGTTTGAATCTCTTAACAAATATGGTATTAAAAATATTTTGAGGAATGTGGTTTAGAAATCCCCAGTAAATGAAAACAAGCACATATACTGTGTTTGTGCTTGGGTTAAATTATAAACTGCTAGTTGTTTACCTTATGTCCACCTAGGAAGACAGTGTCTTTTGTGAAAATGAGCATCCAGCTTTAGATCTCAAATATTTTGAATGTGCTCCGAATTGAGCAATGAAGACCTTCTTGTCAGAGCTATCATCTCTGACCTCCAGAATGTTTTTGGAAGTTTTGTATAGATCAGGGAGCATGCTGTTTCCTATGGGCTTGGTTGGTTTCCTTGACCACTGATATGGGGTCCTCAGCCTTTTAAGAAAGGTTATTATTTGACCAGATTTTGGAACAACAGATGATCTCTCTACACCCCTTTTCCTTTTTTGTGTATTTTGAGTATCCTCTACTCCAATCCTTCTCTCTCAGTCTTCACGTGTTGAATATTAGACCTGGACAAGTGAAAATCACTGAGCCTGATTGTTGTATTGCCACACAATAGATACTCAGTTAACAAGTTTATCCAATTGGTGAGACAACTTTATTATTACAGGAAGTGAACAAAATGTCTTCAGTAAAGCACTAGTACAGGAGTTTGTTGGAATTCTGACTTTCAGATCTAGAATTTAACTTTAACTCTGAGTTTTTAGTAATCCTAACTTGTTACATTGCAGTCAAAGGGAAGGAAGGATTGTCATTTTATAGGGTCGTAGAGGAAAAACATGAATTTTTTTCCCCCAAAATGTCTCCTTAATTGTAGGCAAGAATAGAAAGTTTGTATGGTAATTGCAATGCCCCTGAACATAATACGGTAACCAAAATTTCTGGCTGGTGGGGGATGGGAGTTTGGAGCATTTCTCAGTTAAAGCAATTTTTTTTAGCCATACCAGACAAAACACATTTATATAGCAATCAAGATGGTAATCAGGATCAGTCAATCAGAAACCTTTTGGTAAATGCAAAACTTTCACACATTTACAATTTATACTGCATGAAAACCTATTGTATTGCAATGTGCTGCGGAGACATTTGTAACTTCAAAGAAGAGAATGTAAATAAATGGAACATTCATAACATAGTTGTAGGATATGTTAAAAATGTAGTGTTCATTTTTTGTATTTGCAAAATACTATTATTAAACCAGTTTCGGTTTTCCATTAATATTAAAACCAGACTTTCTTAGGCTTGAGGCACTTGTGGATAGGAAATTTGGGCAGTGTGTGTGTTATCCCTCCTTCTAGCCAGAAAAGATACCCTGTAATCTGTTTTGTCTAAGAAGGGGGGTAAAAGTATGTATTCTCATTTTTGGCAACAATTCACCCCCATCTGTCCCCAACAGTAGCAGTTCCCTTATCCTTTCAAAGGAAAAAGCTCTAGAAAAAATGACATCACACAATAGAAGATGTATTTTTTAAACTAATATTTACTTTTTCAAGGTCTAGGAGTAGGAGATCCCACAAAGATCCTTATATCTGTTGCCCCCTACACAATGATAGGAGCTCTGATAATCTAGGATTTTTACATGTGTTTAGCCATTTCAGCTGGTCAGCTGGATTAGATGGACGCAATGTGCCTGATTTAATAAAGCAAATCTGGAATGGATCTGGTCCAGGATTCAAAACATTTGGTAGCAAATGACTTTAAAGAAATCCATTCCAGGTTTGCCGGATGACCCAGCTTCATTTATGAAAGTGTGTCCACTCCAGCCTTGGAGAGCTTTAATAAATCAGGCCCAATGACAGGAATGCCACCCAGATAGTCACAGTCCTGCATGTGTTCAGGCTTTTTAGCCAATGCAGGATTCAGCCTAGCTGGGTGGAGTCCCTGTTATCATGCAGCAGGGACAGCTGGTACTAGGTGGATCTTCATCAGATTTCCTATTTGGACATTGCGGATCCATGCAAAGATAATTTTTAGATAAAAAAAGAGTAATAGATACATCCTGTCACGCACGGAGAGACAGGACCACTAGGGGGTGCTATGGCTCGCACTAACTAGGTTTTTTTCCAGTGCCTCTTATGGTGGGGATATTGTGCCACTGGTTACTGCCAGGTCACGGTCCTTGGGCACACCAAGGTGGGAAAAACATGGTACCAAATCACAAAGCAAAAGGATAGTTGAGGAAAGCTGGGGTCGAGGCAGGCAGCAAGCAAGAGAGGTCAGGTCACACGCCAGGGGACAATTGCCAGGGATCCAGAAGACAGAAACCAGAGACACTGGGGCCACCGGGAACACAAGAGACACTGGAAGCAACAGGAGGCACAGGTGACTCAGGGATATCCACAGACCGACAGGAACACTGGAACAGCACAGGAAAGTTGGCTGGGAAACCAACAGACTGGACAACGAGGGGTTAACACAGGAGCTGGACACAGGAAACACTGGATTAAGTGACAGGTGTACAGGAACTAGATCACAGAACTAGGGGCTCAGCACTATTGGAGACATGTTGCACGAACACAGAGTGCAGTGTGTGAGCTAGGTCACTGGTCAAGAGGCTATTTTCTGATTGGCCAGTGGATCAGACCTGAATTGATAAAGCTTGGGAACAGAGGCACGCCCAGCATCAGAACTGCCTACATGCACAGGAGAGAGGCGTCTGTTCTTTAGAGGGGTAAAGGTAAGTGTTACATCCATTAATGAGTGTGGTTCCAATATTTCTAGGACTGATTTAATCCTTCCTGGAAATGGTAATATGTACCTCCTGTACTTATTCCCAAGGGTAAAGTAATGGATAACTATTTATTTATCTGTATGTGGAGAAAAGAGGAAATATACACAGTGGAGCTTTTATGGCATAAAATTAAATCAATTTTACTTACCGTATTTTTCGCCATATAAGACGCACCCAATTTTAAAGGAGGAAAATCTAGAAAAAAAGATTCTGAAAGATTATTCCCCTTCTGATCACTCATGTGCCATTTATACCGGTATTCCCCTTCTGATCACTCATGTGCCATTCAAATTCCCTTTCTGATCAGTCTATGCCTTTCAAATTCCCTTTCTGATCACTCTGTCATTCAAACTCCCCTTCTGATCACTCTGTCATTCAAACTCCCCTTCTGATCACTCTGTCATTCAAACTCCCCTTCTGATCACTCTGTCATTCAAATTCCCCTTCTGATCACTCTGTGCTTTTTTTCTATTGTACGGCAGTTAGGACAGGGAACAGTTCCCCTTCTGATCACTCTGTGCTTTTTTTCTATTGTACGGCAGTTAGGACAGGGAACAGCAGGTGGCGCTGTGCCGGCTTTTTTCGCTTTGCTTTACAGACAGGAGAAAACACGATGCTGGCAGAGGAGAGACACGCTGCTGCAGAGACACACGCAGGATCGGGTATCGGGTGAGTATAATATTTTAATTATTTTTTTAACACATTTGTCGTATAGGACGCACTAACTTTTCCCCCTCAGTTTTGGGGAAGAAAAAGTGCGTCTTATATGGCAAAAAATACGGTAAATAACAAGCATCCAATAAACAGCATACGGAATACATGAAGTATTGGTGTATACAATGATACATATGTACAAACACTTTTAAACCCTTTAGCCGTAATCCCGAGTGTGACTCGAGTTGGCTTTTACATGCAAAAAGCAGTAATCCCGAGTCACACTCGGGGTAACTTTAGAAGCCCCCCTTACCTTTGCCCCGCACTCCAGCAGCAATCGGATGGTCCCGCCGGGGCGCCGGTCCATTGGGGGGCATGGCCGGGCAGGAAATTTAAAAGCAGATTACCGAGTAATCTGCTTTTAAATACCACCCCGGTCCCGGCTACGCCACTGCTCGCATTAGCAGTGAGATGCGAGGCACAATGCAGAAGTCCTGCATTGGGCTTTGCATCTCTCTGGAGATGCAGAGCAGCTCCAGGGTCTGTGTGAGGCGGGCGGGTCATCTTCCGGGTGATGCAAGTGGTGACGTATTGGGGGTTGTGTTCGGGAGGGAAATTTAAAAGCAGATTACAATGTAATCTGCTTTTAAATGGTTTTTACAGTACAAAAACACCACACAACATTAAAATTAAAAATAAAAGTACATTTTTAATTTTATATTTTATTTTAAGATTACACTGTTGTCTATTTATTTATTTATATTTTTAAATAATTATATTTATTTAAATATTATATTTATTATTTTTAAATAATTATTTATAATTATGTATTATATTATTTATGATTATAATATAATAAATATAATTATCATACCCAGGAGTTAATCCTAAGAATTACAGGCCCACAATATAAACAAAAATTTCCATGCAAAAAAAAATAGGATCACTTTTTGCCTCAAAAAACTGACAGAATTGGAATGCTAGGGGAGTTAATGATCATGCATAATGCGATTGTCTATGATCCAATGCATTTCGCCGATTGGCTTCCTTAGGGGACTTTTTAGGAGATTCATACTGGTTAATGAAATGGTAACAAGAGAGACAATAAATAATAAATGCAGTAAATACCAAAGTTTGGTCATTTAATCATATAATCCAATCACATTCAATATGTGAACACTCACAAACAATTTCTCACTCTCCTAACACCCCTATACAATTATCCTTTCCCAAACACTCCCCACATATCACATTCAATTAGTTCATATATTCAATAGTCTAACAACTAGTCAATACACAATCCACACACACTTTTCCCCTACCTACATTCATTCACATATTATCCCTTTAATACCCAATACCTAAACACACTCCAGACTAGATCCTTTCCAGGCTTGCTGGATCACACAGGTTTATCCATCATAGTCTATCTTGTCCAGTCTTCGAGAGCTTTGATAAATCAAGCTCATTGACTGTTTATATCAAGCTCATGGACGGTTTATAAATTTGTTTTGTACTGTTTACCCTAAACATTTTTTTTTTAATTTGGTAAAAAATGCTCATATAGGCCCCCCTGTACTCCTTTCCCTTGGAAATTTTGATGACAATGTTTAGGGGCTTTGCAGTTAACATAAAAAAATGGCAGCTGGCAATAACCAGCATTTAAATATGGACTTTTCCTATCTATACTTTAACATTATTTCTTTTACAAAATGAACTTTTTTCTCATTTTTATGTGATTGTTTTTTTCTTTTGGATATGGATCTATGGCTCCCCCAGATATACTCAGCATTTGTGGGGATAATACTATGTTTTGAGAATTTACATTTTGACTCAACTATTGCCATTCATATTTATTTACTGAATGAAAACTAAATTCAGTGTGTTTCAGCCTGGAACTTGGAAATTCTGAGCTGAAATTTACCATCTGGAACTTTTCCTTGAGCTCATCCATTGCCATGAGGAGGCTTTCAGAATGTCTATTGCACTAATTTGTGGAAATTTCATGGGCCAGCAGGTGGTGGCTTTTTTCCTCTTTCAGAATATTGTTTTTATGTAATGGTGTGGTGTGGTGTGGTGGAGCCATGGGATCCAATTCAAACCTAGAAGAGGCATTTATAAATGAGTTATCAATTTAACATGTTTGTTCTAATGTTAACTCAATATTGATAATGTCCTTGCGATTTGATGGGGTGACATTGGATCTATGTCAGGGGTCTTAAAAGGTACAACCTGGCTATTTAATTCACCATAGAAAAAGACCTGGAGGATTTGCCTCCATTTAGTCTCTATAATAAAGCAGACCATTTACAAACTAATTTCTATCCCTAGCCTACAAATATAAAACTACTGAGATATGACAGCTCCTATCCTCCTGTTGTGTTTAAGTTGGTAGGCTGCAGCCATCTGACGCTGCTAAAGAAAATAGTGTCTGGTTAAAATAGGAAAGAAATTAGATTAAAGATGAATGTAAGCACCCTACAAGATAGAGGCTACAGCCAAACAATAAATTGTCCCAAAGTCTCAATGATTGAGATGCTATTTGTAACTAAGGCAAACTAGAAAAGATTCCTTTCTCTTCTCAGTTTCACCCAGTGGGTAGCAAACTGTTTTCAAGGATTGATAAACATTGGCACATTTTGCAGAAGCATATCCAGGCATAGCATATAGAATTATAACATTTACCCCTTCAAGCTTTCCGTTATCAGCAAAGTCTCAGACGTTGATCAATGCACATTTCAAACTTCCAGGGACTGCGTTATGATTTTAGGCCTTAATTGTTTTGGGCCTTTACCTTGTTTTAGATGCATGCCATGTGACCTGAAGATAAAGTGCAGGACATTTGTGGATCCCAATACATGCAAATAGTATACAAACAAAAATTTCTCTGCATTCCAGAGTAATGTGTTCATTCCTTTGCAAAGTAAATGTGTAAATAGGAAATGGGGGCAGGGAGCCTTCCCCCTCTTGGGCATATAAAGTCCTCTGGAATCTGGCTTACCAAAAAAAAAAAAAAGTTAAATCAGCCCTAGAAAAAAAAATATCTTTATTATTCTTTTTGCAACTAATAATTACCCTTGCAAAATAAAAGATCACACAAAAGTCTAGTACAAGCTGTCTTCACTGCACAATTACATAAACTCCCAGCTGGGTGGAGTCCTGCATTGTTTACTTGTGTGCAGCCAATCCAGCCAGCCTGTCACAAGGAACTCTGTCTTTTTTTAATACTGATGTCACAGTTAAAAGTATGATAGATATTGTATAATAATAACAACAGAGTATACTGTACATGATATATTTTATATCCTATTTATATTGTTACGAGAATTGTTGAACTGACTGTCTACCTCAAGCTGCTGAAAAATGTTAGTGAAGCATCATAGTATAATATATACAGTATATTTATAAAAAATATTAAACATGGTCAAATTTTATAATTTACAATTGCTGTGCTGACTGAACTACCATCATACAGCAGCTTGAGGTCAGGTAGTGAGGTCAGCAGTTGTCATACAGCAGATGATCTTACCACATTGGGGCCTAGGACCATCTTTTTTTGAAAAACACACCAAATTGTGCAAAAATATAAACCTGCATTTTAAAATAGCCCTAAATATGACAGAAACACTTTTAATTAAAACATTATTTGCATATGTACAATTCCTATTATAATTACAGTTTGCTTGTAGAAAAATAAACGTAAGCAGGACCACTGTAAGAAGAACGTGAGGCAAGTGGGGTATTTCTGATCCACACATGCCCCACCCACCTATTGAGTTCATGTCTACTTCCATGAGTTCCTTAGGCTGAATTTGGATAAAAAATCGTAAGATTTTTTTCACAACTGACCACAGTGCACTGACTGTAGCCTAATTTCCGTTTTGGGAAAAATCAAGGAACCCCCTTCTTATTCTGGCATCCAGATACAAGAGGACCTTTTAAGGATTGGCGGGAGGGAGAGGTAGGCATACATGCTCACTAAACCATCCTATCTATGACAGTCCAAAGCCTAATAAAGCAGTTTCAAATAATGTTGGAAACCTACTGTCAGAATCTGCTGGCATAATTGGAGTCAATGACAGGTATAGCACTGGTCAACCAGTCAGGGCTGTGGACCATGACAGTTGACATAGTCTGCTGATCTGATTGGCTGCATAGTGGTATACTTGTCAATTGCAGGTATAGTACATCTCCGAGAATTAGGTCAGCAGATGATAGGAGGATCGAATGTAGTGTTAGTGGAATTTCCCTCTGTCGTTGACTTTAATGAGATTTAAATGCAAATCAACCTGAGCATTGGGGTCAATTGAATAAATGAATGGAACAGGCAAATCTGGCCAAAGTTACATTAGCCAGGTAAAAAAAAAAAAAAGTATATTCCAGATAAAACATGTATAAAGATTCCTTCCTGATCCCATGAGGCAGTTGGATGTTCACTGGATCAGCAGTCTCCGGTTTCATTCCATTTAAACTTTATAACCCATTTGTATTCTGTGCTTCTAGAAAAGCTTTCAGATTTTTTTCTTGACCAACACTACTAAAGACAAGACTTAAGACTTAAAAAAAGACATAAAACAATAAAGAGAATTCATGTTTGTGCTGAATAAGATGCAGACAACTAAATGTATATAGCCACAGATTACAAGAGCTCTTTTATACCGTGCCTGTGTGCCTTGTCGAGCTGCCAAATTATTATTTACTCTCTGTCGCTGGCTGACAGAGCATACAGCACTTCCTAGTCTCACATGTCTGTGGGCAGTCTTGCTCACACTGACACAGCCCAGGAAGGAGGAGCTCCCTAAAGGAACAGAGGCTATTATAAGCTGCGTACACACGTCCAAATATTATCGTTGGAAATGAACGACCGGCGCGGCGGATCCGATTGGACGATGATCGTTTACCATCTATCGTGTGTACGGTCGTTCAGTGATCGTGCATGTTCCGAGCATGCGCGATGAACGAACGTTCTATGCAGGCTGTATTGTGTTTATGTGTGTATATATATATTATATTATTTATATAAATCTATCTCTCTCTATATATATCTCTCTCTCTCTCAGTTCCAGCGCAGTTCTACACCCTGTTCCAGCGCAGTACTTCATCCTGTTTGTTCCAGCGCAGTTCTACACCCTGTTCCAGCGCAGTACTTCATCCAGTTTGTTCCAGCGCAGTTCTACACCCTGTTCCAGCGCAGTACTTCATCCTGTTTAGTTCAAATTTAAAAGTTACCTGCCAGTCAAGTAAAAATAAGTGACACACACGCAATTTTTTTTTTTTTTAAATATTTTTACTAAAAAAATATAAAAACAATAAAAAATAAATAATAATATAAAATGTCCTAAAATTTTTTCTTTATCTCTTTTTTAAGTGCATGCAGGTCTCTCTTTGCTTCACGCACTATCTTGGTCACTGCCTTCCATTTTTGGTCCATGGCCTCTAGTTTGGCCATCAGTTCATTTTTTTGGGAAACAACATCTGTGTAGAAATAAAAAGAAGAATATTAAGTACACATATATTGTGAAGCCGACACACGGATATGAGATATTTTTGCATAAACAATATATGAATGCTTACCAACACTTCTCGCCATCTGTCCTGACATGCCTGGCTCAGGACTTTCTCGTTCTCCCTCTGCAACTTTAAGAGCAAACAAAAATAAAAAGTTAAATTACACACAATTATATGCAAACTACCTCTCTAAAATTTTGGTACATACCTGGGTCAATTTCCACCACAGATTCCACTACCTCCTCTGCAGGGGAAACCAAAATCAAATCTGCATAAAAATAAAATCAAAACCATATTTAAAAATAATGTATTTTTTAATATTTTTAAAATAATACATTTTTTCTTATTAAATATATAACAATATCCTATCTTCCACCTCTACCTGCTCCTCCAGACGCCCAGCCTGGTCAGGGGAACCCAGAATCAACTCTGCATAAAAATAAAATCAAAACCATATTTGAACTATATTTAAAAATAATGTATTTTTAATATTTTTAAAATACATTTTTTCTTATTAAATATATAACAATATCCTACCTTCCACCTCTAGCTGCTCCTCTGGACGCACCTGTGGCTGCTCCTCTACCTCCCGAGCACGGCGTCCTAATGCATAAAAACAAATACAGAACAAAAATTTTCATTAAAAAAATTAAAAACAACTTACAATAATAAAAAAATTACTAATAATTAAAAAAATATATAAACAAATGTAAAATAGTTTTTGGCGATACGACGCCTTAACGAATCCAACATGTCCCTCTCTCGGTTTTTCAAATCAGACCACCTTTTCCTTAGCTGGTCCTTGGATCACTCTACACAAAACTTTCTGTGTATTCTCCGCTGCAATTTCTCTAAAATGCGATTTTTCCTTGCATTCTGGGATTTGTAATGAGTCCTCCGACCATCATAATCCCACCTCTCCAGGACATCCACCAACACCTCCACCTCCTCTCTTGCCATAGGTGTGGCACGGGTGGCTTGGCTGGCTCGTTGTTGTGACATCTCTCTCACGTGACAGGAAACAATTTAACAGGAAGTGGCTGGATTTGCAAAGTGCTGTGGGAAATCAGAAGTGCATAGTGCCAAGTTTGGAACGTGCGTTCGTTCATTAGGAATATTCGCCCGACCAACATTATTGAGGTAGGTGATGCTGCATATTTTTATATGTTATATGTTTATAGTTTTGTTATATTTTATATTTTAATGTTTTTGACAGATCATGGCCTATGATGCATTAATTAATCCTGACTTCATGCACGAGTTTATTGAGGCATACAGGTCCCATCCCTGTCTGTGGAAGGTAAAGTCTGCGGATTATTCCAATCGTCACATGAAACTGATGGCGTATACCGCTATGGTGGAGCTCTGCAAGACCGTGAATCCTGCCGTCGACAAAAAATATGTGAAGCAAAAGATACAAAACCTGTGGACCGTTTTCAAAAAGTAAATTATCAAAATAAAGTCTTCACAGAAGTCAGGTGCTGCAGCGGATGATGTATACGTACCTAAATTATGGTACCTTAATCTGTTGGCATTCACTGCAGATCAGGATGAAGGTCGGCCATCGGTGTGCAGCCTGGAAGAAGAGGACAAGGATGCCGGGGAAGGTACACACAGGGATGCTGGGTAAAGCCTTGATGAGACTCCAGAGATATTCAAGACACCAGACCAGGTAAGTTATTGAAAAATATTTTTATTATACAATCTATAAAAACACAGGCACCGCTACATATAGTAAAGTATAAAACATATAGTACAGATTTTTATTGCAGTCCTACAAACATTGTGGTGTACAGACTATGTCATGCGATCCTGCCTTTCTACTGCTCCAGTAGTGTTGAAGTACTCCAAGTACTTGCTTCGGTTTTCTTTAGCCAACACTGAAGCATTCTGAGGTACTGCAACCTGTAGATCCACTAGACCAGTGAATTGGTTACTGCTTTCACCCGGTGCGGCTTTAGTAGAATCTTGCTCCATTAGAGGACCAAATGATGCACTGCAATTATTGTGGCGTAGAAAATTATGTAGCAACCAGCAAGCATAGACTACCTTGTCAATTTTGTCAATGCGGAGATTGATAGCAGTATGGAATATTTGAAAGCGATTTGCTAGAATACCGAAAGCATTCTCAACCACCCTCCTAGCACGAGATAACCGGTAATTAAAAAATTTTTTCTGTTTGTCCAAGTTTTTTTGAGGATAGGGTTTTAACAGGTTTTCATGCAATGCAAATGCTTCATCTGCAACAAACACAAAGTTCAGTCCCTCCACAGTTTGGCTGTTTCTAGGAAGGTGCAGATGCTTGTTCATCAGCTTCCTGTGAAATGGCGTACCATCCAGAATCCCTCCATCAGACATGGGCCCGTTTCTTCCTATGTCCACTAAAACAAATTCATAACGGGCATTCACTATTGCCATGAGCACCATGCTGAAAAACCCCTTATAGTTATATTAATACGATCCACTGTCTGCCGGTGGGGTAATTCTTACATGCTTCCCATCAATTGCTCCTCCACAATTTGGGAAGTTCCATAAATCTTGAAATTCTGAAGCGATGGCCAGCGATTCCTCTGGTGTATTAGGAAACTGAAAGGAGAACATAGGAAGGATTTTATATGCATAATAATATGTTCTGTTTATATGTTCTATTTATTTTTCTTGCAGACTTCCTCCTGTAGTGAACCTGCAGAGAGCTCACCTGCTGCCACAACATCCACTCCGATAAGTTACAACCAAAAAAGGGGTCAGAAAAGAAAACATCAGGAGCTAGAAAAAAAGGAAGCTTTCAAGAAAGCCATGTCCATATTAAATGAAAAAGAGGATCACTTGGGTGGCTTTGGCTTCTATAGTGTCAAAACTGCGGCAGATGAGCCCAGAACAAGCAGGTGCTGTGGAGATTATCATGACGGATTTGGTGAACAAAGGAATGATGAACCAACTAAACCCACAATACACTACCTATTCCTACCCCTATCGATACCCGCAGCCTCACCCTTCACCTGTACGCCACGCCACCAATATGAGTATCATCACTACCCTTCCTCCAGTACACCAAATCAGTACAGTTTTGGCAATGAAAGCCTCCATTTCACTAATTTATAGTGGGAGTGCGTCACAAATGTTAATTAGTTTTTTATTGTTGTTATTATTGTTAAAAAAGTTATGTTTTGTTTTTATGGTTATTTATTGTTATTTATACTTTTTTATTGGCACTTTGTTACATGCACTTTGTTAAATAAAATGTATCTTTTGGTTATGAAGCAAATGTGTCATTTTGTTTTAATGATTGTATGGGGCCTCTACCTTCATGTACTCATCTTTCAAGCAGTCGATAATTCCTGCACATGTCTCAGGGATGATATGACCCATTGTTTGCGGTGAGATCCCAGTGGAGAACTTCATGTCCTGCAGAGATCTTCCAGTGGCAAGGTATCTCAGCGTGGCGATCAACCTCTGCTCAGGTGTAATGGACTTCCTCATGAAGGTATCTTGTTTCTGCAGAATAGGTCTAACTGCAGAAAGTAATTGCTGGAAACAGACATCCGACATACGAAGATAATTCTTGTAGTCATCTGGGAATGAGTGTCGCAGTTCCCATAGCAGATTTTCATGTGAAATGTCTGGGTCCAACAACCAATCCTTACACCACATTCGCCGCTTCTTCTCAATGTCCTCCTCTTCAGAACTAAGCAGACACATCAAAGCAAGAGCTGCTTTCTTCTTCCTTGAGAACACTTTGAAGGGCATATTGCACAGAGGGACAAAGGAACAGTGTGGGGAATGTCGTTCATTTGACCCGATCGTTCGTACACACTATTCACTTCCTCTGGTGCACGTCACTTCCTGTATCGTTCAAACGATCGCATCTATCGTGTGTACAATATCGTTGAACGATCGTGTCGTTATCTGTATGTACAGGATTGGTGCTATACGATCGTTCAAAGATATCGTGCAGGGTCGTTCGTCGTTCGTTTACCAACGTAATTATTGGAAGTGTGTACGCAGCTTTAGCCTCAGCAGTAATGGGGGCTGGTGCTGTGACTTTGGACCAGGTGCTGACTGGTGCTCTCCCTCCTCCAGCGGTAGCCACAGGCCTGGGCCTTGCAATTGATGGAACACAGTGATTGGGTTATCTAAATTTCTGAAAGATGAGCTAGCCAGAGTGGGTGTTCCAGACTCCCTAAATGATTTAACCAGCCTAGTAACCTAAATTGATAAAAGAATACGGAAGCACAGGACGGGGAAAGTTGGGAGACCCTCACTTGCCCTGGCCTTTCAATTCTCCACCTGCTCCTTCACTGTGTCATCAGTTTCTGCACTCACTCCACTTCCTGCCAATAGGGACTCCCCAGAACCTACGCAGTTAGGCCTAGCTAGGACCTCACTGTCCACAGAGGCATGCCAGAGGCAGTTTAAGGCCAATCTCTGCCTGTATTGTGGCTCCCTTGGTCATCTGTTAGGTGATTGCCCTGTAAGGCCTGGGGGAAAAGGTGAGTCGACTCCTTCACCCCCAACCTCGCTAACACCTCCATCCTCAGCTAACATTTCCCTCTTCTTGTTCCTCGAGGATCCTGACCCTTTGGATGTCACCCTTGCCAAGCAACTCATTGCAACAAGAAACAATGCAGGGTATCAAGGAAGGTGGTGCAAAGTCACAGCGCCAGCCAGGAAGTGCTTAATGCTCTGTCAGCCAGAGGCAGCTCGACAAGGCACACAGCAGGACGGTTTAGCAGGGACCTCAGGTGTGTTCTCCAACAGGTGTTTTGTTAGATGTGGTGTCTGAAATTGTAACGGATGTTTAAAGCTTGTCATCTGCGTAAAGTTAAGGAACTTGCCAGGGTGTCTATGCAGATTCTCATAGGAAAATAAAACAACCCATTTGTGATCTTAAGAACCAAAATGCAGCTGCAGTGCCAAAAGGTCATGTTGGAGCAGAGCATAGTTGATAGCAGGCAACACTTTGTGACCGCTTCCACAAACATTTTCAAATGCCTCCAGAATCTAATTGTTTACAGCCTCTACCAGGTGCAAACATTTTTATTCATAACATCTACTTCATAAGTAGTTTTTAACTGCTAGCATGAACATAGCCTGTTTGCTTGTTTTTATAGTTTAGCCAGAAAAAAAAAAACAAAACAAAGGCTGATAAGTGCTTATTCGCTAGTAAGGCATTCGTTTTTATGAATTTCCCCTAAAAAAAAAAAAAAAAATTATTTCATGGATATATTACTGTAAAAGGTTTAAAAAAATGATCTAGCAATAAAACCACACACAGGCACATCTTGGTGCATTTTCAGTGCCCATATATTCGTGTCTAAGTCTTAGTTGGCTTCAACCCAGAATACTCTATGTCCCATTACGGCTATTACACAATCATTTCTTTTGCTTGGAGTGTGGGTAAATTTCATAGTTATCACTGCAAGGAAAAATACATTGGGATAATATCTGTCTAGGGGTTTACTATTGCTCCACTGGAAATTGCCAAGTCAATATTCCAAAAATGAATAAAATTATACATATTTTATGCATTTACAAAAAACCATCAGTTGATGGCAGTATAATATAACATTTGTGAGCGCCAAACTAGTCAAGAATCAAGGCATTGATGCAAATTTGTCAGTGCAGTCAACGGCTCTTTACAATTATGAGGTTTATTTGGAACCAGAACAAGCCTTCTCTGAGCTTTTTCTCTCAATTAGACATAGGAACTAGTGTTTTTGTGTATGTTATCTGTCTCGTCAATGTCTATGGCAGTGTGCATTATCCATTTTGCCTGTGCATAAAAGATTGTCTCTCTAATGTATGCCTTGTATATTTGCTCCCCTAAAGGTTGGAAAACAGGAACTATGAGGAAACAGTCTTTATTTAACAAGCTGGGCAAGTTCTCAAAAGACAACTGGCTGTCTGTTTCTTGGCTTTGTATTTGCTGCAATGACACTGGCACTCAGGAGGAAAGACTGTTCTATTTGAGATAGTACTTAGCTGCTTCTGAAAATATGAAAGTAAGCAACATGTACATTTGCTACAATAAGAATTACATTACTGTTAGTTCTGTGAAAACATCATTTAAAAAAATTTGAAAATTGCATTAATTTGTTTGATTCATGAGAAATTTTGACCATGTGCTGACCAAGGCTACAAAATTTTACGGGAACTCTAACAATGCTTACCATTTAGGGTATACTCATTTACAAGGCAAATTTTCTGACATATTTTATAAAAGCATTAAAAAGTAAGTAAAAGGTTTAACATGTGACAGAAATAAAGAAAAAAAAATCAAAATCAATCCCTTTTGTATACAATACTAGAAATAGGCCCCATCTTTAAAATCTCCAGGAAAAAAAAAAACAGAGTTCAAAAACTAGAACTATCAAGGGGCGGTTATGTATAAAATGTTAATACCAATTCTTTATTTGATCAAATGAATAATAAACATATTAAACAAAGCAATAAAAACAGGGCAAATTATGCGAGGCATAGTACCCTACAATTCTTATAGAGGTGAGAATAGTGTAATTCTCCTCTAGGAGTATCACTCCTATCACAGAGCATAAGCTAATGAGTATAGTGGGGTTTAAATAGGAACACAGAATAAACAGTTAAGTTTATTAGAAGGGGTATACATATTTATATAAAAATGTATGTATGTGCATACAAACAGATAAACATCAACTAAACCAATACCAGTAATGCAAATATATGTGTACCAAGACAAAAAAAAACAAAACGTATGATACTCACTCAAACTTCCTTCAAAGAGAAAGCAAAGGTATCAGCACACAGTCATAGCTAGAAACAGGAGCAGGGAGATCCACATGATCACCAAAGAAGATTAGGGGAGACACAGCAGCTGGTTGTTGTTGTTATACAGGGTGGTACACTCCAATTAGAATGAATTGGCTATTTGGTGGCAAGAAAAAAAAACATGCCCAGTTCAATTTATTTATTGATATATTGTCTATTTATTTAGCAAAACAAAAAAACAAAACAAAACAAATGGCTCGGCTGAGCGCTAAATACAATCACTGTTGGTGGTCCCCTTCTGACTACCCGAAAAGAACAGCAATTTCCGACAATACGACAGTCTTTAGATAACACAAACAACCCTGTTTTCCTCACACGTAATCTTGGCTTGAGCAAGACAGAGAGCTCTTTTCCCCCAAAGCTCTGGGCACTAACTGAGCACTCTCTGACCAATTATCATCACTTAAATTACACCTGGGTGCAGGTGCACACATCCCAATCAGGACTGGCCAAGGAACCCACCCTTCACTTTCCTTGGCCGGCTCTAGGGCCCTAAAGAACCTGGTTTCTTTCTGAAAACCAATTAACACTTTCTCACTTTCTATCCCTAGAGCCTTTCTAACACAGGTAATACCTCAGTCTGGGTCCTACATATACCCTATCCCAGACCTTTTCTGACAGGCACTGCAAGATCCTGTCACAATATATATATTTATGAATATTTATTTATGCTGCTGTACTACAAAACTGTGGGAGGAACAGTACTGATAAAGTGTATGTGTTAGTAAGAGAGGGCATCTAAGTGAGGTACCCAGATGCCAGGCCGGGCTACTGTTTATTATTTTGTTGTGAAGTGCTGGAGAGTGTGATGTAACACCTATCTTAATTAAAAAATGCTTTTATTTTGGACTTTTGGAGTCTGCTGCCTCTAAGATACCCTGTAAGCATCCCGTTACCATGAGCGGCCCCCCGTGCTTTGCCACAATATATATATACATACACACAATATATCTGTAATGCAGTATGGATATGCAATAAGCAAGTGAAAATAAGTACCAATTCCAAAATAACCCAATAGAGTAATTGAAAAGATATATATTTATTTAAAAATATATAAAAAGATCAGGAAAAGAGACCAATACTATTAGATAAAGTACCAAATATCTAGACCAAGTTAAACAAGGACTATTTCAAAAAAGATCCGAATTTAAATATCTGAATAAATACCTTATATTGGGCTAGATAGACGAAACAACTGTGGCTAGATGTAGAGAGAATGTAGGATGTTAATATTTTGATAACAGGAACTAAATTGTTAACAAAAGCCACCCATCAAAAAATCAATGTGAAGAAGATGAAATACTGAGTGTGTTGTCTTCAGCTCCTTATGTGCAAATACCAAACAAATAAATACACCAAAATGTGTTTTAAAAGGGGATAAATATAATTCTAATAGCCTACACATAGGAGCATCAATATTGTACAAGGTCTACTAAATGCTTGTTAGTGCCAGAAGACAAAGCAGTATTCAGCTAAAAAAATATTGCTGTTTGGCAAACCTCTATGATTCTTTTTCACAGCTTTTTAAACTTACAGTTTATTTATACATATGTAGCCACTCTAAATTGTACATCACAGCAAAATATACTCTGCAACACACTTCAGCGTACTATCAACATTCCAAGCTAGATGGTGCTAACCCCATTGTGCAAAAGACTTTGCCAGTTACAGTAAGGTCAGGGCAAAATCCACAAAGTACAACTGCACAGATCACAACACAGCTTTACAACCTGGACCAGTACTTTGGACTTTAGAACTCACTCACCACAACAGTGATCAGGGTGGGAGGAAAGGCTAAATGCTATGGTCACTCTAGAAATCACTTCACAATGCAGGTCTGCAAGGAAACCATAGGTGGAAGGTTTGGCTTCAAAATCTGTCTAGCCAGATTACCCAGCAGGCCAATGGCAATGGTAAAAGGCATTGAGGTTCTTTGTTTAATTTATATGACAAAAGTAACACGTCTCTAGCCAGCTCAACTTTCTTTAACCCCCTGAGCGGTAACCCGGAGTGTGACCCAGGGTTACTACTTTTAGCTTCTTTTTTCTACCCTGAGTCACTCTCGGGGTATGTAAACCTATGAAAAAAAAATAGTAAATCGAGTCTTACCTGATCCGCCGGCATCCCGCGTCGTCTTTCCCGTCTTCCCTCTTCCTTGCCGCTTTTGGACATATAATTCCAGTGTATTGCATTCAATACAGTTATTTTATATTGAATGCAATACATAATAATTTGAAATTCTCGCCGCACCCCTAGCGACGGCTGCACGCACCGATGTCTCTGGGAACCTCCGGGGAACGTCAGTACACTTGCCGGGGAACAGATTGACAAAGAGGATGTGGCCAGAGGATGGCAGGACAATGGAGGATGCCAGAGGATGCGGATGGGACCAGGTAAGTCTTTATTTTTTAGCTTGTGGCTCAGGCTACTGCTTTCAGCTGTTTTTTTTTTTTTTTTTACCCCGAGCCACACTCGGGCTTACCGCTCAGGATGTTAAGGGGGAATATGGTCACCCTGTATGAATAAATAAATGGTCCAAATAGAGAACTCTCTTCGCAACTATTCATTCTAAGATCAGTACAAAGGACAAGAGGGCACTCTTTGCACCTGGAGGAAAAGAAGTTTAAGCTCTAGATAAGGAAGGGATTATTCACTATAAGGTCTGTTAAAAAGTGGAATCGGCTCCATCAGTAGGTAGTTTCAGAAACTACTATTAAAACATATTTTTTTATTTTTTATTTTTTTCATTTACTATTTTGACATGATTTTGTGTTTCTAACATTTTTTTATACTAATACTATTATTATACTGTAAAATAAATTTTTAAAATTAATTTTGAATATGACTAAAGGAAAAACATCTAATTTCCAAGCTAAGTCATTAGGTGCTGTTACTACTGCCCACAGATCATCTGTGTGGAAGCATTTAGTATTATTATTATTATTATTTTTACACAGTATTTATATAGCGCCATCATATTACGCAACGCTGTACAAAGTCCATAGTCATGTCACTAACTGTCCCTCAAGGGAGCTCACAATCTAATGTCCCTACTATAGTCGTATGTCATTAATGTAGTCTAAGGTCAATTTTAGGGGGAAGCCAATAAACCTAACGGCATGTTTTTGGGATGTGGGAGGAAACCGGAGTACCCAGAGGTAACCCACACAGACATGGGGCGAACCTGCAAACTCCAGGAACTATTAGTATCCTAAGCATTAGTATCCTAAGCTTCCCTTTAGCTGTGCGAAGATGTGCCTTTTATAGCATCCTCTGCACTTACTAGGATTACAGAGTATATGCAGCTGCCAATGAGCAGAATAGTTCCTGGTTCCAACCTTTTCCTGCTATTGGCCGCTAGCCTTATTTATACCTCCCTGATTCTAGGCTCTGGTTGCTGAATCCTCAGCCTTGTTACCTGAGATTTGCTATCGTGCCTTTTCATACTCCTCATCAGTGCCTGACTTTGACAACGCTTGACTGCTGCCTTTCCTGACCTGTGCCTGGACTAAGCTTGTCTGCCGCCTGCCTTGACCTGTGCCTTGAACCTAGAACAATGCTTGTCAGAGTCCTGCCCTGACCTGTGTTTAAACCTAGAACCTCTCCAGCAGAAACCTCTCCTGCTGCCTGACATTTGTCTGATCCCAGACTGCTCTGCCAGCCGCCTGCCCTGAGCTTAGTCCGCCTAGACCTTGCCTCTCGCTGTCTAGTCAATACCTCCTCTTGGCTGTCCCTACACCAAAGCCCTCTGTTTCACTCGCCCCTGGTGGGGAGAGCCTAAGTGCCCTGACCTGGTGTTCTCCCCACAGCAAAGTAGTCTGGTGGCCATTTGGGAGTGCTCTGGTGAAGGCCGGGAGATACTTAGACTCTGCGCCCCAGGTAATTCCATGTCACCTGTCGAGGGGTGTAGCCCTAACAGATGCAATAACGTGCCCATTCTTGAGCTTGAAAGTAACCAGATCCCAGAATATCGATTTAATATCCCCACACCAAATACACAAATAATAACAAAGGTCAACATATCATTTTCATCAGATACATTGCTATGTGGGCTTTGTAGTATTTTTGATGCGGATTTCAAATCAGTGTTCAGTATTTCTCTGGCGCGTCTAGTCTTTGTGATGCAGCTAATTATATACTGTGTAAAATTCGTTATAAATAGCCTTAACATATTACCACATTTAACAACTGTAATGCGCCTGGGCACACAAACCGCAGCCAACTCCAAAAGTCCTTTTATCGAGTTTTATTATAGTCATAAAACAGGACAGGGGTATTTATAGAGGTCAAGTCCGATAAGCGTAGTACAGGAGGGTAAGGCAAAGGCAGGTCAGGAACAATCCGAGGTCAGGGCATGCAGCAGACAAGAGAGGTCACAAACAATCCGAGGTCAGGACAGGCAGAGTTCAGGCAAGAGTCAGGTATCAGACCAGGTCGCTATTATAATGACAAATTGGAGAAAAATTAACCAACACAAAGAACGCTCCCAAGCACACTGTGTACACAGAGGCTTATAGCGGGCAATGGTGTTCAGGACAGGTTCTCCTTAAATGGCCAGAGTGACCAATGATCTTGCGCCACCTGGCGTCATTTGATTGGAAAGTAACTGAATAATCGGCCGCAGGGAATTCAAACTAACTATGTCCCGCCCCACGGCGATGCAGCCGAGTGCCACGCCCTCGGGGGGTTCAAGAGGCACACGTGGTAGCGCGCACACCTCTTCCCACAGCACCCCTGGGACATGCCCTACTTTTCACATCCAAAGGTGTGCTGAGAACAGGACTTTCTGTAATCACGTCCATAGAGATGCAAGGGATGCCGCCTGGCCGAACAATACTTTGGCCAGGATGGATCCCTCCGCCAGCAGAGAGAGACACGCTGCGAGCAGGGCAGCAGCCTCGGCCATGCTGCCTGCTGCAGCGGTGTCTCCCTCTGGGGCTGGGATCCCCAGGGACGCCACGGGCTCGCAGGACAGGTAAGTTCCTTACAACAACAGTTTTCTTTTTTTAGGGTTAGAGACTGCACTAACTGTGATTGATTTAATCATCATGCTTAGAAATTGCCTTAATGATCCAGACAGTTTCTGTTGCGTGTGTGCTTCATTCACGATGAAAGCACAATGTCGCCAAACTACCACAGAACTTAAAAATATATACAAATTATATTTTGGCTGTCAACTTGGTGACCAGGATAAATCTTGGGCTTCACATGTCATCTGTACCAGTTGTTCCAACAGACTGTGTGACTGGCTAAATTGGTGTAAAGCAGCAATGCCATTTGCAATCCCGATGATGTGGAGAGAACCACCAGACTGCTATAGGTGTAGAAGGTGATGAGGAATGCACTGGAGTTGCAGCCAGTTACAACCCCGAATCATCTGATCCCGACTACTTGGCCGATGAAGATTCAGAACCAGAGACCTTAAAGGTGCGTACACACTTCCAATTTTTATCGTTCCAATCGAACGACGAACGATCGATTGGGCAAAAAATTGTTCGTAAAAAAGTAACCAACGACGCCGACGAACGAGGAAAGTCGCTGGAAACGAATGACCGGACCGACGGATCGGATTGGGCGACGATCGTTGAACATCGTTCGTGTGTACGGTCGTTCGTTGATCGTCCATGGGCTGAGCATGCGTAATGAACGAACGTCCGTTCACTTTCCTGTCGTGCACATAGTTCCTCTATCGCTCAAACGATCGTATCTATTGTGTGTACAATATCTACGAACGATCGTGTCGTTAACTCTATGTGCAGGATCGGTGCTATACGATCGTTTATATATATCGTGCATGAACGTTCGTCGTTCGTTTTCCAACGATAATAATTGGAAGTGTGTATGTAGCTTTACACAAGCAGAGCTGAGTGATCTAAATCTCTCCAAAGACAAAGCAGAACTTCTTGCTTCAAGGCTTAAACAGAAGCACTTGCCTGCAAAGGGTGTAACTGTAACTCACTACAGAAAACAAAATTATAACTTGACAATGCTCTTCACTAGTGATGGCTCACTATGCTACTGTCATGGTATAAATGCACTCTTTAACAGTTTGTCACAAGAGCATGTTCTATCTGAATGTTTTTTTTCATTGATTCCTCCAAAACATGGGTCAGCAAACTTTTTTGGCTACTAGGCCATTTTAGGAGCCTCAAGAGCTGCGGGTTGCCGACCCCTGCAGGCTGGAATTAAGCTGATGGACCAGGGGTGCGTTAGGCCGGAACGGACTACTGGCTGGGCTGTATCTGCCCTAAAGGCCGGAGTTTGCCAACCCCTGCTCTAAAAGAAGCTTGAAAGCAGTCTTACTGCATAATGGTGGTAATTCCAAACCAAGTTTGCCGATTGCCCATTCCGTTAACCTGAAGGAATCTTATGACAACATGAAGTTACAACTTGAAGCAATCCAGTATAAAACCCACCAGTGGAACATATGTGGGGATCTAAAGGTCATTGGCTTGCTGATGGGAATGCAAGGAGGATTCACAAAAATGTTGCTGTTTCCTCTGCCTGTGGGTCAGTCGATCTACGGGAGCCTGAAACAAGCACTGTCAAGTTTCTGCCTCTGGTTGATCTGCATAAAATTATTCTGCCACCTCTCCATATCAAGTTAGGCTTGATGAAGAGCCTTTTAAAGGCCATGGGTAAATCAAATTCCATGGGTTTTCAATAACTTTTTGAGAAGTTTCCAAACATAGGCACTACAAAAATGAAGGGATATTTATGGGCCACAGATCAAGTCTGTTTTGCAGGATTATGTTTTAAAACAATGTCTCTCAGCAGCTGAGCTAGAAACTTGAGATGCATTCAAGTGACTGTGTGAAAATTTCCTGGGCAACCATAAATCTCCTGCATATAAGGAAGGAGTTCGGAATCTGCTTGATTCATACCAGAAACTGGGTTGTTGGGTATGAATGTGATGAACAAGAAGAATGTTTTCACCAGGACATTCAGTTAATGGAGCACTGCTACCAAGGTTCCTGGAATGAAAGTATAATGGCTGACTACTGCTGGATGCTGTACCGCGACAATCCAAAGAGTACACAAGAAAATCATACTGTAAGCATTTCTGAAGAAACAATGGTACCTGACTGACACTGTTTAGTAGATACCACAGTGTGCCACAGTGGGCCTTATTTTACTTCACACTTATATGTATTACCATTCACTTCAATGGTGCTTCCGTTTTAGTACAAAATACATGCACGTACAATGTTAACTATATTAGTGCTCATATCTATCTGTACGTGTTTGAGAAAAACAGATCTGAAATCTGCTCGAAAAATTGATTTAGAAAAGTTTGCTGTGGTTTCTGATGATTATCAAAACTAATTTTTTGTTGACCTGTGTAATTTGTTATGTATAGCACACCAAATACCAAAACGTAATCCCTAGGCTCAAATAATTCAGCATATTAGGAGAGATATTTTACTAGTCTAGAAAGTGAGGGCCCCGAATGATGGTCCCTACAATGCTCTTTTTGCTCAAAAACCAGATGTGGCAGACCACTTTTTTAAACTTCATTCCTACCGAAAAGGTCTCTTAAAAGGCTATGCAAAGTTCTGGTGTATAGTGCACAGGACTCCAGGGATGGCTACTAGAAGGTTGATACATACCTGTTTTGAATTATGGACTGGGGGGCTGGGCTGTCCAAGTTTTTTATCCAGTAAGAGTGGGCTGATCAAAGTAGTTTTAGAGCAGGTGTGCCAGAGAGCTGGCCTTTCTGCTCAGCAAACAAATGCATTTGTGCAGCTTAGGAACTACCTGAGGGTATTTTGTGGTAAACCTTTGTCCTGGGATTGTATACAATACATAACAATGTATAACATAAAAATTAAACTTAGGGTTAATGCAAGAAATATCTTTCCTGACAATTTGTTAAAGTAATTTGACCCTTGTGAGCCCTGAACACAGATATGTAATCATAATTGCAGGGGGTCACCTGTTACTAAGGATTGTTTGGTAGGTTTACAATTTCCATGCACAAATTTGATAATACCACTAACTACATTACAAGTATACCATTATTTACATAACAATACATAGCAACTTTAGTAATATTTATACGTTTATAATAATAATATGTTTCATATGTTTAGGGGCTTTGCAAATTATTCAAGTCTATATACTTTAAAAAAGACAATCTGTAAATCAGGGGTGGAAAACTGTTGCAAAAACCTAATGAATTCTCTTATACAATCAAACCAAAATCACAAACATATCCCTCTACTCAAATTAGTCAATCAAATGAAAAAAAATTCCCAGTAGAAAAAATTAGTAGTTTAGGGAAAAAATAAACTAAGTACTATATCTGCCTATAAATGGTTAAAATTGCAACATTTTTATTCATTTTTAACATTACAAACACATAACATGATTTAAAAACACACAAAAAAATTCTCAAAGCAAAATGAAAACATTTGCGACCCTTTAAAGAATTTCATATGGAAGTACTACAATTTGTATTAACACAGAACACTTTTGTGTTTAAAGGATCCCACTACCTCCAGGTCCAGGGGATGGCAATGGGGATGACATGTGTTGACATCTTATGCCGACCTGTACCTGGGGGGATAGGAGCAGGATCTTTTTGCAAGTGGGAGATGATACAGTATATGGAGTATATACTAGGATGGTTTACATACATAGATGATATCCTTTTATGGCACAGAAAACAGAAACAGTCACAAAAAGGGGGTGGGGTTAACAATAGGAATGGGGAAACAAGAGCCCAGGTTCATAAACTCTACAAGATATATAGGAAATATCAGTTACTGGCGGAATTGCTCTGAGGGGGGAGTGCCAGTATGTTGCCTAAATATGTTCGAGAGGGATTGTAATTAAGAGTCCCACGGTTCTCAAATACCCGTATACTTTTCAATACGATTGTGCAACCTAGTTGTAAGATGTTCTAAATGCTGGACATCTTTAATTTGTGCATATAGCTCAGAAAACCCCAGAGGTGAAGTCAACTTCCAATCCTTAATTTGAGACATTTGGCTGCTCTCTGGAAGCTAGTTTTTTTACCAAGCTTGGAAAGACTCTGTATGGGCAGACCCAACAAATGTGTAACTACATCAAAGATTATCGGGACCTTAAACAAACCCTGCAGAAGATCATTGGCTAGTTTCCAGTATAGGGTCAAGATGGTACATCATACCCACTTCCCTCTGACAACTCCAGCACTTATCATCAGTGGTGGGGTAGATTGTATGGAATCTAGCAGGGGTGAGATACCAGTGCATCAGGATCTTCTACTGTATACATTTTATTTATAACATGTACAAAAGGAACTCTTTCGAGCCCTGCTCCAAATCAGCTGCCAGACTTCCAGGGGAAGTTCTCCACCCAAAACCATTTTTCATCATATAGGAGTGTTTAACAAAGGGCACCACTGGTTCTGTATTTAGCAGTAGATACATTTGTGGGCATGTAGATACCATGTTGGCATGTAGACCATCTGGGAGTTGAGGATTGTACAGGAAAGATTTGAGTACTAAGGCAGGCGCCTAGAGCTTGAATTTATCCTTATATTGGGTCCAGAGCTGTCTGGTAAACTGCAAGGGACCCAGTAAAGCCTCTCCCGGCATTTTTTTAGTGGAGTTCCATAGCAATTGAACGATCGCAGGGTGGTCCAAGTAGCCAGATATCGAAGGTGAGTTGCCAAATAATATTTGGGGAACTCAGGGACGCCCAGCCCATCTCTCTACTGAAAGGAGCAAATTACGGACTTAGGCAATTGATGAGATTTGTGTCCCCAAATGAAATCAAGAGTAGCAGCCTGCAGTCGTCCAATAACAGGGTTTGGGACCATGACTGGGAGAGTTGCAAAAAAAATACAGCATTTTGGGGGGTAAGGACATTTTTACCAAGGCGATCTGGCCAAAGAAGGATATTGGGAGAGCATGCCATTTGCGGAGCAGTGAATGGAGCTCCTGGAACAGGGGTGGATAGTGGACATTGTACAAGGAACTATAATCGGGAGTGATATGGATCCCAAGACACTTGGAATCCTACCTCCAGTGATAGGGGTATTGAGAGTGTAAGTGCTGAGATTATAGATTCATTAGAAGTGCTTCAATTTCTTAGGTATTAATTTCAAAGCCAGAGTTGGTGCCATACCTGTTCAGAACGTTATGGAGATTAGGAAGGGTAACGGGGGGGGGGGGGGGGGGGGGTATATTGTCAGCATATAGAGCAATGGTAAATGTTTTGGACCTAATTGTCACTCCTTTGATATCAGGATGCTGGATAATTGTCAGGGCTAATGGTTCAATGCAGAGGGCAAACAGGAGTGCTGAAAGCAGGCATCCCTGCCCACTGCCATTATTGATGTGGATGAGTTGGCATGTGTCAGCCTGATCTCAATAGTTAAGTGTTTTACCAATCTTCAAAAAAACAATTAAAAATATTATATACCTCCAAGGGAGTAACCTTTATTGTGAAAATTATGTCTGGAACCAGTGGCACTGTTTAATATGTTTGGTAAATACAACCCATAAGCATATACTATTAGATTTGCCTGGTTCCGTCATGTGAGACTGATTGTAGTCTCATTTCCTTTATAAGGATATCGCTGCATTTGAGTGATGATGGTGCATGCCCAGTTAAGACAGGGATGCGGCTCAGGACTCTGCCACTTTCTAGATCGATGTATAACTACATGACATAAGGGGTTTTCCATTAGAAACATACTTGCAGCAAAATCATGCATTGCAACGGGGAGTGGGAGTGGGGGTGGGGGATTTATTCAGATCGCAGTGGCGTTCTACTGCACAGGAGTGTAACTATACTAGCTGTTGTGGAATATGGACTTTTCCCTTCCTCAGAATAAATAAGGCATGGGTAGTAACCATTGCCTTACTGCTGTGTTATAGGTATATGGTCATTACAACTTGTCTGATACGTTGGCTTGTGACAGTTTAAAAGTGGATGATCTGTGGTCCACACAAGGGTACTAATCTGCCTTGGATGTAGAGGTTCGCCTTGCAATGGATTGCCATTGATGCAGTGGTGATATGATGAGCATGTGAGCCCATGGTCTAAGGAAGCGGTTGAAATGCAAAATGCGTTACTGTGAGTGGGTTGAAAAGCAAAAATTAAAGAATTTATAATCACTTTGGATGTATCTATTTATGTGTGTTTTTAATAATGTTATGAGTCATAAGATTGACAATTAATAAAAATGTTGCTATTTTTTCACACTTTTATTGAATTAAACATAATGAAATAACAATGTTACAATCTGGTTTATATGTAAAAATCAGAAACAAAAACATATTGAATAGCAAGATAACACATTTAAATGACAATACTTTTTAAATCTCCTCAATCATGCAAAAAAGAAAGAACATCTTTATTTTAATACATGTTTGAGTTAAACTAAAGCACATATTAAAATATAACAATTACAGATTCCAGTTACAAGACAAACCATATTGAAATAATAAGGCGTATCAATTCTTACAGAAAAAAAAAAGTAAAGGCAGGAGAAAAGGAAACATTTTCCTGAGATTGTAGGTTTAGTATAGATATTTTGCAAACATGGCTTGGTACACAGCAGTACATTTGAAAATAATCCAAGCATCCCAAGTTTCAAAAAATTTGCTTTGTAAATTGCTTCTTCCATTAAGTAAGCAGAATGGACTTTGCTTAGCCACAACTTTACAGTAGGAATATCTTGGAAGTTCCAAAACAACGGGATAAGACTGCGAGCTGCATTTAGCAGATGCAATATTAAAGACTTTTTATATTTTTTTTCAAAGACATTTTTGTGTAGGTGTAATAAACACACTTCTGGTCCCAATGGTAATGCAGAACCAGTGATAAGCTGGCTCACAACTTCCTTCCTGAAACCTTGTATCCGAGGGCATCCCCACCGGGGGGGTCAGCAAAGTTACATAGTTACATAGTAGGTTAGGTTGAAAAAAGACGTAAGTCCATCAAGTTCAACCACTAGGGAAATAAACATATCCCAGATATAAAACCCTTAAAGACAATGTTGGTCCAGAGGAAGGCAAAAAAAACCTTGGTACAATTTACTTCAACGGTAAAAAAAGGCAATCGGATGTTCCATGCATCAACAGTCCCTGGTATTTTTACTTTAAAGCTTTACTACCCAGTTATATTCTGTGCTTCTAGAAAAGCATCCTGCTCTTTCATAAATCAATCTATAGTAGTTGCTGAAACCACTTCCTGAGGGAGCCGATTTCACATTTTCACAGACCTTACAGTGAAGAATATATATCTTTTCTAGCTTTAGATATTGCAGCTTGACATTGCATGCTGTTATTAGTTCTATGATCTACCAGAACCCCCAGATCCGTTTTCATTTCAGACTCCCCCAAATGTATTCCCCCTAGACAGTATGAAGCATGCATGTTGTTAGCCCCCAAGTGCATAACTTTACATATATCTATATTAAATGTAATTTGCCATTTGGCTGCCCAATCAAACAGTATACACAAGTCTGCTTGTAAAATATACACATCCTGTATGGACATAATTCCATTACATAGTTTGGTGTAATCTCCAAACACAGAAATGGTACTTTTATTCCCAAACTCTATATCATTTATAAAGATGTTAAATAGTAAAGGTCCCAACACTGAACCCTGGGATACACCACTAATAACCTTAGACCATTCAGAGTATGAATCAATAATTACAACGAGAGTAAATTTGTTTGTCTGCCATGCTGCCAAGAGCCTTGCTGACTCTTACTTATAATATTTTCTAGTGGAAACTTCTCTATGTGGTTCGTTATCAAACTCTCTAAGACCTTTCCAAGTATGGACGTTAAACTAACATGTCTTACGCCAATCCATCTGTACCTTGCAAATGCCTAAATAGTTTCTAAAAATTAGAAATAATGGTTTTGAAATAACAGAGCTCAGCTCTTTGAGGACACGTGGATGTAATCCATCGGGTCCTGGTGCTTTGTCAACCCTAATTTTTCCCAGATGTTTCTCTATCATATCAATTCTGGGCCATTGTGACTTAGTTAAGGCAGTGACATTGCTATTCTGAATTTGGACTTGAGCTCTGCCATTTTCCTTTGTGTACACAGAGTTAAAAAAGTGTTTAGTAAATCTGCCTTGTCTTTATCCCCAGTTTCCAACCCAGCGACATCCTTTAGGGGCCTACATGCTCAGGTCTTATCTTTTTGCTGTTAATATATTTGAAAAGTTTGGGGGGGGGGGGGTTGCCTTACATCCTTTGCAATTTGTCTTTCATTTTGAAGTTTTGCACATTTGATCTCCTTTTTACATATTTTGTTATATTCTTTATAGGTTTCAAATAATGAAGGTGATCCTTTCATTTTCACGAGCAAAGATTTTCAGACAGGAAGCAGGCCCCAGCAGATTATCAGTGCAGTAAGGGTTTATTCACTAAGACTATTTTCACAGAAAAACACCAAATAAACAAGACAAAAACAAAGCCTGGCCACTTGGCCTCTAACTGACTGTTAGTTCCCTCATTAACAGTCCTGAACAACCTACTGCTGCGCAGGACTCTAATTGCCAGCTATTAAAATATGCATTCTCCTGCAGTCTGGTACCTTTAGAGCATTTATGTGCTAGGAAGCAAGCCCATTTCCCACTGATAGTTGGTCAGTTGGAGGTCTAATTCCTGCTCCCATTTTTGTCTGAATCTCTGAACAATTTCGAGTAGAGTGATTCAAGTAAACATACATTGGGGGGGGGGGGCGTGTATAAGAGTGGAGCCCCATCTAAACAGTATTGTTCAAGCACTGCTGGTATTATGGGGTGTTTGAACTTACAATCTAACGTAATAATATAGTGCTTGATCTGTAAGTATGGCTACCACGGGAACTCTTTATCTCCCTTTATTGAATCATTCAGCTCTGATCTATCCAACAATTTTCCCTCTCGAAAAAAATCCCACATTTTCGGGCACAAATCTGACTTCCATCTTATTAGAAACTTATGTTGTAGACCAAATTTAAAATTAGTATTTCCCACCAATGGTGTGAAAAGACCAGGTGAAGACTCCCAGTTTCTCCTTATTCAATTTTTGATAGTAGCAGGTAAACAATGGGTCTCTATCCAGTAAACAGTGCCTATATCCACCTCACTTACCGCGTCTTCCAACTGTACCCAATCTTTACAGTTGGAGTGACAGTAGCAATTCAAAATTCTGGCTAAACTTATTGCTTCAAAGTGTTGTAATAAATTGGGAAATCCTATACCACCTTGTAATTTTGCCTTAGTGACAATCTTGTAAGATATCCTTGGCAGCCAGCCTAACCATAAAAAACTGGTAAGTAATGCTTGCAATTTATGAAAAAAGGAAATTGGGACTTTGATCGGAACTGTTCTAAATATATACAGCAAACAAGGAAGTACGTTCATTTTTACAGTGGGTGCTCTGCCAAACCACGAAAAGGGTTTACCTCTCCATATTTAACCATCTTCCCTAATTGTTTGTAATTTTTTTCAAAAAATTCTGGGACCCTCCTTGGAATTTGACTGACAGCGCTAACTGCTGTGGTAACAAAATATTTAGAGCCGCAGATTTATTGTAATTTATCTTGAAATTAGACATTTTTTGAAACTGTTCCATTTCTTGAAGTAAAGTTGGTACTGATGTCTGAGGTTGTATGAGGAAAAACAACAAATCATCAGCATAAGCTGCTGTTTTGTATTCATTTGCTCCTACGGTGAATCATCTGATGTCCTGGTTCAGATTAGCCACTCTAATGAAGGTTCTAGAATTAGAAAAAAAATCAATGGTGACGAGGGGCAACCTTGATGAGTGCCATTGCCAATTGTTACTTCATCCGAAAATATGCCGTTAATTTAATTTTCGCCGTTGGTGAATATTACAGTGACCCGAACCTGGACATCATATGATCACGGAATCCAACATAGCGTAGAGTTTCAGATATGTAATCCCATGCCACCCTATCAAAAGCCTTTTCGTCGTTGGTGGATAGGAACATGCCTTTCACATAACTAGTTTGTGCCCAGTGAAGCAAATTACTGGCCTAGGTGGTATTATCCTGTGCTTCCCAGCCCAGGAGAAAGCCAACTTGATCCAAACCTATTAGCCTATAGTTAGTGTAATAACTTGAGTCCCTTCCTGCTTTGGGCAGAACAGTAATATGTGCTTCTGTCCATCAAGTGGAAACAGGGAGACCTATTTATTTATTTGTCTAGACCTAGCTATTTGTTGTCTTTAAAAGGTGCCGAGTCAAAATGGTAGCAAAAGTTTTAAAATAAAAGGTCGAAAACCCATCAGGACCACCATGGACCTTTTTTTCAGGGCTACTAGGCCCTTTTAAAGACATTAAGACATTTTACGTCATGGTAAATCTGGAAACTCAATCACTAAACCCATTATGCCAATATGGCTTACACACAAAAGAAAAAGAAGGGGAAAATAATACTCAATATTCGTGTAAACTAGAAATCAAATGGTATGATTGGGGTGTATATATACAAGGCCCTGACACGCCAATGTGTCTTAAGGGTCTCTAGGAATTTCGAGTGCTTTACCAGGGTAATAGACACCACCAGGAGTGGGAGGCGGCTAGCATTTAGACAAAACTGGTTCAAGCTCTAACCATCAATTGAAAGTGAAATATTTGAGATTACGACTATAAGTACTTACATACTCTTCTCCACTAAGTGGGAGAGCAATTATTGCATTTTCAAACTTTTTATATTAAACAAGCAGTGTTATGCATTCAAAACACACCAAACAACAAATAGGTCCTGGGTTCTGGCCGTAGAACTCTGTCTAGTCAAACAAGAGGAAAGAAAAAAGCTACAATAGACTTATACTGTTACTGTCTTCTTTTCCAGCTGTCCCAAAACAGTAGACGAATGTTCCAATAAGGCTCTGAAAAAAAAAAAAAAATACATAAATGTAACATCTCATGGAACCTGATTCAGGGACTGCCTAAGGATGATCCAGAAATGTCTCTGCGTTGCAATGTAATACACTGGCGTGTTCCTGATGGTCCATCAGGAACTGTGCTACGTTTGGGTTTTGGGCTGCCAACCGGAGAGGATGAAAGAACTTTTCCTGGGGAGATAGCTATGGCCATCTGAAAGTCTTGATACCATTCAGGAACTGACATTTCTGGTATTTGAAGCACTAGACAAAACGCTGGTAAATCTGATGGCGTGCGCAAGTAAATCTGTTTCCCATTCCAGATAGCTTGAAGGCAAAACGGAAATCGCAATCTGTACTGTATACCCTTCTGTCACAGCACTTGAAGAATCGGTTTCAAAGCCTCTTCAGCGTAATAGGAGATAAATTCTGTTACAAAGCTTTTGCAATCTCTTGAAACATTAGGTGGTCATTCTGTTGTGCTGCTGCCATTATATCCTCCTTTAAGGTAAGGCTTTGTAAACTACATATCACATCCCTAGGAGGTAGATGATCAGGGCCTCTTGGTCTGGGAGCTCCATTAATTTTATTGATATCAATAGCAGAGTCTATGGGCCTAGCAAGAGGTTCATTAAACAGAGAACTCACCGTTGCCAATAGTTGTTCCGGAAAAACATTTTCAGGTAGGCTTTTTATCCTTAATTTGTTTACTCTGCTTCTATTATCAAGCTCCTCGATTTGTCTGTTCATTTCTAAAAGGTGGTCGTGGTGAGAGGAAATCGTCTATTCCAGACAAGTTATCACTTTTCCATGATTTCCCCCAATCTAGGCCACTTCTTCCAATTTAGCAGTTAATTCTGTAAAATTACCTTTCAGCTCAGTAATTCAGCTCAGTAATTCCTGTGTGTAACATGGCTTTATTACCAGCAGCCAAATTGACATGGACAAGGTTTCTCCACTCATTTATACTAATCTTTAAAAGGACAACTGGACTCTGCGAATGCACCAGGGTACCCCACCACACGTATACTAATTCACTGACCACCAATTTTCATGGGAACTTTTTTACACTAGTGTATATATAGGGTATTCTTCACTTACTACTAATGTAGAAAGTGGATACTTTTAATTAAAAACTGACTGTCAACATTTTGGTGACTATTAGGGACTAAATATGCTCTGGGCACTGTAATCTGCATTTATTTTCTTCTTGGAATAGTATTGGATTAATAAAGGTCAACATGATCATCCATGGACTTTCTACATGAATGAGTTCCCTGGAACCCTAGGGTTCCTCTAAAGGTTGCTAGGGGTTCCTTGAGCAATAAGCAGTTTGTGCCTCTCAGGACAGTTTACGTAACACCGGTGACCTTTATGTGCAAGTCAATCATTAAAAGACCTCTGAAAAATAAAAACAATAGCTTTGATAGTACAAAGTATAATTCCAAGTCCTAGTGCTTTGTTAATCTTCATTTTGTGTATTGTTTATTTTAGTGACACAAACTGCTATGGTTCCAGTGTAAAACCATGTCAGGAGGCAAATTTTATTGTTTTTTTAAGTTGTAGTTAAGTCAATCAGGGGGGTAAGTCAATCAGCAGAGAAGCAAACAAAATAGCAGTACAATGATTAGCTTTTGAATGAATTTACTTTAGGCAATACTTTATTTCAAGCAATACTTCTGTAAATCCTGCACACCTATGCATGCTTGACTCCTTCTTTAATTATATATAGCACTGAATGACAGGGAATAAATATAATGTCTTAAAAAAATGACAGAAAAGGGATAACAAAAACTTTTTAAGAGGTTTCAGTAAAATCTGTAAAATATCTTATCTGAAATAGTCACTAAGCAAACAAGCAAGCAATAATAGCTTTAAACAATAAATTAATTGTTTTTAACTCCCCTTAATACTAGGCCCTTTGTTTAGAACATTTGTGCCCTTTTATTCAGATAGGGCCGATGCATTTTAACCCAATGAGGGCAACATTGATTACATTTGCAAGTAGGGAAATAATACATCTAGAATGGGTAATTTATTGAAGATTTACTGTTACAAACATTACAATACCTGGAAAACAAAAGCAAGACAACATTTTCATTTTCTTTGTATTGATGTGCCAGTCATCCTCTTTTGTTTTATTTGTAAAAATATATTGAATAAACAGTTTTTATTTGCAAAACAAATGGCATTTTTATCCTTTATTCTTGTTGACTTCCAGAAACATTTACCACTATGAAGCACAGCATCATCTAATTTCACATCTTTGTAAGCAAATCTGATCAACCTTGACAAGCAAATGTAAATGTTCAAATAATCAATGGTTTCCAGGGACTTTATTTATAAAAAATTTTAAAGCATTACACAAATAGATTAACCTTCGTAATAAGGGCTTTATACTGTATTATTTCAATCACTGGATTTTAAAGGAAATATCCATTTAAGGTTTGTACATGACTGTTTTTTCATATTTAACCAATATATTAAAGATATAATCACACTTGTTTTTGCTTTTATGCTTGTTCTATTTTAAAATGAACCTGTGTTCAGACCACACATGCTGAAAAATGTACATATTTTAATCAAGCCTGAAAAATAACTTTTAAAAAAACCCTTATTATTTTAATATATTTAAAAGCCATTCATTTAAAATTCCACAAAATAAATCGTTTTAACGAGACCAGTTCTTGGCAGCCTGTCGTCTATGTAAATAGCAGGTGTTTTTAAACTATTAGAAATTTTCTCACCCATCCCAAAAACAGTTTGGTTACTTGGCTTTCCCTCAAAGTTGTTCTTAAAGCAGCGGTCACCAACCTTTCGGACCTCACGTAATAGTGCCTGACGAGAACTGTTGGGGCTCTGGTTCATTGATCAGCTCACAGTTAAAGCATACCTAAAAAACTCAGAATTTTTACTTTAGATAAAAGGGTAGACAAACATTCTGTTTGCTTTTTTTAAGTGCAACACCTTTTTTTTTTTTTTTTAAGAAAAGGGTGCAGCACTGCCCCCTTAACTCTCAATCGCCTAGGCCACGTCACCTACGTCATGTATCCCAGGAGGCTCTTGGGTGCTCCTTCTGCGCATGCCCAAGCATCCCTTTCCATGGACCACTGGTTCTCGACCACTGCCCTAGGCTGTGGTAATAACTATAATAGGGTGTACAGGACTGCATAGATTGGTCCTGAATGGGAGATATGTTTCTCTAGAACATAGAGCTTGGGCTCTTTAAAACCAAGGTGTACACTGGGGAAAGAGTCCAGGATAATGGAAAGCAACTCTGCAAATGGTTGATGTGTTTTATCAAAATTCAGGGCCCTGGAATCTGGAACGGTAAAGGAAGGTACTGGATGGGCCTTCCCATTCCATCTCAGGTACACTTCTAGGTTTTGCCACAGCAGACTGCAGGGCTGCTACAAATAGCACAGATGTGCTTTCAGTGGGGAGGAAGTGAAAATTGCAGCAGGTAGGATTCAAAAAATCCTCTGTGGAATTTGTTCTGTTTTGCAAAGCGAAAAACTGTTGTTCATCTGTACTGATTTGAGCTTTGGACTCTGAGGACTCTACACCAACTCATTTCCAGCTGATGTATGCTACCTTTTGTTTTGTTTTCCATTTATGCCGAAAGAAGCTGTTTTGTCTTTGGGAGCAAAATAAAGTGACTTGTACAGATTAAAAACTTCTCTTTGTGCTTGCCGCATGGGATAATTTTCCTCCATATCACAAGGGACATTAGATTGTGAGCCCCCTCTGAGGGACAGTTAAGTGATATGACAATTGACTTTGTAAAGTGCCTCGTAATATGTTGGTGCTATATAAATAGAAGTGAATTAAAAGAGGCAGATTTTTTTACCCTAATGCGTAATGAGGTGTGAATTGCCATGAAACAATATAAAATATGGAATATTACTCTAAATTGCCTGCTAAAAGTTCTCCAGTAGTTCCTTCATAGGCACTTCTAGATTGGATTTTTTTTTTATTACTATGCACAGATAGCCCATGACAACTTATGGATTTTGGCAATTTGGGCCTGATTTAAAGATACACTTTCATCAGTGAACCTGGGTGATCCAGCAAACTTGAAAAGGATCTGGTTCTTGATTGAAAAGATTTGCTAACAAATAGCAAATGATTTTGAAGAATTCCATTCCAGGTTTGCTGGATCAATCAGGTTTACTGATGAAAGTCTATCTTCTTCAGCCTTGGAGAGCTTTAATAAATCAGGCCCTTTTATGTTAAATGTATGATTACTTTGCTGTTTGCCTCTGTCACTCTTTGATCCTCTTTTACATCTGTGCAGCATGGTGTGCATGGTTATAGGCATATCCAATATCTTGTGGGTGTGGGTAATTTCCCTTGGATAGTGCTTGCTCCTCCCCATGTTGTTTTGATCCTGATAAAGTTTTAGATGGATTAGTATTGGTTGCCAATGCTGCACGTCATTTCCCATATGCTGGCTTTTTGCCCCATGTGAGATGCCAACACTGCAGCAATAGGGTGTGATAAGGCGGAGGGCAGCCAGAGCTATTCATTCACACTCTTGATTTTGCAAAGGGCTCTGCATCTCTAGTTTATTTAATTTATTTTGCAGCATACGTATGCCTTCGATTACGTAGAGTTAGTGTTACTTTTTGGCAACAAAATGGGCCCGATTCATCAAAGCTCTGGAGAGGATACACTTTTCATCAGTGAACCTAGGGAACACAGCAAACTTGGAATGTATCTGGTCCAGGACTAAAAACATTTGCTAACAAATAAGAAATGACTTTGAAGAAATCAAATTGCTGGATCACCAGGCTTCACTGGTGAAATTGTATCTCCAGTCTTGGATAGTTTTAATAAGTCAGGACCAATGTGTTCAGTGGTAATCCTTTTGATCACCTTCAATATATATTGTACATTTATAGTCCTTTGATAAATATCTAAAAACTTCCAATTACTTAAAATTATGTTGGGTGCAGATTTTTTGCGTATGCTAAAATCTCAGGCCCCGTAGTTTAATTGTTTAACCTACACTATTTCCTTTTGGTTCATAAACTTTAAAAATACTTACCTATTCTGTACCCTATGTGGCTTGGACGGTCGTGCAGCCTTCCCTCCTCGTGAGCATACCTTTAGCTGTTTTTGTGTCAAGGCTCTTAAAATTTTATATTATATTTTATATTATTAATTTTATAAATAATTAATTAACTTATTGTAATCTGCTTTTTAAACATGGATCACAGTGATAAAGTTATAAAAAATAAATCCAAATAATAATGTAATCTGCTTTTAAAACATTGATCACAGTGATAAAGTTATAAAAAATAAATCCAAATATTAAATCCAAAAGTTTATCTCCTATTGTACCCTTGTTTGTACAAATGTAAACATTTTTAAATTTTTTAAAAAATTATTAAGTTAAATTTAATGTTATTATATTATTTCATTATTTTTATAATTATTATTTATAATTATTTATTATATTATAATTTATGATTTGTGTTTTGCTTTTGACATATATATAAAATACCTTTCTAAATATTACCAGGTGAGTTTCACCGCTTCCATATGTTCATTATATGCTGGATCAATGGCTCCTTATGGGTCCAAATCGGGCAAAATAAATGTCACCCTAAAGATGTACAAGCGCTTCCCTGGATCCCTGCGAAACTTAAGCCACCAAGTATGACCCCGTATTTGCGATACATGTTCCGCTGCTGGGATGGATTTAGATATTCTAGTAAGGTAACCTCCCTAGCGGTACTTTTATTTCTGTTTTTTTTTTGTCTTTATATGTTTTATATGTCTAAAAGATAAATAAAATATATTAATAGCAAAAAATATCAGATCTGAGTATCTAGGCCACTTACAGGATGTCTCTGGGTTGGTAACTGGTGATAAAGAACAGGCGGATTTACTAAACACTTTTTTTCTAGCTCTGTGTACACAAAATGGCAGAGCTGAAGTCCAAATTGCTAATAGCTATGTCACTGCCTTAAATGAACCACACTGACTCACAATTTCCATGATTGAGTAACAGTTGGACAAAATTAAGGTTGACAAAGCACCAGGACCTGATGGATTACATCCACATATACTTTAAGAACTGAGCTCAGCTATTTCAAAGCCATTGTTTTTCATTTTTAGGGACTCTTTAATCACTGGCATGGTACCAATGGATTGGCATAAGGCCAATGTAAATACTATCTTGAAAAAGGGAGCAAAGTCTCCACCAAGTAACTACAAACCAGTAAGTTTACCTTTTATACCTAGAAAGGTCCTAGAGAGTTTGATAAAGAACTACATGGAGGAGTTTCCGCTAGAAAATAATATAATAAGTGATATGATATGGATTCAAGAAAGACCAAAGTTGTCAAACAACTCTCCTTTTATGAGAAAGTAAGTAAACAGACAGTGGAGTAGCAGTTGATATAATGTACTTGGATTTTGCTAAAGCATTTGGCACAGCACCCCAAAGACGGTTAGTATTCAAGTTGGGGTCAATAGGTTTAGAAGAGTCAATCTGTAAATGGATAGAGAACTCGCTTAAAGACCTCATCCAAAGAGTACTGGCTTAAAGACCGCATCCAGTGAGTAGTGATTAATAATTTATTTTTATTAGTTGATTATTAGTGGTGTGCCCCAGGGTTCAGTGTTGGGACCATTACTGTTTAACATCTTTATAAATCATATTGAGTTTGGGATTAAAAAACAATTTCTTCTGGGGGCGCTCGAGAGCAGACATTCAAGATGGCCACAATCTGATCCGGCTCTCCACTACCCGGGCAAGTAGTCAGCCATGCACGTGTTCTTAGCGAACATCTCGCACTGCAGCACTTACCCTTCCTGCCTCTCATCCTCAGGGGGATGATGTGATGGGGAAGTCTTTAGAGGCGACTAACCTTGGACACCGGCACCCTAACGCGTCGCGAGACAGACAGGCAAGATGGCGGCCTCTGCATCTCCTGAGAAAACGCCTTCTCCCCCTCACGCGGCTCTGCTAGATGAAAACTCCAGAGATGGGTCAGCACGTTCCATATGCAGAACTATTGGAGAGATTCAAGCAGCTTTTACAATCTGAGCTAACAAAGGACACTGATAAACTTTCCCTAAATCTTACTAAAGAAATAAGGGAGCTTGGGACTGGCATACATGGCCTAGAGACCAAGATGGACAACGCCATTAGGGTGATTGACTTTCATGATCATGAGATTACAGCCATTCAGACAGAATTACAATCCACTCTCAAAAATTTGGAGGACTTAAAAAAATAGAAACAGGAGGGTTACTGCAAGGATCAAGGGCATACCATAATCAATTGTAGATCGGCCTGCATTTATTGGTGATTTGCTCCAGGACTTACTTTCTGATATGTCCCCAGACAGATTGTAAAGTGGATCCATAGAGTCTTGGGTCCCAAAAAACCTGATGGTCCCCTGCAGAATGTATTTATTAAACCCATCTTTTACAAGACCAAAGAGGCCATCATGAAAGCAGCATGGAATAAAAAATATCTGTCTTTTAGATCATGTTCTTATCAAATCTTTGTCATTGGGCGCCTCAAACTATACAAAAGTGGAAGACCTTCAAACTGTTCTTGACCAGTCTACAGGAACTGGATATCAAATATAAATGGGGGTTTCCTTCAAGCTGGTCTTTACGTGTATAGGTCAGATATATTCAGTATCCGGATTTACCAGTCCTAGGGACTCACCAAGATTTCAAAGATCTCCGCGTCTCACTTCCTTTTTGGAAACTAGCAGGCGCCGGAAACACTCTCCCCCGCTGAAGTCTCAATCGGCGATCATATGTCTTCTCAGGAATTATATACTTTGTCTCCCTTTTGAATACTACTGTATATACCAAATGAGTACTGTAGGAGATAACTGTTTTTCTGAGAGTCCTGTACAGTGCGCTATGGTGACCAATTCTGCTATCCAAGTCAGTATACATATATTTTGTAGCAACCCTTGCCTTATTGATGAAAGGGTGGTATATTTTACACTAGAGTAAAAATGGGGGTGGCCGTTTTCATCTGTGTTAGTATATGCTCAATTGGAAGGATGTTACTATTTGAATATTTTTTATTCTCTAATGCGAAATGTTTTTACAGTAAACCATTATCTGCCCAGGTGTGTTGGGTGCCTCACCCTTTTTAGGCAATGCTATATTGCTTGCCTGATACCTGTTTTAACAGGAATAGTCTTTTGTTAGAGGCCTATTGGCTCAGTCCTATTGTCTTTTATTGCCTTTTTTATTCAAAGTTTTTTTAGTTGTTCTGGCCTTGCTTCTGATATATCCTGCTTTGTGGTACACATCAACGTTTGATGGAAGGTCTGAGTTACATTTGGCAAGTCATTTAACTGTACAATCCCTGCACTATTACACATACTACGATGGCTGAATAGTGTGTAATTGTTACCCATAATGTGCAAGTGTACAATTACCCACAAAAAAGGAAGAGAGCATTAAACTAATATGCATCCCTGCGAGCAAATATTCTTTGTCTACATGGGACAAGATTTTTGCAATCCTCTCAGCCCTCATATTTTCATAAGACATTTCCTCAAATTTTTCAAGCCAGTTTTCAAGAAAAGAAAAAAGGGTGTTTTGATAGCTTTTAATAAAAATACGCCTTTCCAATGCACAAATGAAAAAGCAGACCCTACTGGTTGCTACCTGATATTACAAGGTTATCCATTTGATATAGAACTTACTACAGTGAATTATTATGCCCCAAATGCTCACCAAATTCCCTTTTTGAACATTTTTTAAGTAATTGTGAGACATAAAAATGGCACTCTCTTGGTGATGAGAGGTACTAATCTTGTCCTGGATGGTAAACTGGACAGGTCATACTCTCCAACTCAGAGACATTTAGGATCAATCCTTTTGAATTCACAGAAGTTCATGGAACTTTTATCTGTTAAACAATTATTAGATATATGGAGGGAATTTCATTGTAAAATGAAAAATTGTACGTAATATTCCTTCTTCCACAACAGTTTCACAAGAATCATATTTTTGTTCCACAGCAAATGTTAACTTGTGTGACCACTTCTAAAATTATGGTAACCCCCTGGTCTGATCATTCTCCAGTGCTAATGACATGTGAGTCTTTTATTCCCAAATCATCTAAATTTCACTGGCGATTAAACAATGCCATGTTGTCATATCCTGAAACTGTGAAAATAATGAGGGATCACTGGTATTGCTCATTATTTTACAATTTATGCTGATTCGGTGTATTTACCCATATCATTGTGTGATGCCCATAAGGCAACGATTAGAAGATATCAAATACAGATGGCATCTTGGCAGAAAAAAAGTAAGAAATTAAAGAATTTCAGCACTTACTTCTTACCTTGAACAACTGGAATCTAGGTGGAAAGCCACGCTTGATAAGAAAGTATAAAAGTTAGTCCAGCAAACATGAACAGAACTCTACAGAACCTTCTGCTGGATAGCCATGTAGAAAAGAAAATCCGGTGGACCAAACAGAACTTCTATGCGAGAGCCAACAAACCTAGGTCCATTTTAACTAGAAATGATACTCTGCTGGACCTAGTTCTTTCTAACAATGCAGAGCTTATGACAAATGTGCATATAAAAGGGAATCTGGGTAGCAGTGACCATATTATGATTTAATTTAATGCAAGTTGTAAACAGAAAGCAACAACAGGAAAGATAAAAACATTTAATTTTAGGAGAGCAAATTTTCCAATATGAAGGGTGGATCTCTGAGACTTGCAAAAATATGTAAAACTTTAAAATGAAAGACTGATTGCACAGGAAAGTAAGGCAAACACCAATTTTTTTTATAATAATAATTTATTAATATATTAATAGCAAACAGATTAGATCTGAGCATGTAGGCCCCTTAAAGGATGTCTGTGTTGGAAGAAACAGTTAGGCTAAATTAAGGTTGACAAAGCTTTAGAACCTGATGGATTACATCCACATGTCCTCAAAGAGCTGAGCTCAGTTATTTCAAAGCCAATATTTTTTTGGACTCTTTAGTCACTCGCATGGTACGGATAGATTGGCATAGGGCCAATGTGGTTCCTATCCTCAAAAAGGGAGCAAAGTCTTTACCAGGTAAATACAGACCAATTAGTTTAATGTCCATAGTTGGAAAGGTCCTGGAGAGTTTGATAAAGAACTACTAGTTTGTGCTAGAAAATAATATTATAGGTGATAGTCAGCTTGGCTTCAAGAAAGGCCGAAGTTGTTTAAAAAATTGACTCTCTTTTTATGAGGAAGTAAGGAAACAGGTAGACAGTGGAATAGCAGTTGATATAGTGTACTTGGACATTGCTAAAGCATTTGACACTGTACCCCACAGACGTTTAATATGCAAGTCAGGGTAAATAGGTTGAGAAAAGTCAATCTGCAAATTGATAAAGGACTGGCTTAAAGACCGTATCCAGAGAGTAGTAATTAGTGATTCATACTCTGAATGATCTCAAGTTATTAGTAGTGTTGGTCGAATAGCTCACTATTCGATTCGGCAGCTATTCGCTCGAATATAGCAAAAAAATTCAGGTGGTCGAATGTCAAAGTCGAACACCATTAAAGTCAATGAGAGGAAAAATTTGGGTTTTTTTCAGCACTGTGTAGAGCAGGGGTCCTCAAACTACGGCCCGCGGGACGAATACGGCCCCCCTTAAGTTGTCCATCCGGCCCGCCGGCTGCTGAGGCTGCTTCTCCTGCCTGAGTTCTGGCTGCCTGCCATCTGCACTCCAGGGAACCCGGTCACGTGACACCACTGTTGCCGGGGTAACACTGGAGCTGTCGGGCTGAAGCCATCAGGCAGAGAAGGTTTGAGCAAAGCAGAGACTCACTGCTGCCTTCATTCCCTGCTCACTGCTGCACAAATGTACATGATCAATGTACATTTGTAAATAGTATAAACATACTATGCACACTGATCACGTACACATGTGCTGCAGTGTGATCCATGTATGAAGGCAGCAGTGAGTGACAGGTAGCAGACACTGACAAAGTTTTTTTAGCAGCCCTTTTTTAATTAATAAAAAGTGTGGGGTAGTGTTGGGTGTAGGGTAGGGTGTATAAATCGTATTGCCTGCGGTTACAGCTAATTGAAGGCACCTGCTTTCAATTAGCTGTGACCGTAAAGCTCCCACGGTTCAGGAATCCCACAATGACATTATGATTCATAATGTCATTGTCAGATAACCTTTAAAAAATAAATAAAAAATAAAAGAAAAACAAGGTAAAATAAAAACACATACAAATAAATTAATTTAAGAAAACTTTATTTTTTTTAAAACTTTTTTTCCCGAGTTTTTGCTGTCGAATCCTGAATTTTTGCTGTGTTTTTCGGGTTGGGTCTATCCGAATTCGAACAGCCATAATCGGGTCGAATATAGGGACAACCCGAATTCGAACATCAACACTAGTTATTAGTGGTGTACCCTAGGGTTCAGTGTTGGGACCTTTACTGTTTAACATCTTTTTAAATGATATAGAGTTTGGGATTGAAAGTACCATTTCTGTGTTTGCAGATGACACCAAACTATGTATTGGAATTAAGTCCATACAGGATGTCTATATTCTACAAGCAGACCTGAATGTACTGTTTGATTGGGCAGCCAATTGAAAATGACATTTAATATAGATAAATGTAAAGGTATGCACTTCATACTGTCTAGGGGGAATACATTTGGGGGAGTCAGAAATGGAAAATGATCTGGGGGTTCTGGTAGATCATAGATGTAATAACAGCATGCAATGCCAAGCTGCAATATCTAAAGCTAGTAAAGTACTTTCTTGTAATAAAAGAGGAATAGACTGCAGAAATGGAGACATAATCCTGCCCCTTTAAAAAGCATTGGTCAGACCACATCTGGAATATGCAATATAGTTTTGGGCACCAGTTCACAAAAAGGACATTGTGGAATTGGAGAAAGTGCAGAGAAGGGCAACTAAACTAGTAAAAGGAATAGAGGAGCTCAGCTTTGAGGAGATATTAGCTGAACTGAATCTATTCTCCCTTAAGAAGAGACGTTTTTACGGGGGGATATGGTCTGGAGGAAAAAAAGTTTAAGCTCCGGATAAGGAACAAAAACATTGGCAACAAGACAAAACAAATTTTTACCCTCTCCTATTCATAAAGATCAGGTGGGATTCGTACCAGGTAGACACGCTCCTGATAGTGTAAAGAAAATTATTGATCTACTACATTTAGCCCATTCTGAGAGCATTCCAAGCGCTTCCTTGGTTCCCTGCGAAACTTAAGCCACCAAGTATGACCCCACATTTGTGATACATGTTCCGCTGCTGGGATGGATTTAGATTTTCTAGTAAGGTAACCTCCCTAGCGGTACATTTCTTTCTGGTTTTATATGTCTTAAAGCGGTACATTGTTTTTCATGAAAATTTATTTTACAGTATAATATAATAGTAAGAGTATAATAAAGTTTGAAACACAAAATAAATAAAATATATATATATATATATATATATATATATATTAATTTTTTTAAATTAATAAAAATAAATAAATATTATACTCATACTATTATATATGTTGTAAAATAAATGTTCTTGAAAACAATGTACTGCTTTTACACATATAAATCCAATGTATTGTATTCAATACAGTTATTTTGTATTGAATGGAATACAAATAGATTTTGAACTTCCCGCCCCACCCCTCCGGCAACGTACACACGCAGCGACGCCACCTGGAACTCCCCCAGTGACTCATCGTGTGCAGAAGTTGTCGGGGAAAGAAGAAGAAAGAAGTCCAGGAATCCCAGCGATAGACAACACGGGACGCCGGCTGATCAGGTAAGCGCTGTATGCACTAACCTTCCCATATGTATACCTACCCCAAGTGTGACTCTGGGTTACCGCTAGGGAGGTTAATGTCCTCGTTCCTCCCTCTGCTTCAAATTCAAAATAACCCGACCTTTATTCCAGAATGGGAGTCACTGTCTGCATTTAAATGGTGGCCTGAGCATAATTATTCCACTGTTTATTCTCTGTTGGATAGATCTGGAGTTACTAGTTGGAACATTACACTGGTGAACACATTTATTGTTGAGTTAGATCTTACACTTGTTTTTGACTAATTTTTGGTTAGTGAATCCAGAAATGACCCCAATTTTTTGCTATCACATCTAGTTTTTACAATACAGGGTACCCTCCATTTTTGTCAAAAAACATAAAAATTTAATATACAATGAAAAAATAATGAAATAATAACTTGAATGTACTGTTTATTTAAATTTCTTTTGTTCATAGAAAGGATTTATTATTACTATATAACATTTTTTTACAGTAAAACATTTGAAAATTAATAGGGTAAGCGGTTAAGGTAAAAATTTATGCTCATAGCTTTTCCTGGAGTGTTCAGTTTTAGGACAATCCTGACGGATGCTCCAACAATAGTCAGCCATCATATGTACATCCCATCTACCCTGATACTGTCCTTCCATTAACTTCAAATCTTGGTGGAATTGTTCCCCTTGCTCATCACTGACTGCACCAAGGTTTTCTGGGAAGATAGAAAGATGGCTATTCAGAAAATGCACCTTGATGCTCATATTGCAACCAAGCATTTTGTAGCTCTCTAAGAGTTTCTGGACAAATCCTGTGTAATTATTTGCTTGTGTGTTTTCAAGAAAGACCTTGACAATGGCTTTGAATGATAACCAAGCATTCTTTTCAACTTCTGACATTGTCCTGATGAAATGTTCATCTTTGATGAGCTGCAGAATCTGTGGACCATCAAACACACCAGCCTTTATGTTTTCAAATTACAGGTTAGGAAATGCCAAAATGAGGTACTTGAAACAGTCTCCTTCAGTTGGCAAAGATTTAACGAACTGCTTCATAAGACCCAGTTTCATGTGCAGAGGCGGGAATATATTATTCTATCTATCAACAAGTGGCTCATGTAGAATGTTTGGATCACCTGGTATTAGGGCAGATCTTGGAGTCCAATTCCTTTCCACCCAAAGCCTCTCATCAAGTTTTTCTCACGCAGTCTTGATGCTAGGAGTTTTAAAGCCTTCTTTGATAGTTCCAAATCACGTGCCAAATCAGTCAACTCATGCTGATCAAATTTCTTGTGAACAGAGTCCTCTTCAATATCAAACTCCCCATCATTGTTGTCACCAATTTCATCAACATAATCATGTTCTTCAAGGGAGGGTAGTGTAACAAAAACCGGCACTGGGATGTCATCTGAATGAGCCACTGGGCGTATAGCCAATGGTAGACTAGGATACTCTTTGTTACATTTATTTTCCTTGTTATATCCTGAAGTTTTCACTATAGAAAAGTAACAGTCACTGAAATGATCTCCTGGCTCTCGCCAAATCATAGGTATACCAAATGACATTTTATCACGTGTTCCCTTTGTTCACATCTGTAAACCCTCAACACACTGTTTGCCCACCTTATGCCCAAGACTTATCTTGATCACCAAGTTTAACTTTGAAATATGCCAAATAGGCTTGCTCTACAAATGTGCTGATGTTCGCCCTTTGACTGGGAATGGTGAAACTGCCACAGATATAACAAAACGAATCAGGGTTGTTTAGGCACTTACGACGAGAAACAGCAGAGCCAGACATGATCTGAAAGAAAGGAAATACATGTCTAAGTAGAAAAATAAGTTTTGTTTATTCACAATGTAGAGCAGCGCACAACCTCTGATCACACTATCTTGCATATAAATAAATAGCCTATACAAATCCACGCTACAGTAATCGCATTCATATAATCGGTAGAGAAAAAATTAAAGAAAACTAACTGCACTTTCAGAATCAGCATACCTATTTTAGTGTAAATAAGCTTAAAAATTTGAAGTAAACAAAAGATGTGTTCAAAATTGTTCCCAAGTATTTTCCGTGATAACCATGATGTCCCAGGTAAAGAATATTTTAGGTATTTACAGCTGCGTCACTGGATTCTATCTTTAATTCAACATAAGGACTGCCCATTACAATTGTCGGTGACGGAGCATATTTGTTTACGGACTCCATTAATCTCTAAACTGATTTCTATATTGTACGATGAGTTTAACAACATGAGGAATCCTCACTTGCATACATTTGTGTCTAATTGGGAACATGACCTTAAAAGTAAAAGACCAGCTAAAGAATGGACTAGTGCGTGGTCTAAAACAGCCACGTGTTCGAGAAATGTTACCACTCTTGAGTCAGCATTTAAAGTTATGATGCAATAAATATCGGTAAGTTGAAAAATCTTCCAGGCCATGGTACAGGGTTATGTTTTTGGGGTTGTCAGGAGGAAGGGACAGTTATACATACCTGGTGGACATGTCCTTTTGTTAATAGATTCTAAGGAAGGGTGTTTAAACTGTTGAATGGGATATTCCAAATATATACTCCCAAGGACCCATGGTCATCCCTACTACGTTTTAAACCATTTCAGTTGTAACCAACTTTTGCCATTTCATGGCAATAGAATAAATAATATGTTTGTTAACGAGAAAATAACAAGTTCTCTTACCGATTGACACCGGAGATTTACATCTGTGTGGGAACCCTGGCTACAATACTCTCTATCTTCTATACCGCAGTTGTCTTTGACTAGCTGGTAATGTCGAACAATGGGTGATCGTGATAGTGTTTTCTGAGTTCTTGGATCTTTATTAATCCACCTGATGCAAGATGTACCACTATTAGATTGGTTATTTTATTATTTGCTGTTGTTATCAGGGCAACATTTTGTTATGTTTTGTTTAAGTGCATGAATGTCAATGCAGTTTATCGATATTATTTGCACAAGTTTTTTGCAATGAAAAAGCTGCACTAAATGTCACTGATCAATGTTATGTATTGGTTTATTTCAGCTTTGTAACAAATATATAATGAAAATTAAAAGACATTTTTTTAAAATAAAAGTACAATTTCTGTGTTTGTAGATGACATCAAACTATGTAATGGAACTACATACAGTTCATACAGAATGTCTATAATCTTGAAGCAGACCTGGATCTACTGTTTGATTGGGTAGCCAAGTGGCAAATGACATTTTATATTGAGAAATTTAAAGTTATGTACTTGGTTCATACTGTCTTGGGGGAATACATTTAGGGGAGTCAGAATTAGAAAAGGATCTGGGGTTCTGGTAAATCATAGACCTAATAATAGCATGCAATCCCAAGCTGCAATATCTAAAGCTACCAAAATACTTTCCTGTATTTAAAGAGAAATAGACTGCAGAGATGGAGACATAATCCTGCCCCTGTACAAAGCATTGGTCAGACCACATCTGGAATATGCAGTCCAGATTTGGGCATTAGTTCACAAAAAGAACATTGTGCAATTGGAGTGCAGAGAAGGGCAACTAAACTAATAAGACTTGGAGAAACTGAATCTTTTTTACCTTGGGAGGAGACATTTAACCTCCTGGGTGGTTTATCACTAAAATCAATACATTGTCTTTTATGAAAATTTAAATTATAGTATAATATAATATTGTGAGAATAGTAAAACTTGAAACAGACAAGGAAAGGATAGAAAAATTAGGGTCTATTTTCCTTGTCTATTTACAATATAAAGGCTCGACACAGTTACTTCAGTAACCTATATTTATATCACCTAGGGTACTGGCCTTTCATCAATTGTATTAAAGTTTGAAAAACAAAATCATGTCAAAATAATAAATTAAATACATTAAAAAATGTAATATTAAACTTTGACATGATTTTGTGTTTCAAACTTTATTATACTCATACTATTATATTATACTGTAAGATACATTTTCATGAAAGACAATGTGCCGCTTTTGGACATATAATTCCAGTGTATTGCATTCAATACAGTTATTTTATATTGAATGCAATACAAAATAATTTGAAATTCCCGCCGCATCCCTAGTGACGCCTGCACGCACCGATGTCTCCGGGAACTCCCGGGGAACGCCAGTGCACTCGCAGGGGAACAAATTGACAAAGAGGATGTGGCCAGAGGATGGCAGGACACTGGAGGATGCCAGAGGATGTGGATGGGACCAGGAAAGTCTTTATTTTTTAGCTACCCTGAGTGTGGTTTGGGTTACTGCTTTCAGCTGTTTTTTTTTTTTTTTTTTTTACACCAAGCCACATTTAGGCTTACCGCTCAGGAGGTTAAGGGGGAATATGGTCACCCTGTATGAATATGTAAATGGTCCAAATAGAGAACTCTCTTCGCAACTATTCATTCTAAGATCAATACAAAGGACAAGAGGGCACTTTTTGCATCTGGAGGAAAAGAAGTTTAAGCTCTGGATAAGGAAGGGATTATTCACTATAAGGTCTGTGAAAATGTGGAATCGGCTCCCTCAGGAAGTAGTTTTACCAACTACTATAGAATACTTTAAGAAAAAGCTGGATGCTTTTCTAGAAGCACAGAATATACCTGGGTATTAGGGCTTTAAAGTAAAAATAACAGGGACTGTTGATCCAGGGAACATTCGATTGCCTCATGGACTACTATCGATTGCTTTGGAAAAAAGCTTGATGCTTTTCTATAAGCACAAAATAACTGGGCATTAAAGCTATAAAGTAAAGATAATGGAGACCTTTGATCCAGGGGACATCTGATTGCCTCAGGAAATCAGGAAGGAATTTTCTTCCCCTGTTGGAGCAAATTGTACTACATTTTTTTTTTGCCTTCCTCTGGATTAACTATGTGCATAGGGGTTTGTATCTAGGATATGTTTACTTCCCTACTGGTTGAACTTGATAAACTTAGGTCTTTTTTCAATCTGACATACTATGTAACTGTGTAATAGGATGTTGGAGAAGCAAGGGCTGGCTGCTAGGGCAGGTTGCTGCAGCCTTATGGGGGGTAACTCCTGTCCCCAATGCTGGGGTATGGGATGCTGTGTGGCCTTGGAGGTCTAGGCCTCCAGTGCACCTAAACCCAAAACCCTCCCGGGCCTGCTGCAAGATTAGGAGCCCCATTTGGAGCCAGCAGAGCAACGAGTGTCTGCTGCTGAGGCAGCCGGGAGGAATCCTTGGCCACAGTGGAGCCCAAGGGGAGCAGCGAGCTCAGGGGTAGCCTGCCTCCCATCAAGTCCTGGAGTTAGAGGTCTGCTTTGGGGACAGGCAGAAGTTTGTGAGAGATGAGCAAAAGTAGAGGCCCAGCGGCAGGTGCAAGAGCAGCAGGGCCCAGGCCAGAAACGGGGTGCTGCATTGCTTCTCTGAGCAGGCATGGATTGTGATAGACCAACTTATTCAGGCCACAGAGCTGTTGGTCTCCGCCAAGATGATGGTGGAGACAACTGCGAGGAGGGTCTCGACGGCCCCTTCAAAACAGCAGGAGACCGCATTGCTAGCTGTCATCATGACCTGGATGACATGTGTTAAGAATGCCACCCATAAAGTTGTGGAGAAGTAGCGTGGTGACATAAGGCAAAAGGATGGAGGACCAGAGACAGAGCGTGGGTCAACAAAAGCAGTAGCAATGTGTGGCCTCTGGTCAGCTATCGCCAGGGGGACCACATTGGTAAGTGTCATAGAGAGCTGGGTGTAGTGCATCATCAATGCCATCTAGAAGTGTGTAATACAATTTTAGTGAATGGAGTACTGACAGGCGGCAGCGGCTGCAGCAGCAGGAGGAGCAGGGGGGCCCTGAGACAGGGCTTGGACTGCATTGGTAACTGGCATCTAGAGCTGGGTGTAGTGTATGGTCAATGCTACCCAAAAGTGTGTAATGCAATTTTAGTTAAAGGAGTACTGACAGGCGGCAGCAGCAGGAGAAGGCGGTTGGCCCTGAGACGGAGCGTGGACCGCATTGGTAACTGGCATCTAGAACTGGGTGTAGTGTATCATCAATGCAACCCAGAAGTGTGTAATACAATTTTAGTAAATGAAGTACTGACAGGCAGCAGCAACAGCAGGAGAAGGCAGTGGGCCCTGAGAAGGACCAAGGACCGCATTGGTAACTGGCATCTAGAGCTGGGTGTAGTCCATCGTCAATGCCACCCAGAAGTGTGTAATACAAATATCTGAAATTTGTGATTAAACGTAAAAGGGCCAGACCAAGATGTATTACTGTTGCTGTGTGTTGTGCCAGAAGCGGTAGTAAGGTAGATGATATTGCTAGTTTGCATCATGAAGTGGATGACATGAATGCCAACCCTCAATCTTACAATACTTAGCTGAAAAATTAGGCAAAGGCAATGGTACCTATCAGTGTGGCAGTACTGGGGGTTTTCATCTGCAGTTTGTTGGCCTCCCAGAAGCAGCAGAAATGTAAAGTAAATTGCTAGCTGGCACAATGGTAAAGCATGACATTGCTGATGAATGCCACCCCTGTACGTTGAGATAACTAGCAGAAAAATTAAACCGAGGCAGGCTCAGCTGCCAGGGTGTTGGTTATAGACAGCCACAGACTCAGCACAGGAGCAGTGTGGGTTCACAGAGGAATCTTGGTTGGCCTGTGAGTCCTTGTGTCAATCAATCAGTGACATCTGCAGTGGGGGTATGATAGTTGTTAGTAACCCACCTTTCGTTCATTTTCAAAAAGGTGAGGCGATTGACATCAACCTCCCTGTGCGACAGTTGTGATCGGTTGTCTGTGACTGCTCTGCCAGCGGCACTGTTCTTTCAGCGGCAAGGTTCTTTCGAACAGAACACTGGATGCTGGGCACAAAAGAAGCATGATGGCATACTGTGCCAACTGCAGGCAGATTTCAAGCCTGTCGACTCAAAAATTAATGGCGTCACTACTGTTAGGACAGGCATACTCCTCATAACTGCTGTCGTCAACACCACCAGCACCAGCCAGAAAAGGAGCCAACGTAATCGTACACCATGCGCTTCATCTGTTCCTGATGGTTATGCCCCCGCACTTCACATGTTTGAGGTGGCCACATCAGGTTTTGGAATGCATCCAAAAAATCCCCCCTACTTTGGCCTAATCTTTTGAATGTGTGAGGCTTGCTGCCACTACTGCTGCTGCTGCCGCTACAGGAGGTTACGGTGGAGGCAGTGTCCGCCTGAGCTCCCTGTGTGGAATGTGGTGAGCGGAACTTCTCACACGGCCGGTGGCACAGTAGTCTGTTCAGGCTGGTCACCTTTTCTTTCTCTTGCGCTGTGTTGGGTAGAAACTGTGACTTTTTGTCTTTGTAGAGGTGATCCAGGGTGGCCAGCCAGTAATCATCCCGGTTTTTGATCGCAACATGTGGGGGTTCCCTGGGCTCATTCTCCTCCTGTCCCTCAGTAGGCACAAAAATATTTTCCTCCACATCACCCACCTCCTCCTCTTCAAGCTGCAGCAATTCATGTTGTTCCAGCGCCCCGACAATGCCTGGGGCGTGACAGCACAAATGTGGGCTAAACGGGTCCTGTCCGGCAGCCCCAACATGGTCTCCCTCATCATCATCATCATATTCATCCTCCTCGTCCTGGAACTCCTGATGCTGGCCAGGTGTCTCTTCTTGCTCCTCCTGATGCTGGCTGTGCGGTATGGAGGAAATTCCCCTCCTCTCGCATCACCACTTTCCATCAGGCTACACAGGCGATTATCAAGCAGAACGATGATGGGTATGACATCTTTCCAGCCTGACCGCTCCCGACTCACAACGTGCACAGCATCTCCATCTGCAGCCACTGATCACTGCTAAAGTAGCCCGGTTGTGTGGCTGTACCAAGGGCCCCGCAGCCTCCATGCACCACCCTGTTGAAGTAATGGTGGATGGCTAGCTTTCGCTCACACAGACGCTAAAGCATGTGCAGGGTGGAGTTTCATCTAGTCACAGTGTCACAAATCAGTCTATGCTGTGGCAGCCTCTGTTGGCGCTGGATCTTGCTAAGCACCACGGGGGATCAGTAGCAGATCAGCGTACATTGCTGCAGATAGAGCGAGCCTGTCTCAGTAAGTTCTCCAGTTCTGGGTACGTGCGGAGGAACTTCTGCACCACCAGGTTCAGTACGTGCACAAAGCAAGGCATATGTGTTATGCGGTCAATGCGCAGCGCGTAGTGGTGTGCCCACTTAACCACAGTGTCCTCCGCTGCTGGCCTTTCAGGTGGGGTGTCGAAAAGAGAGGGGTTGACAGTAGAAGGAATGCAGGAGGAGTAGGGAGAAGACTGGGGTGGCTCATGCTTTCCCACCACACCCCTCAGCGGAGGTACCAGTTACTGTAATGTCTCTTGCAGACTATCGCCCACTGACCTATGCAAAGCCACCCCGTGAGCGGTGAAGGACAGGTAGCGTCCCACTCCATGCCTGGTTGTTCAGCTGTCCATGGTCACGTGGATTTGGCTAGACAGCGAGAATGCCAATGCCCCGGAGAGGTTATCCATTTCAGGTCCTTGTAAACTGATTACAGTTGTGCGGGAGAAGTAATGTCTGCATGGTATATTCCACCGCCACTCGGCACAGGCCATTAGGTCACGGAAGGGAGCCAAGTCCACAATGCTGTAGGGCAGTAGCTGCAAGGCCAATAGTTTGGCTAGACGTGAATTGAGTTCAATAACTCTTTTGTTGGTTGGGCCCATAGCCTGATGCTTTGTACAGAACTCCGGTAGAGTGGGCTGAAGGGACTGGGAGCTAAGGGAGCTGAAGGGGTCACTGGAGTACCCATCTTGCGGCAACAAACGTCAGCTGATGCCACAAAACCTGTGAGCAGAAGCTGATACTTCCTCGCCGCTGGCTGGCACCAACCTCCTGAGACAAAGTAGCAATGACAGTTTGAGGTGGAGAAAGTCAATGGAGGTAGAAGAAGAGACGGTGACGTGGTTGCACCTGTTCAAAAGAACGCAAGTACTGCTCCCACTTTGGTTTGTGGTTCTTGCGCATGTGGGAAAGCAAAAATGTTGTACCCAAATGTGACCCGGACTGTCCTTTGCAGCTGGGACACAGAATGCAGATTGCTACGCACTCGTCATCATCTTTCAGCGTGTAAAAGGACCACACTGGAGTGGTGCGTGCAACCACTCTGCTGTTCTTTTTCTTTGCCTGCCTCTGTCGGCTGGGTGCCATGCGTCTGCTCCAGCTCCACCTCCCCCACGGTCACATTGTCTCTGACTGTTCCCCTGCTTGGGCCCAATCCTCTGTCTTTTCTTTGGGACTTACATGAGGCACATTGTCTGCCCTTCCATCCCCAGTGTGTTTCTGCTGCTGCCTTTCCTCTATGTCTGTTCCAGAACTGCTGCTAGCCCCTACACGCACTGGTGGTTCCCAGGTGACATCATGGTCATCATCATCCTCATTTTCATTTAAGCCAACCTCTGCAAATGCAGCCACTGATCCAGAACCCTCGCCCAGCAAGTCCTGACCACACTCTCCATGGGTCTCAAAGTCTTCCTCCTGCTCTGAACTTTACACTGACAGATCCTCAGGCTGTTTATCAAACAACATGAAGAGTCATCGGGAGGTACAGGCACATTAGCCATGCTAACTCCCGTGTTTGCTCCCGTCACGGCTGTGCTGGTTCCTGCTGCTGCTGCAGAAGAAGAGCCTGCTGCACTTGAGGCCCCTGGGTCCCAGTCCACAATCCTCGCCACATGACGTGGCTGTATGACTGTATTCCGCCCTCTCAATACATCTACCAGTGTACTGGTGCTCCGCACACATCTCAGACCTATTTGACAACTTGTGCTGCTGCCTCCAACAGTTTGCCGCTGTTGCTGTCCTAAAGTGGTGGACTCCCAGGGAGTATGCCCCCTGCCAGATGCGGCAGGTCGCCAATGCCACGCCTTCCCCTGGGTCTACCTCTCATCTTTTACTTATTCGGGCAAAAATGCACTTGTACCAAACAGTTTTTTTGGTAAATAGGAACAGGTATCAAACACTGAAATATCTGTATTTATTTTACAGTAGGCCAAAAATTTACCTTTACCAAATGGTCTTCTTTGGTAAATAGGACAGGCATCAAACCATGAAATATCTGTATTTATTGTACAGTAGGACAGAAATTAAACTGTACCAAACAGTCTTCTTTGGTAAAGTTAAATTTTTGGCCTACTGTAAAATAAATACAGATGTTTCAGTGTTTGATACCTGTTCCTATTTACCAAACGGTCTTCTTTGGTAAATACGGACAGGTATCAAACACTGAAATATCTGTATTTATTTTAAAGTAGGCCAAAAATGTTACTGTACCAAATGGTTTCTTTGGTAAATAGGAACAGATATCAAACACTGAAATATCTGTATTTATTTTACAGTAGGCGAGAAATTTAACTGTACCAAAC
>NC_092862.1:80585453-80590370 GCF_032062135.1 Pyxicephalus adspersus | reverse complement strand
TCTTCTTTGGTAAATAGGAACAGGTATCAAACACTGAAATATCTGTATTTATTTTACAGTAGGACAGAAATTTTACTGTACCAAACAGTCTTCTTTGGTAAATAGGAACAGGTATCACACACTGAAATATATTTATTTATTTTACAGTAGGTAGGATAAGGAGAAGGCTTGGGGGACATGCGTGGAAAATTATTTTCCTAGGCATATATTGTCCCTTATGTGGGAAGTTTGCCAACCCTGAGGCAATCAACAGGCAGGGTTTTATGGCAAAAGATTATTTTGTATTAAGCATAATTCTTACATATAAAGAGGTTCAACAGCATTTATCTACATTTACAGTGTTCATTGGTACTGCCTCTTTTTTGATGTTCCGTATCCATTTATATAGACATTGATCACCTGCTTGGTGGTTTAAGTCATTGTTCATCCTAACATGTAGCGTTGAACACAACGATATGTACAGGGAACACGACTGGTGCGAGTGTTTGTATGCAGCTTTGTTACCTGACGAGTTTCGCCGGACTTGGGTGGCCCATGCGGCCATTTCTAAATAGATACCTGAACAGGGCGACAGTGAGGCTGCTGGAGGAAGGCTTCCTGGTTGGATTCCATATTCTGTGCTCTCTGGCAGAGCCGCTACCAGTGGCAAGGAATTTTAAATCTGCATGGATGCATCCTGAGGTGGTGTTGGTGAAGTTGCGGAAGGAGTTGGGGCCAATGGGTGGGCCATTTAGGAAGGTGCTGGTGGAAGGGTTGGTGGTTTCCCTGCTGGGAGTGGTGCTGAAGAAAGAGCCAAATAAGTTTCGGCTCATCCATCATCTGTCTTTTCTAGAGGGCGGATCAGTGAACAATGCCATTGATCCATAGATGTGCTCTGTGGCATACACATGGTGCTGAAGAAAGAGCGAAAGTACACACACTGAATTGACCTTTCGGTTGTTGCCGGTTCTTCGGGAGAGTCAGAGGTTCTAAGGCTGCACACGTGAAGGGGAGGTCTTGTGGACAGGTGCTTGCCCATGGGGTGTTCACTGTCCTGCTCTCTGTTTGAGACCTTTAACTCCTTTTTGGAATAGATCGTCAGGAGGGTGTCCATGGTGCCTTCGATTATTACCTGGATGACTTTATTGGCCCACTGGAGGCAGCAACGTGCAATTATATATTTACATATTTAATATATAATATTTTATGTAATTTACAAACATTGAATTATTAAAGAGAAAAAAAATCAATATCTCTGAGTGTCCCAGAAATTATGCTCGACATGTTTCACAGACAAGAGTCTTCTTCTTTGTCCCCTGTGGAACTGCTTCTTTGTCCCCCGTGGAATGTCGACAGAGTGGGGTATATCAGGGGGTAGTTGTGAGATGGAACCAGTGCCAATGCCATCTCTCCACAGATACTGCCTGCTGTCATGTTGGGGATACTTGAAAAAAGATTTGGCAGACTGTGGTATGCCACAGCCAGGCTTAGGATTTTATTATAGAATAGTTTGAAATAGATCTGGGCTATATGTGAGCATTGGTTGTTTAGGAGGAGGATGCTAATTTTTTAAGTTATCCTACTGCAACTTTCTTTATAAAATGTATATTGGGGGCTCTATAACAGATATTTGTAGCCTATTGATGAATATTTATTATCTCTATAGAAATCTATCTCTATCTAGATTGATAGAAAAAGAATAAAAATTGTTGGTCCAAGCAACCACAGTATCTGTGGTGACTTGGTTGTGGTCCCTTCTGGCTCTCTGTAAGGGCTTGTTCTCGGTTTGTGATCATTTGTATGTATGTATTTATGACTAATGCTTATATCGGTGGAGTTCTTTTGTGTATCATGTATATGTTTACATATATTTAACGTACACATCACTTACTCATTTAAGACAAATCTAAACAGTTCTGTTGTTGGTCCTTCCAATATCACATTTATTGTGGTTAAATCAATACTGATTTGCCAGTATGATTACTGTGCTTGTTTGTAAGCTATGTTCGATTTTGTTTTTATTGTGTGAACGCTAATAAATAAAAACAAGCTTTTAATATTGTAAGAAAAAAATGATTATTCTCATATGCTATGACATAAATCACAGATAAATATTTTTTTTTGTTTGGCTTCCATATATAGTTGACTATAAAAAATGACAACAAATTTTTCCAGTTAATGGCATTTTTTTTTCTCTCACTGTTAACAAAATATGCCTGTTTTTCCTTTTTTTTACCCAAGTGAAACCACAACAATTATTTCCAGTTATACACAAGCATTTTGTCTCAATGTTGAATATGAACTTACCAGTAGCCTGTCTTTTCATATTATGAGTGCTAATTGAGTGATATAAAAAAAATGTTTTAACATTGTAAGCAGGATTTTTTTAACATTGTTGTATTAGGATTCTCCTGTTTTCTTTTATATATATATATATATATATATATAAGATATATACATATTTGGACTGCAAAACATCTTTACAAAATGTGCTGGTTTTAAAATTTTATTTTCGAGTTAGAAAAAGACTGACCCAAACTATGGGTAGTGGAATGGAGGCCATTAGCACTACTAATAAGCACACCACCTGTGGTAGCAGACAGAAAAAGGTCCTGTTATGAATGTTTTCACAAGGTTGCAGGATGCAGATTCATCCCAGTCAAGCTTCATTCTTTGTGGACTGGCTGACTTTGTAGCTCTTTCATTATTTTAGTGACTGCAGTGAATGTGATGGATTACTCTGGACCCATGGTACTGGAACACATACTCTTAAACACTCTCTAACCACTCTCTGTGAGGGCAACGGTTCTCAACTGCTTCTTGTCTTTTTTGGGAAGTTTTGGAAAAAAGGAGTTTGTGAGAATCACAGGAAACACGAGTTGATGAGATAGAGAATCTGTGTAATGGTGTACAACATGTATTCAACACAACATGTGATAGTATTGGTGGTGTTACTGGTCTTAGAAGTGGTCATATTGTCTTAGGATCAGCAGTTAGACAAGAACCACCTGGTGATGATGTTGTTCTGAACAAGACAGGGAACTAGGTGAGAGTTATAAAGGAAACTGGTTGGGATAAAAAAGAAGGTACTTTGATACAACATACATCTAAAAAGAATGTTTGAAAGGCAGCACCTCTCTGACTTTTACACAGCCCTGAGAACCTCAAGTCACAGGGTTTTAGTTCATCAGGTATCCTGTGCATGGGCGCTGGCAGCACTATGACAATGCTGTTCAAGTTTCTAATATGGCATGTGCAAGCTCAGGCGCTGCTATCTAATCCTACGTTTAGGTAATGGGTGTTTGCTCATTTTCATGTTAGCCATCCTTTTTCCTGCAACCATGTTGGGGGTAGTGAGGAGCATTTGCCAGGCCAGAATGTAGAGGAGGTGGGCCACATAAAAACAATTAGGAGAAGAATGAGAAGGGAGTCACTGAGGAGGAATTAGGTATGCACAGGAGGCCATTGGTGCAGTACATTAGTCACCAACCTTTCTGACAGATGGGCCCAGACACATGGCAAAGTTTTATTGTAGGTTACCATATATTGCTCTGCCATTCCCAGTAGCTCCTGAATGGCAGAGCAGTATAAAAGGGCTAGTGCGCTGACAAGTGCCGGAGCTGCTGAGAAAGGCAGAGCAGTGTAATCCTTCTGCTGCCTGCGCCCCTGCCTCCTGTTATCTGTGGTAGCCAACTCACCAGGCATGGATCGCCACTAGTCTGCGGTCTGGAGGTTGGGGACCTCTGGTCTAGTAGACATCTATGCATTCACACTGATGATGAAGAATAATGCCTGCAGTGGGGGGCAGAGGGAGCAGATTCAATGTCCACCTTGGTAAACATGGCAAGTTGTATGCTTGTTTGTTATTACGGTGACAAACATATTGCTGATGTCGAACTGGGAAATCAGTACCGGATAGCCACACTTTTAGACCCTCACTATTGCAGCAAATGTTGCAAGTCGTGTGTTTCGCGCCTTCCAAAGGTATGCAAAAACTCAGCTATTATGAATAAACCTTGTGCATCAATTTGAGGACAGCATTTTTCTGTACGGTGCAAACCAATGTCTCATCAGCAGGAATATCTCACTTCCTCACCGCAGACTGAGCAGCTGCTGCAGCACAACTAGAGCCACCACCAAGATGACCACAGCTTCTTGGACATGATGGCCAACTATTTTCAGCAGCAGCATGAGGGCAGGGAAGATAGATGATATCATCTTAACTGGCATGCCCCAAAGTGCCAGGTTATTTATCTCTTGACCAAATTTATTACTATAGTAAGAAACTGGACATTTGGTCTGGGTATGCCATCATTTGTCTAAGTATGCCATCCAAGTGCTGTCTGGTCCCACCTCAAGAGAGTTTTCAGTACTGCAGATTAAAAAACATTATATTCTGTCTGCTCTCTGTCTGTCCGAGTTAAGCAATTGATATTCACTAAAATGAATCAATCCTGGATAGGTGACCTGTTTCAGCCACCTGTTTCTGATTCCAAGCAGCTATTGCATTACTGCCACAAACACCATCAGCACATATTTTATAACTGAACTGATTAAAAATTGGATTCTGATCACCCCATGTTGTTCAAACTTTTTACAATGGGCTAAAGGAACTATTCCTAGTGACTGACCAAAAATAAGAATTTTAAACACATTTTAAAAAATGTGAAGATTTTCAGAATTTAAATTCTCTACGGTTCCCATTCTAAGCACCTCTATCAAAAACTTGAACCCCCTTACTTGGGTTTACAAACAGCTGGTTGAGAATTCTGGGGTTAGAAAAATAATTTTAGTTTCTCTGCCATTTTGTCAGAGTCATTACATTTTTTAACTGTAAACATTAGTTTTATGTTAACCACCTGAGCGTTACACTGATTTCTAGATTTCTGTTCCAAAAGCGTCACAGGTTTTCATGAAATTTTTTTTTTTAAATTGTAG
>NC_092862.1:80447002-80584611 GCF_032062135.1 Pyxicephalus adspersus | reverse complement strand
GATCGTCTCTGCACTCGCCGGCTGAACACAGAAGAGGAAGGACGTGTCCGGAGGAGCGGAGGGAGAAGGTGAGTATTTTTTTTTTTTTTGTCCAGAAAAGAGCCAAAATATTTAGTGCGAGAAATTATGGGCTTAGCGGTTAGGGGGTTAACTTCCTTTTTACATTGTTATCCAACTTTTATAGGTGAAATAGAATTTGTATGAACAGAAAAAGTAGTATTGGATTTAGACAATTATTTAAGTCAACATTTACTGTTTAAACATATTGTAAAATCATTTGGTAATCGGTTTCTCTATTGATTTAAAACAAAGGGTATTCATACACTGACATAAAAAGCACACCATAAATTATGTACACATTCTAGATTAATATTGCTGAAAACAATCTTTCCTGATAATTTCTGGTGACAGTAAAACAAACAAGTACAACCACAAGTACAAGTACAACCACAACTGTTTAGTTCAGTGGAAAGGGGAGGACCACCAAGGGGCATACCATTAACTCATTTACAGGAAAGTACAGTGGTTGTCCAAATGTGATGTGGGTCCACTGTACACATACTTGATTGTTGCCCAGCTACAGTCAATCTTTTTTGCGGCAATTATCCAATGTGTAGGTAGCCTTAAGCACAAGATTCCTGTTTAATAACTTGGAAAATTTATGTGAGTGACAAGGATTTCCAGCAGTTAAGAGCTCATACTTTCACTCTTACTTTTTCAGATTAATTACACAGTCCAATCAACATGCAACTTGCTCTATTTGTTGAAAATATCGCCCTAAGCAGGATGTGTTTGAACAGGCATACATGCCTGTTTTTGGGTTTTCTTTCAGAATTCCCCCAGCAAGTTCTCCCACAGGTAGCTTTTGTTTATTTTTACTATTTTTTTTTAAGAATCACATAATTTTTTTTCCCCATACCATACACTGTATATCATATTTTCTGATGTACTATCCAGTTAAAGAAGAAACACATCATGTAGATATAACACACACCTACACAAAAAGAAAGAAAAAGGTTTCTCTTGAAAGATGTAGCCATATAATTGTCTATCTGTAAATGATGTTAAGAAACACCAACAAAGAAATGTAAAACAGGATTCTAGCACTGTGACAGCTTGTAAAATCTTGTTAAGCCATGTTAAAAAGACACTAATGTCCCCATTAGAAAACACAGTTTCTTATTTATTGCTTATTTTCCCCAGCTCCACTTAACACAATTTTATCTGCTTCCTTTTTACTCTTTCAGAGCCTAAGTACTGATTGAACTCTTGGCAATTAATGTAATTAAAATTTATTGACAATGCAGCTGTCTGCTGAAGCCTCATTGTTCTGGGTGCTTACTGTGCAGCACTTATTGAGTACTGCCATGGCAGTGTCAGACAGCTCATACCTCGCTCAATTATATCAATGGCGAAGTTGCTTCCATGAGTTCCTTTGGGGGTATGAATGTTTTGCAGTGATAAGAGCTTTTCAAAAAAAAGAATCCTTGAGTTCCATCACTGGTGGGAAATGGAAATTGAATATGTACTCCTACACTGTGGAAAATGAATGTAATTGGCTTGGACAAGATGACCCATGCAAAATCTTAGTTAGTGAATATGTCTCACTACAATATGGGATGTCTCAAATTTACCCCTACCTTTTGGAAAAAATGCCATTCTTATTTTGAATGTTGCGAAGTTTAGGTAAAAAGAATTAAATTATATTAGTTTGTGCAGATTTTGTATTGTTTATCTTACAGCTAACTGCAATGATGCCATGTGAAATTTTATAATAACTTTAAATGAAATGATAGTTCAAAGATAAATTGCAATAACTTTTAACACCTAAGGGCAATATATTGTATAACTCTCTTTGAAATATATAGAAGCTAAATGCATTATAATGCTTTTAGAGTGTTACACATAAATAAAAAAATTACATTTCTAGAAAAGATCAGAAAGTGATCATTTTTCTGGAGAGAATAGTAAATCGCTATTTTAGAAAGATACATTTTCCGAGGTAATCACAAAATTGACTATATCGGAATAGAGTTGGGAGTAATAACCAACTCTAACTAAAAACAATTGTGGGTGTGTCTTCTTTTCAAAAAAACACTAAACAAATTATTAGTTAACGCTGCAACATACCACCCATAACAAAACCAAGCTATAACGTTATGCAGCAAATCTTACCAGACATAAAGCTATCTATACACTTAACTTATCAAAATAATTTCCCTTTACCTACTAAATAAGCAGCTGGATGCTAATTTAGAAAGTTTACACAGCAAAAAAGGTTCTAGGTGAGATGTCAACATATTTTTTTCTTTCCCGATAATGAATTGTATTATCAACTCGACCCGCACATTCCAGGTTTGCTGGATCACCCAGCTTCACTGATGAAAGTGTATCCTCTCCAGCCTTGAAGAACTTTAATAAATCAGGCCCATTGTGTGGCCAGGTGTTGACACCAGTGAAAGCTGAGGATCTATGATAACAGAATGGTAATCCTGCAGAGATTTCCTGGTTTATTGCCTGACCCCATTCTCTAAAATATATATTTTTTATTTTTAATCACACTTAAAACACAAGCATCTACTCAAAGTATATTCTGGTTCATAACAGAGGGATCACAAATAAAATACAATTATGTGGACATGGACTTCCGGGGGTTGCGCAGAGCAAGACAGCCACATCTTACAATGCCTCCTGGCTCCATGGTCGAGACATACTGGATGCAGCACAAACATAACTCGCCAGAGTGCTCAAGTAGTGAAACAGCAAGCCATGGAGTCGAGCGGATGCAGCACTATTAAACTCCCCAGCGATAACCCCAAGTGTGACTCGGGGTAAAAAAGATGCTGAAAGCGGTAACCCCGAGCTACACTCGGGGTAGCTAAAACAATGTAAAACAATAGTAAATAGAGCCTTACCTGGTCCGCCGGTGTCTTTAGCCATCCCTGTACTCTCGCATCTTCTGGCCAGCATCCTCTGCATCTGTTGGGTCACCCAGGAGTTCCAGGTGATGTCGGTACGTGCGGTCGTTGCGTCAGGGGCTTTCAAATCTATTTGTATTGCATTTAATACAAAATAACTGTATTGAATGCAATACAGTGGATTCATATGTCTAAAATGCAGTAAGTTGTCTTTCATGAAAATGTATTTTACAATGAGTATAATATTTATTTTTTTATTTAATAAATTATTTTGACATGATTTTGTGTTTCTAACTTTAATATACTCATACTATTATATTATACTGTAAAGTAAATTTTCATGAAAAACAATGTACTGCTTTTAGACATATCAGTCTGGACAAAAATGAACCGTCCAGGAGGTTAAACGACCAGATCGCTGCCAGCAGCCCGGAATCTTCCCCCTGCAGAACTCCACATGTTCCCCGGCAGCTATCTTTCCAACAGGACTACCATTGCATAAATAATCCAGCACAAGTCATCAAGGCTTAATGCACCCAGTTTCCACCAGGAGACTATCCAGGACAACAGTGGGGGAATTTTAACACCAGCCAAGGTAAGAGAAATTTCACAGTCCCCCAAGAGGCACCTTTCAGGCATACCATATAGGGGGAGGAAGGAGAAAGGAGGTTACAGATCACTCAGTAACACACCCCTTAGTACATGCAGTGTCTGCTATGATACACTATTGTACCTAAACTACTATTGGCTGCTGGGGCCATATTTCAAGAGCACCCAAGCTGTGATCCTGGCTGGCAGTGAGAGTGTTACTCCTTTTCTTTTTCTTCTTTGGAATATAACATATCCTACTGTACCAAAATACAACACCTACTATGGATAAATTCATGGGCAAAGTACACTCCAACTCGACCCGCACACAACCTACCAAACAAAAAACCAAACTGACCCAAAAGTCCAACTTGTCACCATCTCCCACATCACTTCCTTCACCCAAATTGCTATCTCCAATGTCATTGCCTGAACCCTCCATACAAGAAATTAATCTGTCTCAACCTTCACCACTGCAGTGGTGTCCATAATCCTCCTTTGACAAAAAATTTGCAACACTACAGGGGACAATAGAATTGACCCTAGCCAACATTGCCTCCAACACTACCCGTTTAACTGTGTTAGAACAGTGGGTAAATTATATAAAAGATCAAGCACTGGAAGCACAGGGCAAAATCAATGTACCAGCCATCTTAATCTCATCTGTGGAAGAGAATTTGGAGGACCTAGAAAATTGTAATTGCCGTATAAATCTCTGCTTCATTGGCAAAACGGAAAGTTACAAAGGCAAGACCTGTGTCACCTCCTTACAGTCGATCTCATGCTGGAGCAATGTTATTCAGAAAGACGCCATCAAATCTCTAGACTAGCATTACAAACAGATGATTTGGAGAATCTTAGCTGCAGAAATAATATTAGGTTCCGTTGCTTACCTGAGGCTATGGGATTTAAAAGATTCTATCACTTCTATATTAAATCAAGTGTCAGTTAAATCAAGAACGGCCGTTAACCACAGAAATTGAATTAGACAAAGTTCATAGAGTTTGTAAACCACAAAATGTAGCCAAAGGTAAACCCAAAAATGTACTTTGTCGGATACACTTTTATATGTTAAAAGAAGAAGTTATGAGAAAGCATGGGGGAAAGGGCTGGTGGTTTAAAGTGGAGCCCAGATTCAATTGCTCACGGATGTTTTCAGCCGTACTTTGCAGATGCGCCGTACTTTACGCCCGTTACTGGATTTACTACAATCAGTAGGTGCTACTTATCGGTGGGGTCATCTATTTCATCTATTGACTTCCAAGGGAAATTCTTCCTTTGCTCTACATATGCATTCTTATTTACCTGATTTGTTTACATTTCTGAGAGTAGATGCTATTGAACTGCCAGACTGGTTGGATATTAAGGTCCTAAAATATGATCTTCCAGAAGTGATCTCCCAAGCTGCATTGGACTGCCTTCTGCTTCAGGATTGCAACACGTAAAGCTGCTGGATTGTATGGAAGTATGTAGGACTTTATTGTTAGTTATTATATTCCTACGTTGATAAAGGTGATATCCTTTTATACTTTTCTATGCCTCACTTGTGGGCAGTGGTAAATGTGGGGAAAGAGAAAGCAAAAATGGAAGAGAAAGAAGAGGGAAAAGGGAGAAGAGAGGGAAGTAAAAATATATTATGTCAACAGGTTGTGGAAACAGTTGATAAATTGACATGTTAGATTTTGAATATTATGTATCATATTTCAGGGTTATATTATTTGTCACACTTACCTCTTCCTCGCTAAATAGCAGGCATCCCTCTCCTGTGCATGCAGGCAGTTCTGACCCTGGACATGCTTGCTCTTCTAAGTTTTATCAGTTTCGCCTGCTGGCCAATCAAGAAATTGCCTCTTAATCATCACTGGCTTTTTAGCTAGCTCAGATACTGCTGTCGAGCCCCTAGCTTTGCTGAGCTAGTTTCTGTACACCTGTTGCTTAATTCAGTGTTTCCTTTGTCCAGCTCATGTGTTAACCCCTTGTTGCCCAGCCTGTTTTTAGCTAATATCACTTTGACCTCTAGATGAAATGGGGGCCTTTTTTTCCCTAAGCACTAATTTGTGTAAATGTATGTATATGTGTATGCGTGAGTGTATATGTACGAATGCAATTACACACACACACACAAAAGCAATGCTTGCGCAATAATCATTTCAGGGTAAGAAATGCTTTTCCGCCTCAAGTACCACCCTCCCCCACTAGGCTGCTCCCACTCTGCTTGTTAGGGAAAGTATATACATTTTTTGGTAATACCGGTAGTAAATAAATACCATAAATAGTAGTGGTAAAAGAGAGGGATGCCTTCTTTCTCCATTACTTTTAATTTTAGGTTTAGAACCTTTTTTAAGACATTTAAGAGACAATTCTAACATTCAAGGGATAACAGTGAATAAAGTGGAGCATAAAGTAGCAGCCTATGCAGATGACCTCCCGTTTTAGATTAAAGATCCTTCAATTACATTACCTAATCTTTTACAGGAGGTCAAGCTGTATGGTTCTATATCTAATTATAAAATTAAAAAAAAAAATCAGAAACAATGTCTATTTCTATTACACTTTAAAGGGAATTTTGGAGCTGCATTTTGCTCTTAAGTAAACGAATAATGCTATTACATACTTGAATGCATGCATATCAGCAAACTTATCTTGTATAGTAGAACTGAATTATATTCTACTTCTTACTACTATATGCAAAGATCTTCAGAGTTGGAAACTGACTTTTTCTACGTTTGGTAGATGCAATATATTTAAAATGATTATGCCAAGATTACTATATTTATTACAGACTTTACCAGCATTAATACCTAAACCTTTTTTTATAAAAAAAGTTTGGCATTTGGATTCTCCAAGTATTAATAGACAAATTATTGTTTTACCCTAGACAAAAGGAGGAATGGCACTTCCCAATCCTATAATTTATTATGTTGCAACACACTGGGCGAGAGTAATGGACTGGTATAAGCATAAACATTTGAAACAATGGGTAGCTTTAGAAGAATACAGGCCTACCCTTCTCCTTTGCCCCCAATATTGGACATCCAAATTTTTTACCAGGTCTGTCTGACCCCATTTTTAAAAATGGGCACAGAGAGAAGTGTTTAGAGCATGTCATTTTCTTTTATAATCAGAATGGGTATCTGACAACCACCTACAATCTGAGTACTCATTACCTCAGTTAGGCTTTTGGAGATCAATACAACTAGCTCATTTTTTCCATTCTTTTGCAGTCAACAAATCTCTGCTGGTTCTACCTCAGTACTACCTTTGATAATTGCTTTTGTTTTGTTTAGACTAATTTAGTGAAGCTATGCATTTATTTCATTAGTCTAAGTGCCAATTAATCAAACTTCAAATCATTTGAGAGATTTGGTCTTTATTTATGTCTGCTTATTAACTTTTATTATTTGAAATAGATGAAGTGTAATTGCTAACAGGATAAAATATACAGTAAAGTTTTTTTTTCATATTACATTATATCTTCACAACACAATATTAAAGTGTAATCAAGTGATACGTTTTGCTAAGATGGTTTATAACGTAAGGACAACTACAACGACCTTCTCTTTAATTAACTATAATTGAAACAAAGGTGAGGACAATGGTGATGAAGCTTTGGTAGAAACCATAAATCATCCATTGTTCCATTAGACAGGACACAGTTTCTAATATAACCTTGCAGTACATAGGTTAAAGCGTACCTAAACTCAGCATTTTCACTTTACATAAAAGGGTAGACAACCCTTTTATGTAAGGTAAAAATTCTTTTTTTTTTTTTTTTTTTTCCAACACCGCCCCCTAAATGAATGTGAGCACATGTCATGCATCCTGGGAGGCTCTTGGGTGGAGGAGCCCATTTGTCAACAGGGAAAAAAATTGCAGATCTCACGCATACCAGCATGTGAGATCAGCAAGTTTTTTCCCATCTATGTCACCCAATCTTGCACCTGTGTTGGGTGACGTAAGAAGAAGAACCCCAAAGAAGAGGAGAAGATGATGGCACCCGGCGTGCCAGGCCTGCAGACAGATGCTAGGATGATGCGGGACCTGATGGAAGAGACCTCCGGACCGAACAACTGCTCTGCGGGATAGAAGGTAAGTGTATTTTTTTGTTTTGGGCAAGGTTTGAGGTTACTTCCCCTTTAAATGAGAGGTAATATTATGAAAGACTTATTCAGGCACTACAATTTTACTATTTAAGGAGGTGGAGAATGTAACCATAACTATGTTTTTAAGGACTTTGGAAAATATATAGATTATATAAATTTACAGATTAAGTATAAGAGCACACAATGGGTGATCCATCCATTCACGGCTCATTTCAGTGTGGAGAAAGCAGCATTACTGGAGGATAAATGGATGGATGGATGGATGGATTATCCATAGTGGGTGCATATACACATTGCTGCATCAATGTAAGTAATAGATAAAGGTAGAATACAGATTTTTGAATACATGGTGTTGTGTCCTTATTTCTAGGACTGTTTTAAGAATAAGAATGGGTATTATCAGATGGTTTGTTATTATAATAGAACCATCAATTAAACATAAGATGATTGACGATTTCTTCAAAGATACAATTGTGTTAAATTTAGTGTTTATTGAATTATTAAGTGTTATTGTAGGACCCTAAATGGACTTTTCACTTTTGTCAATGGTGTCTATCAAGCTTTAGCCACACCCTGACTATACCCTGCCCAGTTGACCACACCCACCATTTAATGTCCCTTTTTGGTACTTTCAAATGTTGAAAGGTATACTCTGATTGAGAATTCAATATTATGCCATCCAACCATAATGCTTGTTTTAATAAAAGTGAGCCTGTTCATGCTTTCAGGGAACAGGCAGACTTGCACAGCATCCCTCTCAGATATCATACTGGTTGCAGTACTGAACAGAAGATAACTTGCACAGTACACAAGCTGTCCCAATAGTTCATTTGTTACTGACCTCTAAACCACTTCTGGACTCAATTAAGTCATCACTTATGGGGCTTGACCACTGGCTTAAGTAATGCCTACAGTCAGGTTTGGTTTAAAAGAACTCTAGAAGGTAGCATTGAGGCAGCCTCTGCTGCTTCTGTTTTAAAGGATTGGAAGATCAAAGGCATGCTGCTCAACAATAAAGAAAAAAAACATAAACAGAAAAAAAACAGATTTGGCAGGATTGCCTTAAAATGAGAAGAAGCGTGCATCAGTAGCATGAATGCTGCTCTGTAACCTGGGAGAAGGCAGAAGAGACAGGTCTTGTAAGCCACTCATCTGGCCTGCATGTGCTATGGTTGGGAATAGAATATATTCCTTCACCAAAAATCAAAGTGAATAATATATATTCAACTACAGTTTTCACTGACTATATTAATAAAAACAAAACATTATTTTATTAGGCTACGTACACACGTGCAATAATTTTCATTGGGAAATGAATTTGATGAAAATTTTGTGAATTTGTTTTAGACGGGGGCATGTCTGATGGAGGGGTCCTAGAAGGTTTGCCATTCCACAAAAAGCTGGTCAACAAGCAACTACACCTTCCTAGAAACAGCCAAACTGTAGAGGGAATGAACTTTGTGTTTGCTGCAGATGAAATCCTTTGTATTACATGACAACTTAATAAAACCATTTCCTCAGAAAAATTTGGACCAACAGAAAAAATGTTTCAACTACATGCTATCTTGTGCTAGGAGGCTGATTGAGAATGCATTAGGTATTTTAGCAAATCACTTCAGAATATTTCATACTGCTATAAATCTGCACATGGACAAAACTGACAGGGTAGTATATGCTTGCTGCATAAATTTTCTACACTGGAAAAATTGCAGTGCATCGTTTGGCCCACTAATAGAGAAAGATCCTGCTACAGCAGCACACATGGCACCAGGGGAAAACAGCAGCCAATTCACTGGTCACTGGATCACATCTTGGACACTGTGCATAGTAGACTGAAGGAGAAATTTGGGGTTGTGCGTTCCAAGGAACAGCTCCGTAAGCGGTGGTCCGACTTGAAAAATTGCAAGAGGTTCATGCTTGAGGATTTCAGACGTTTCATCGCCAAAAAAGTAAGTGTAACAATTATATATTAACTGCGCTTAGTAACTTCAACATGTGTGTTTGGGGAGGGGGGAACCTGCATTTTTTTTTTTAATCCTTTTTTATTAGGACGACAAGCTTTAAAACAGCAAAGACTGGCTGCTATAGAGGCAGACCATGAGCCAGAGAAAGAGCCAGAGGTTCACCCTGAACGTGAAGGTAGGATATTGCCTTATACTCAAGCTTAAAAATATATTAAAAAAAAAACATGTTGGGTATATTTATTTTTTCTTTCTATAGAGTTGATTATTGCTTCCCCTATGCAGCCTATCGAGGAGGAAGTATGTATCTCACCACTGGATGGTATGCACCTAAAAGATAGAGTAATAGGTTGAATATGGTAATGTGTGTAAATAATGTTTTTTTTGTTGCAGCAAGCACAATAATAATTTTTCTATTTTCTATTTGTTCTATCTCTTTTTTTTATATTTAAAAAAAATGTTGTACTTTTGTAAAAATTTGCATTGGGTCGTTGATTTATGGTTGACTGCCAGGTGAACTTTAAAATTGGGGAACAGAACTGCGCTGGAAAATGAAAAAATTACACACATTATATATATATATATATATATATATATATATATATAACATACATAAGTAAATATTCACAGGAAAGTGTGTTGCAATGAACGTTTGTCTGTCACGCATGCTCAGAAACATCCATGTTAACTGAAGGACTGCACACACAATCAATAGCAAATGATCGTCACCCAATCAGATCAGCTGGGACAGTCGTTTGTTTCCAGCAATATTCCTCATTTATTGTCATCATTGGCTTGTCGTTGTTTAATATTTTTGTTAACAATTATTGGACGATCGGTCGCTAATCGTTGGTTTCCAGCGATATTTATTGCACAAGTGTACGTAGCCTTTCTCCTTATATTTTGTTTTTAAATATTCAATTTAGATTCACAACATTGTTCAATTTAGACGCTCTGTAATCTCAATTTCTCATTAGAACTAGCGGTTTTAGAATCACACCCTGATTTTTCCCATTTTTTCTTGTTCATGCTGAACTATGCAAAATTATTTATATCCTTTTGGGACTCTCATTTCATCCTGGCTAGAGGACAATCTTGCCATGGACCTTACACACATCTTTGATGATAATCAATACCAATGACTATGATTTAAAGTTCAATATGATTGTAAATAAAGAATCGTTTATGTGAATTTTTATGAATATATAATAATTAAATCATACTTACCAAATCATTACAGAAAAAGAAAATATAAATTGCTTTTTTATCCAATCAAAAGGTTGCTATTAATCCAAAATTTCCAAATACCAGAACATGCAGAATGTTTGGCCAGATGCAGAAGTACAGTTTATTGGCAAAACAGTTTAAAGAGCAGGGTACCCTGAGAACCAATACAACATAGGGGAAAAGCAGTAAAATACAGAGAGATCACCTCTAAAGTCAGAGTGCATAGAGACTCTGCATTTGCCTTTTGTCTATAGTTCAATTTACAGCCCTATCAGGTTCAGGGAAGGAGGTAAGATTACCTCTCCTTCCCCAGAAAATACCCAGGCAGCCATGTGCTCTCCCATAGTCAGTGATCAGTTAGGGGATTCACTTTCTCCCGCTCCTCTCAGGATCTCAGAAAATATTAAGAATCTGGAGGCCACAGTAAAAGCTTTAAAAAAAAACTTTTTTTTTTATCTTGTGATGATTTTAATTTGGAATTTGACCAGCTACACAGGGCTACTACAGCAATTAGGGCGGATGGTTCCCCCAGAGATATCATAGTGAAGCTCCATTACTTCCAAACCAAAGATGCCCCTAATGAAAGCGACAAGGTCCACTCCGGGCCTGGCTACTGATGGATACCCTGTGAAGATTGTTGCAGATCTTTTACCAGCCATGATACAAAAGAAGAATCCTCAAATCCCTTCTTTAAGCTCTTCTCTCTTACAACATCAGATATCATTGGGCCTTCCCCTTCAGGCTTTGTTTCCACTACCAGTCCATCTGCTATAGCATTTTAAGCCATCACCAAATGTGGAGAAAGAATAGAATAAAACTCCTTAATATAAAAGAATAGAATGATTAAACCCAGGGGTCTTACCCGATTTAGTAGATGAAAGGGCTTTGCCAAACTCCTCTGAACTTACTCATTTTTCTAATAATTGCTGTGTAAAGGAAAAAATCATCTATTTCTTAAAGAACCATCAGCTGTTATGTTAATATTACGATCGCAAGAGAACAGACACAGATACCAGTTCATACAGAGTTGCTGTTCTGATTTATTCAAAAAACATGGTGTTATTAATACAAAAAAAACTCAGGAATCATGAGTGATTAATGACCCTAAGTATTTACAGCCCTGATATCAATCACACCTCTATTCACACCTCACAGGTAACCATTCCCTTTGTTCTTATTTTCATCTTAGACAAAGAAAAGAAACTAGTTACTGTGAGGGGTGAACATCCTGAACAAAGCACATTTCTTGATGTATTTCTCATGGATAATTCTGCTTACGAAATGGAGGTTATAAACAACAGAGTCTATGATAAAATATTTTCCTTCTCAGTTGCACCTTCCAAAAGAGAGTTCTTCTTATACTTTTTGGACATGATCTGACAACCGACGAGTTCATTTATAGAACTCCTGATAATAACGACTAAACTCCTGTACAATTTCTGATTGCAAATAAAAAATATAGCAGACTTTGATTTAATTTTAAATATACAATTGTGCTTGTTGTGGTAATCCCGGGGTGAATTATCCATAACAAAAGTGGTAACCCCGAGCTACACCAGCTGGGCATCTGCATCCCCGGCGTGTGAACGTAGGGGACATGAGGCCAGGGGAAGCAGATGTCGGCTGGGGCATGCCTGGGTAGTGGGACCGTGCTGCTATCAAATAAAATATATTTGATATTTTTATAATGAAGATTTAGATTTCAGAGCCATAGGATTAATTATTGATTCCCTTGCAGCGTCCAGTTCGACCACAGATACCTTCGCTAAAGAAAGTTTGTAAGCTTTCTCCAAAGATGCAGTTTTTTCTATTAAAGAAACCATTTGTTTCTGACGCTCTGAAAATTCCACGGATATAGCATTTATATGCTTTCCTTGTTATAAAAGGGTTAATGTCAGAATTAGCATTAATTAGGAAAAAGTCAGTCATTTTTCTTGTCAACTACTACATCCAGATTTTGCAATAACTGATCATTGAGTTTTCAGTTTCGAACCAACTTGTTGTAGCTGCTCTAATTTAGGATCTACACATATTGGTGCATGATCTAAAAAGGTAATAAGCTCTATTTTAGTAGAAGAAACTGCCTCCAATTAAGAGATCATCAATTAAGAGAGATCAAAAAATAATCAATAGGTGAAAAAGTCCAATTTTAAAGCAAAACTGACAGACATTTTTCTCACCTATTTAAACTGATCAACAACTACAAACAGGGCTCCCTGATTATTGAAGGGGACTTCAATGCTACACCAAACCCTACTATAGATTCTACAGGATCACCAAAAAGGCACACTTTCACCATTGCAAACTTTAAGCGGAAACAGCAACTATATGACATTTGGCAATGTCACCACGAATCAGAAAACAGATTTCACCTGTTTTTCACCAGCTCACACATCATATTTAAGAATCGACCTTATCCTTACCGACCTGGTGTCCTTGGGGGAGAAAAGTCACACTGCCAGAGAACTCTTGTCCGCTTTGCACAGAGAGGTTGAGGCTTGTCTGACGCCCTCCTGGCTCACAACAGGCAACACAGTGTGCGACAAAGAGGCCAACCGTATGGCTGCGCTGCGCATGGGCCGCATAACACATGTGCCCTGTTTGCGCACGTACTGAATCGGTGCTTAGCAAGATCCAGCGCCAACAGAGGCTTCCATCCGCCATTACTTGGTCAGCGTGGTGCATGGAGGCAACATGGACCTTGGTACAGCCACACAACTGAGCTATTTTAGCAGTGACCAGTGGCTGCAGATGGAGATGCTGTGCAAGGTACTGGCCCCCTTTGAGCAGGCCACAAACGTTGTGAGTCGGGAGCGGTCATGCTGAAACTATGTCATTCCTATCATCTTTCTGCTTGATAATACCCTGTGTGGCCTGATGGAAAGTGGCAATGGGAGAGAAGGGGAAGAAATGGGGAAGGAGGATGAGGATAACATTACACTTCCTTCGCTCACAGCCAGCATCAAGAGGAGCAAGAAAGGACACTGGCCAGCATCAGGTGTTTCAAGACGAGGAGGAGGAAGATAATTATGATGATGAGGGAAACCATGTTGGGGCTGCTGGACAGGACCCGTCCAACCTGCATTTGTGCTGTCACGCCCCAGGCATTGTGTGGGCGATGGAACAACAGGAACTGCTGCAGCTTGAAGAGCAGGAGGTGGGTGATGAGGAGGAAGATGTTTTGGTGCCCACTAAGTGACAGGAGGAGCCCAGGGAACCCCTCTTTCATATGTGTGTCCACATGTTGCGATGCCTACGTAGGATCCCCCTCATTTGCAGCATCAAAAACCGGGATGCATATTGGCTGGCCACCCTTCTGGACAGACAAAATGTCACAGTTTGCAGCAGCAGTAACAGCATGAGGAGGAGGGGTTAGGCCCTGAGACAGAGTGTGGATGACATTAGTAACTGGTATCTAGATTTGGGTACTGGGCGGCAACATCAGTAACAGCAGGAGGAGGAGGCGGAAGGCTCTGAAACAGAGCAAGGACCGCATTAGAGGTTGAGGCCATCACCTCTTTGGACAGTGTAGAAGGTGAAGCTATTGGAGACATGAATGGATGAACAAAGTCCACACTGTCCATACCTACTATCTAGTGAAGCTACATAAAATGGAACGGGCTTGGCGGAATCAGCAGGGAAATACCAAAATTTTTCATCATTTGTGGATATCTAGCAAATGCTATCACAGTTAAATATCTGTATTTTTTTAGAAAAAAAAAACATACATTTTTAGGGGTTTTGGGATAGATACCAAGTGCTATCAGAACTAAAAATCTGTATTTTTTAAAAAGAAATACATATTTTTTTGGCTTTGGGGATATATAGCAAAGTGGGATCACAATAAAATATCTGTATTTTTTTGTAAAGAAATATATAATTTTTTATGGCCTTTTGGATAGATACTAAGTGCTATCAGAAATTAATATCTGTATTTTATGTAGAGAAGTAAAGAATTTTTTATGGTCCTTTGGATAGATACCAAGCGCTATCAGAATTTAATATCTGTATTTTTTTATCCATAAATACAGAAATTTTTATAGTTTTTGTGATAGATTGCAAGAGGTATCTTAAATTATGGTACCTCTTGCAATCTATTACAAAAGCAAGAAAATATTTTATATATAATCATAAAAGTACTGATATTTCATTCTGATAGCACTTAGTATCTATCCAAAAACCCATAAAATTTTCTGTATTTCTGTAAAAAACAATACAGATTTTTTAATTATGATACCTCTTGCAATCTATTACAAAAACCAGAAAAAATTCTGTATTTATCTATAAAAAATACAGATATTTAATTCAGATCGCACCTGCTATATATCAAAAAAGCCAGAAAAATGTCTATATTTCTCCAAAAAAATACAGATAATTCATTCTGATATCACTTGCTATCTATCAAAAAGTCCCCCCAAAAAATTCTGTATTTCTGTAAAAAATACAGATATTTCATTCTGATCCCACTTGCTATCTATCAAAAAAGCCAAAAAAAAATCTGTACTTCTCGAAAAAAATACAGATATTTCATTCTGATACCACGTGCTCTCTATCAAAAAAGCCAGAAAATGTCTGTATTTCTCTCTCAAGACACTTGAACAGGAGGTGGACCCTCTGTGCTACTGACACGTTTAGCCGAGGTGATATCAGAGGCGCAGAGTCTAAGGTACCGCCCGGTGTTAACCAGAGCACCCCACAAGGGGTGTTGGGCTTTGCTGTGAACGGCACCCAGGTTGCAGCCCTCAGACTCACCCATGCAGGTAGCAGCTGACAGCTGGAGATAACCGGAAGGCGAAGTACAAAGTCGACAGGCAGATTCAAAAACCAAAAACAGGACCCGGTCGGGGCAGGCAGAGAACAGGCACGGTCAGGACAAGCCAAGGTCAGGAACAGGAAACCAGGACTGGAAACTGAATGCTCACAGGAACCTCAGATAATAACACCTATTGCTGAGGCAATAAGTGTCTGACTGAGCCCAGGATATATAGGGAGACTGACAGGCTAGCTGGGCGGGGACTAGGAAAACAGGTGAGAATCAATTAGCAGAAATGGCTCGGCAACGCCCCTAAGTCCAGAGCCAGCAGAGCAGCTAGAGCAAGGTGGGAACAGCTGCTGCTAATCAGATACTATCAGGAGGATAACAAGTACCAGGATTTTTCTTTAAAAAATACAGATATTTATTTATGATACCTCTTGCAATATATCACAAAACCAGAAAGATTTCTGTATTTATCTATAAAAAAAATACAGATATTTCATTCTGATCCTACTTGCTATCAAAAAAGCCAGAACAATTTCTGTATTTCTGTAAAAAAATACATATATTTCATTATGATCCAACTTGCTATGTATCAAAAAAGCCATAAAATTGTCTGTATTTCTCCCCAATAAATACAGATATTTAATTATGATACCTCCTCCAATCTGTCACAAAAACCATAAAAATTTCTGTAAAAACAAAAATACAGATATTTCATTCTGATCCCACCTGCTATCTAACAAAAAAGCCATAAAAATGTCTGTATTTCTCTCCAAAAAATACAGATATTTAATTATGATACCTCTTGCAATCTATCACAAAAAACACAAAAAATTCTGTATTTATCTATAAAAAATACAGATATTTCATTCTGATCCCACTTGCTATCTATCAAAAAAGGCGGAAAAATTTTTGCATTTCTCTCCAAAAAATACTGGTCTTTAATTCTGATACCTCTTCCAATCTGTCACAAAAGCCAGAAAAATTTCTGTATTCCAGTAAAAAAAATACAGATATTTAATTCTGATACCACTTGCTATCCATCCAAAAGGACAGAAAATTTTCTGTATTTCTCTACAAAAAATATAAATATTTAATTATGACTCACAGCTCCATTACAAGTGATATAGGCCTCAAAGTAGATAGAGGCAGAGGGTCCTGAGGGAGGTCCTCTGTAAAAAAAATGAACCAGTTACACAGCTACTTTGCAAGTTATAGGCCTCAGAGACAGTAGTAGAGCTAGAGGGCTACAAGAGGGAGGAGTAGAGGGAGATGCAGAAGGCTGTAAAAGTGCTCTTCCCATCAAGGTGTCAGCAGGCTGTGCAGCAGTTGACGACTAATCAGTTCACTCTGCAGAGGGGGTGTTGAAGTCATTCCCGATCCAAGCCTTATTCATTTTAATAAAAGTGATTGGTTGACATTTTCTGCGGAGAGCCGAATCCGCTTGTCACTCGCTATGCCCCCAGCTGCACTGAACGCGCTTTCAGATAACACACTTGCGGGTGGGCAGGCAAGGATCTGAATGGCATGTTCTGCAAGCTCCGGACACTGCTCTCAGCTTGGATACCCAATAGCTCAGTGGGTCCTGGCTTTGTAGGTTGTCCCATGTAGAGCTCAGGTATACCTGCTCCATGACTGAGTAGCGTTGTTGAGTGTCATTGGTAATTGCTCCATGACTGGCGGCTTGCTTCCACTGAAAAAAAGCCTGCATAGTTTGGCTTAGACGACCTCTACTGCTGCTGCCACCCATGCCGCTTAAGGTAGTTGTTTGGCTCCCATAGGTGGTGAAAGTGCCATAGGGATCCCTGCTGCTGCTGCTGGCAGCCGAAAAGGCTGAGCACAAGTGCTTTACAAGCACTTCTTAGTAGTGCTGCATTTTAGATCCCATGTATTGGGGGGCAAGATGAGTTGTTGTATCTCAGGCTTGTAAGGTTGATCAAGTAATGTAGCAATCTAATAGTCGTCAGTCTTTGTTTTTATGTGTTGTATGCAAGGATCTTTGGCTATGCACTTCTGCATGAAGGCTGTCATGTGGCTCAAAGTTCCCAAAGCTGAGGTAATTCTGGACCAACACTCCTATGGGTTGAACAGTAGCACAGGGTCATCCTCCTCCTCCGCCTGGTCTTGCCATCCACAGAACATGCCGCCTTGTGCTTGAGTGGATGGATGCCATGTACCCTCAATATCCTCCTCTGCCCTTTCCTCCCCTTCTCCCATGCCTGGGTAATTCATAAGGAAATGCTGTACTATCAGGTTCATGAAGTGAGCCAGGCAAGGTACGTGTGTGATTTTCCCACAATGCAGGGCTGTCAGCAGATTGGCCCCGTTGTCACACATGACCTTGCCTAGCTGGAGTCTTTTTGGAGTTACCCATATGTCACTTCGAATGGTTGCACCCGTGTGGCTGAGGGAACCCAGGCTTTGCAACCTCAGGACTGTGTGGCAACGTCTGAATTGTACACTGACATAGCAAACTACAGGTTGTTGCTGGCGCTGAACAGATGCTGCCGAATGGGAGGTGCTGGGTCTCCATGGCAAAGTGTTCCTGGAAAAAGAGGTTGAGCAACAAGAGTCAAAGGAGGAGGTGGAAATAGAGGTCGAGGAGGAGATTGCATGGCGATGTGCTCTGGGTGGAGGTAGGTAACCAGGCCTTGCTGCAGCTGCATCTTTCCTTGCTGCCACCAAATATACCCAGTCAGCTGTTTAGGAAATCTTTCTTCCAACTCCATGCTTGCTCGTTCATCTGTCAGTTGTCAGGTGCACCTTGCCAGAAACTGAGTGCTGCAGGGTCATGGACACATTGCTCTGCACGTGTTCATGCAAAGCAGGAAAACATTTTTCAGCAAAATACTGTCGCTTGGGCATAACATACTGTGGGTTCTAGATGGGGTAGAAGGTGTGGGGGATGGCAATGATGCCTGGTCTTGACTGCTAGCAATGCTTCAAACAGCAGCCTATCTGCGTTGGAGCTCCTGCTTACCGCTGGTGGAGCCTGAAAAAGTTAACTCGGCTACATGCCCCACTCAAATTGCCGGCAGCAGCACGGGTAACTTTGGTGGCAGAAGGAGGACAGGCAGCAGAGGAAGATCTAACAGTTTGAGCTTGCTTCTTGGGCAGAGGTGGTCGCAAAGAGCTCTGTGCTTTGACCAGGTGTTCCCACCAGGTTACCGGGTGGTGGCTTTTTAAATGTCTGCTCATGCAACTTATTCCAAGTTTGTTTGGGTTTTTGCCTCGTTTCAAGTGTTGAGCACTTCAAGTGTTGCAGATGACCATAGTGTTGTCATCACTATGGACATTAAAAAATGCCCACACGGGCGAACATCTAACTGGGCTGAAAGGTGGTCTGGAGCTGGTGCTCGTGGTGGCGGTCCGTGTTTGTTGAGGCACAGCTGTGGTGACAGCTTCCGACGATGGATGACTATGACTTGCCTCCGACGATGGATGACTATGACTTGACTATGACTGATACGTGAAGACTGCAGAGTGTGGGGAGCTTTTACCCTCTTCCTCCCTCTTTGAGGGCACTCTGCAACCTCCTCCGTCTCCTCTTCTTCTTCCTGCCTATGATGATTTCCTTGTTCGCCCCATGTCGGATCAAGAACATCATCATCATTATCATCAGAAGAGACAGTTTCCCTGTATATGCTGAAAAGAAGCAGCAGCCTTTTGGAGCCAGTTTGAATTGGCTCGTCTGGCTCAGAGTGTTCGGGTGAAAAGTAAGTGGGGGAAAGCCTGTGAACTGACTTTCTATGTCAGATGACTGAAACAACTTGAGTATCTTGAAGGAATGCTCGTACCTCTCCAACCCCTCAGTGGGACTGCTCTACATACTGCTGTACACGAGACTTTCCAGCCGATGAAGAACTAGGAGGAACAGGTGTATCATGGACTATTTGGGACACCTGTGAGGCCTGTGCCCGGGAATGGGATGAAGAGGGGGTACAATTACTTGACCCAGGCTGGGTCATGTACTCTACTACCTCTTGTTCAAGGTGTGGTAATAATGGACGCCCACCACCAAGAGCAGCGCTTCTTGTTCTTGGGTCCGCAGCTAAAAACAAACTTATACTGCTTTGTTTTCCACCCCTGCCAAAGCTGCCCCTTCCTCTTTTGCCAGACATTGTACAAATTTTTGTGTGGCTTGACACCCTGCTAAATACTTTGGAGCTAATATGCTTCACAAAGTGTAAATTTTTACAGTAAGTGTTTTTTTTTATTGGGGGGGGGGGGGTGTTGACACCAAAAATGCAAGTGCGCTGTGTGTGTTGTATGCAGCACTTTCCTTCAGTGGCTCTAGCTGTGTGTATGTAACACACTGACTGGCCATCTATGTATCTATGTATGTATCTATCTATCTAACAGTGAAACAGTCTACCTATCTGAGTACAGTAGATTTAGGACTGCCCCAATACAGTGCAATCCAACTATCTATTTGACAGTGTGAGTGTGACACAGTGTGACACTGACACAGTAAAGCACCTGTTTTTACTTTGACAAAGCAAGCCAAGCAGCACAGAAAGGTTGTGATGCTAGCAAACCTCTGTCAGGAGTGGTAAATGCAGGCACGTTCTGGCCTTATATAGGCCAATGGCTGCCTGTGTGGCATGCAGTGACAGACAGCCAATCGGCTGCCTGCCACAACAAACATGGAGGAGAGCATCCCTGCTGTTATTGGAGAGCCCTAGGCATTATGGGAGGGCCAAATTCGGGGCTTCAAATCCAACAAAATTCGGGTCGACCCGAATTCGAACAGACATATTCGGGTCGAACATTAGGACGACCCAAATTCGAATTCTATCTGTGATGTCCTCTACATCCACCAGAACCAGATGAGGACAGATACTGACAGGAGTGATACACACCCATTTCCTGAAAATAATAACTTACATATGACATGCAATAACAAGTTGAAACAGTCACAAATCTCCTTTACTACCTCAAGTGGTTTAAAATACAGTATTTTAGCTTGCTGTACAAATGTGTCATCCGGAATCACTATTCTTGAAAAAATAGAGGAAGATAGACGGATTTACTGAAAAAAAAAAAGAGCAAAGGATCAGTAGAATCAGTTGGACATGCTGTATGGTATATTGAATATCTGGAAATTCTTGCTAATGACTGGCTGATCTTGTTACCTGAATAAATAAAAATTCAGATTCATGCTATGTTTAGACCGGTGGCAAATTTTCTGTACAGGTATTGCTTCCTCATACCACTGAACTATGTCCTCAGGTAAAATGCTACATGTTGAGCCTCAAGTGAGAATAAATTGGGCAGTGGTGATTCGTTAAGTACCACCCACTATAAAAGGTTAAAATGCTGGTTCTTTAGGAACCAGCATGGCTTGAATTTTGCATTGGATCACTGCAATTTCTAGCAGCCACACAGGCTACTGCCCAGCTGAAATGTAATCCACAATACTGCTCACATATACTTCAAACAGTAGTAATTGCTTGAGAGACACTTACATGGTGATGTTTTGGAAGCAAATATAAAAACAAATGTAATAATGATGCTGATTTGCAAAAGGAGTTTAGGCTGTTCACTTAGCAAAGTGATTGTAGTTCAAATTCACTTTGAATACCCAATCATGTGTAAAAAAAAAATAGAAAAACAGGACCTTTACGTGCATATGATTGGACGGTTGAAGTCAATGGAGCGACACCTAATTCACATTCAAGTGAAGTATCTCTTGCAAGGGGATATTTTACTTTGATAAGTAAACACTATATTTTTGTATTTATTTTCTTTATCCTCCATCAGCCATAAAATCCTCATGAACATATCTATGTATAAAACTAATATCATCATCACCTGTTAAGGTATGCTTTTCGACAATATTGTATTGTAAATAACATTGTCTTGTTATTTAAAAAAAAATGGTAGATTTTTAGAGGAGTTTACAGATTTGATTTATTAACAGCTCAGTTAAAGATAAGACTACTGTACATTTAACATCATAACTATATTTTTTATTATAACTCAGGAAAATATATTTCACATAATGAAAAGTGATATTGTTTCTGAAAGATTCTAAAATCCTTGGGTTTAAAACAATCTTTGAAATGAGCTTTGACTTCTATCCATAAGAGACAGTAAGCCAAATTACAATATCCTATTAATGTGTACTGCCTCTGGATTTTTGTATGTCAGTTCACTGTCCTAAATGTGTAAAGAGGGTTTCTATTTCTGCATCCTCTTCTTGTCATTATTTTTGTTTTCTTTATTCTTCCTCATTTTTTAACTGACTCACTGCACAAAATATTCCTGGACACCTAATTATCAAGCTAGCTCACAGCTGTCTGCTTGGAGATCCTATTAGATGCAGCAGTTGAAGCCTCCATAATTTCACAAACTTCCCTGGTTGTGAATATTAAGAAAAGATTTTTGCATGTCATATGCAATTTGAAGTTGATGTGAATGGCATCGAAAATGACGAGCTCTGAATGCTTGTCCATCACTCTATTCACTGGTTAGAGGTGGTCTCATTTTCCACCTTCTGATATCGGCTAGCTATGACAGCAGGCCCTTAATTTGCATGTTCAACAGACAACAAACGGCCCTGTGCATGTCAAAATAGGTGGCAGTGCGTGACAGCTTCTACACAATACTGTCTCCTCTTTTCTTGACCTTTGACCTGGTTTCTCAAAGCCAAAACATACATAGGTGTATGTCATATTGACTCTCAAACCATAAAATTCTAAACTAGTTGTCATTTTTATAACGCATGCACACACACACATTATATATATATATATATATATATATATATATATATATATATATATATATATATATATAGTGTGTGTGTAAATATCTATGTATGTGTATTTACAAAAAAAAAAAAAAAAAATTATATATATATACTGTATGTGTATATATGTGCGCGTGTGTATATATATATATAAATATTGTAAGTAAAATATTTAGAAGCAGAAAAAGAAATTAAAAACCAAGGCACAAGGAAAGAATAGTAGTCATGCATTGCCCTAGATCCTATCATGTACCATAAAATTTAGGAAAGGTTTACTTTTATTTGAGCCGCTGCAATGTCCTGCTCCATTTTCCCAACCCCATAACTGAACCACAGCAAAACTGCCTGAATTCAAAATAGATAAGCACCCTCTATTCATAGGGGTTTAGAAACCAGTCCAACTAGTTTTTCCCAGTCCAACTTTGCCTTTTTTATCACAACTTGTAATGAGGTTTTGGTTTTGTGACTGATCCAAGTCTTACAAATGTGTGTTTCTGGTGAATTTATTCAAACGTTTGCCAGACTATAGGCAATGTCTGTCAACCTAGGTAAATTCACTAATAATGTTTTTTTATGTGCTGGTCCGCTCTCTTCATAAACAGGTTTAGGGAAAGTAGACCATCTGTGTAGAGAAAGTTATTTGCTATGCTGAGCTATATCTCTTTATAATACAAGCTTTCCTGAATTAATACCTCCAAACATTTGAAATTCCCAAAAGGGACATTAAAGGGGCATGTGCTGGCTGTGGCTAAAGTATTATACATACAATTGACTAAAATGGAAACATATATACACTAAATATAAAATATTTAAGGCAAACCGTTAATGTTTGTTCTCTTGGTGGCTCTGGTTTTCACGTTGGGAGAGACGTTCTTTCTGGGGGGAGGGGGGGTAGCTTCTGCTTGCACGATAGTGGTGTGAGCCCTGAGAAAGACCTAAGCAGCAGCTTTGTCTTCTCCAGAGCCTCTAGTGGTAATCCTATGGTTTGTGTGGGGCTTATAAACTTTTGTTTTCAAAGTAGATCGCATTTAAGCAAATAAACAGGGCTCTTCTTTATGCCAATATATCTTTCGTTTCTCAGATAAATACAAAATTACTGATAAAGTGGTAAAAATAGGATAAGATAATTCAGTTCAGCACAAAATTTACCCTAGTTTCTCTGTACCACTGTGTTAAGAAGAAAAGTGGAGACAAGATATCTCATCTTTGTCTTTTGGGATTTTCCCAGTAATTTCTAGAATACAGTGGTCTCACTAGCAACCAGGCTTACATTTCTACATCTGGTTAGGGACCCTTTCCAGGAAGTCAACAAAAGTGGCTCATGGAAAATCTCACTCATTTCCTTTAAGCAAAAGAAAATAAATTCTATTAAACATGGTGCTATCAGATATGATTTTAAAAAATCCTGCACTGGGTACCAGCTCTCTGTTTTGCCAGTCTGAAGGACATGAGTAAATTACATACATATTCGGCATCAATAACAGTTAGTTATGTTATCAGCACAGTCAGAAAGAGGACAGGAACTGGGGGATTTTGTAGGGGTTGGGGGACTGAGGGAGGAGATTCCCCATCCCTCTTTTCATTTACTGCTCCATCATACCCCATCCCTTTATTTTTCTTTGCTCGTCCTATCACCCCATCAATCCCAAAGGCCTTATATTTAGGACTCTGCCACATGGTTACCTTTGTTTATATTATTGTTAGACAGGCATGTATAAATTTTCAAAGTGCTACTATGCACTGTACATACATTTTGTAGTATGTTGTTTACTTATGCTGTAATATCATCTTTACCGTATTTGAGCTTTAAAAATAAAGACTTAAAGAAACACACAAGTGCCCACAGTGCAACAGCACCTTTAGTGTACAATAGAAGCAATCACTCATATATATTTGCAGACAGATGATTGTGTGCTCACCTTCCTAGTTCCAGGCTTACATAGCTCATCCTTAAACCCAGAGCCACTGATTGCATGATCAGAGCATGGGAATAAAAGCTAAGCCATTCTGAGACAGAGCTGTCAAACTCTTCACACAAAAGTCAGATGCTGAAGTAAATCCATGTTCCGTCTTGATCAGCTTTGGTTAGTGGTAAGGTTTAATGACCCTCAATGTCTTCAAAAAGAAACATTGACTTTAAAAGTCCACAGCCATATAATACATTTTTATACATCTCTGGACCATGGAATGGTCATGGGGCAGGTAGTTTGTATTGTTATTTATTCCTTCCTTTGTGGCACAGGCTTCTTCTGGATTTTAAATCAAATTGTAGAGAAAAAAAAATGGGTAAACATTTGGAGTTTAGGGCAATCCTTCTGGAGAACAAGTTTGTAGTTTACATTGGGCTAGTAGCTATTACCTAAAAGTAGTTTCCCCTTAAAAATAGTACAGCAGCTGTGGATTTAGAAATGAGTATAGCTGCACTCCTTATTTTACTTATCAGATTGGAAATCTGATACAGGTAAGTGATGTTAAGAGTGACTATGTGTACAGTGCTGATCTGCAGCATGATTACTGAGAAAAGAAAGTATGAAATTTTCCTGTGTAGAGGAAACTTGGTCCTTCATTTTTATAAGTGAGAGATGCAAAACACTTGTGTGGTGGCCAGGAAGCTCTATCCCTCCAGAGATTTCAATGTATAGGAATTCAGACTACTATGAAACTCCAATTCTACTAAGTATCTGTTATACCAAACCACCCCTGTTCTTTCTTAAGAATGTTTCCTACAGTATATATATTAAAAAAATGTGTGTGTGCTATGTTATCTAAGATAAAAACAGTTACACACACGTTAAAGCAAAGGGAATTTTACCTAAAAAATCTTTTGTTGTGTTGTATTGTGTTAAAATGTAATATTTATATGGGTATATTACTGAGATGGCAGGGTCAGGAATGATTACAAAAGTTTTTATCAAGAGACAAGATAGTATCAGCCTTAAATACACTTGCATTCAACTTGAAGATGGCCTGCCCTCACAGCCTGAAGATTGATTGTTTATGATCTCTATGTAGGATGGGAATGTTCAGCTCATGAATCCTGTCATCAGCCTCAATTTACAAATCTCGCCTCTTGGCAACAGTACAGTATGACTGACATTCAGTGAGCCTCAAGGGGTTTAAAAGGTAATGAATCACAGGTATTTTACTTGCTACAGTATGTATATATTAAAATATGAATAAATGTGGGTAGACTTACATTTCAACTAGGCTAAACTACATATCATACTTTGTCATAAAACTGGCTTGTTTTTGAAATGCAGTTCACAGTTATGGCATATGCATTCAGATGTATTCAGAGCAAAGCAAGACTTCAGATACATTTATTTTGGTCAGAATCCCAGCTCTAAAAAGTTAATCATATGAATAATATAATAGGTAATTTAATTTGATACTTTTTCTTAGAAAATTCATGTCCAAAGAAACAATTTTTTCAGAAATTATTTTATTGTTATATTATTTTCCTCTAGTAGTCACTAAATGTAGACCATATATCTGTTATTATAGCCTCACAATTTTGTGAATCAGCAAAATTGTTACATTAAACTTTTTGCATATTTCAGATTTGAATGTTTGAAGGTGGCAAATATTTACAAAGAATAAACCCTCTTAACCACCACTTCCACCCTGTGGGAGGCCCACAAAGCCGTGATTCAGGGACACTGTATTGCCTTGTTGTGCTCCCTTGGAGCAGCGGAGCGAGAGCTTTTGCTATGTAAAATTACCACTCTTAGGTTGTGACTAAAGGGATTGGATATGAGGAAGGTTAGTTGGGCTAGGACACTAGACAGACCTACTATTATCAGGGGAACAAAGCAGACACCTTGCTGGCAAGGAAATTACACAAAAATAGAGCAAACCCCTCCCCCTTCGCAATTGAAGATGATAAGGGTACTCGCTATGACCCAACTAAAATTGCTTCCCTCTTTGAACAATATTATCAAAACTTATACAGCACTGTCACGCAAACACAGATTCCAATTATAATTCCAGTAATATACATATGCTTAATCAGTCTATTTCAGAGGAGGAAATCTCTCTTGTGATTAAAAACCTTCCCTCTAACACATATTCTGCCTCAGATGGCCTCCCATATTTGTATTACAAAATATTCCTCCCTTTTCTTTTTCCACGCCTATTGTCTGTTTATAATGGGTTTATGGAAGATGACCCCCTCCCCCCCTCCCCCTCCATGTTACTCTTCCACATTACTGTGATCCTGCTAAAGTACCATATAGAATGCTCAAATTTTAGACCTTTTGCTCTTTTGAATTCAAATATTCACCAGAATATTGGCAAACTCCCTGTCCAAATTGCTTCCCTCCCTCCATTTATAAAGACTGGATTCATCCCTTTAAGGCATGCCAGTGACAACACACAGAGCTATCCCTGTGATTGATGCTCCTAATATAACATAAAATGTCATCCCTCCAACTTAGCTTAGAGTTTACCCTGCTTTGGAATCAGGGGACCATTTCTGCAAGCAATTCATGCACTGTACACCACACTATAAGCCACCCTAAAACTACCACATGCTACATTCAAATCCTTCCCCATTAGTAATGGGACTAGGCAAGGTTACTCATTGTCACCTTTAATGTTTTCCTTATCTATAGAACATCAAGGGTGCAGGCATCCGCTATATGCAGATGACATTCTTCTCACTCTTACCCAGCCCCTCACTCATGACCCTTTGGAGAGAGCTGGAAAGATATGGCTCTCTGACTAGCTATAAAACTAATGCCCAAAAGACAGAGGCTCTCCCACCAATGACTTACCTTCTACCTGTTGGTAGGAAAACAATCAATCCTGCTACCTTAAGTGGAGCATTGCCAAACAGAGTCAAGAGAGATCAGAGACTCAAAAGCTTACCAACGTCTACTGCACTGCTGAGTTGCATGGATACCAGGATGGCATCAGTTTAATGCATCCTGTCTCCTCTCTGGAACATCCGCATCAAAATCTTCCGACTTCTTTTGTACCGGACATTTCTACTGTGCTCAGGTGTAGAGTAAAAGTCAACTACATCACCAACTACATTTAGTCCTGCTAAGACCAAAAAGGGGAACTGGAAGATCTGTTCCTGGGACCTGGGAAATACAGATCACTCAGTTACAGCACTAGGTTTAAATACTGAGTATCATTGTAAAAGACTATCCTGTATCAGACAACTCAGTCTCTACACTAAAGGGCACTGCTGTATTTAAAAAAACTTCCTGTCACAGGAATTGTCTACCTTATAAAAAATTAACTTTCCTGTGTTGCACCATGGGAACTGACTACAGCATGTTAAACAGAAAATGGAGGAATTTTCACAGGCTCCAAGGATTTTGTAGATGCACACAATGATCATGGCATTAGGATTTGTGATTTTCAAAAATGCCCTCTAACCTTGAAAAAGACTACACTCATTAACCAATGTTTTGTTAGGTAGCACAATTGGGTACAAATGAGGATATGTTACTAGGCTACAGATATCCAACCAAGGTAAAATCTTTGCTATTTCATAAATTGAAGCAGGCCTCAAGCTGTTAAAGATCTAAACATATCTCCTTGTAAAATTTTAAAGGGTATTTCGTCTGATTGGGCATGATTTGCCACTTGTGGCCTTCTCAATGACATTCCTTCCTTTACAGCTACAATGGTTATTGTTAGGCATCCCTATGGATTTTGCTTTCTTTTCAAATCTGTGAACCCACACTATAACTGCATTAAATGCTCCTTAAGTCTAAGCGGCCCCAGCTGCTCATGTTTCTTGAAATTTTTATCTGGCTGTTTGTAATTTGTAATTGTTTTTTGCTTCTGTGCATAAGTCTATTGCTCACATACCCCTTCCCTCATGCAGTCTTACTGTAAATTACCTCAGTATTACTGGTGACCTTCAGTGAAGTGACCTCAAATACCTCTACGCTACCCGCAACCCTATTACCTTGGGGCTTGTAAATATGGAACTCAAGTCACCTTAAAGGAGCCACAAAAAAGATTTGTTTCTAAAAATGCAAGATTCCCCAACAACCCCTTTAAGAAAGCAATGGCTTTGAAGGAGATGACCTCTCTTTTCAAAAAACTCACTTTTTAGCCACCAAAACCCTGGCTTGAAGGATGTGCACCTTTGTAAACCTGCTCCACGGAAAATATGTGGACTCCTTAATGCTGTCAGAGACACTTTAACATTCAGTTGCATGCAGTGCACCTCAGACCCCCATGGGGAGATACATAATATTGATTTGAAAACTCAATAACACAATGTATATACTAGTGAATGTCTATAAACCAAATACTTTAACTCTTTTACAGAAAACTTAGAAAACCACTACCAAGAGTTTCTAGTCTTTGGTGGAAATCCTAATGCAGTACTTGATCCTAAACTGAACCCTACATCTGCAATTAGGGTCTTTGTAGTGTATTCTCAAAAATTCTTCTTTATTCAAGAATGGTATGATATTTACAGATTTCAACACAGCTCTAAAAGACTTCACTTATTTCTTCTTTTCTCATCCTAAACCAATATAAATATATTCCTGACCAATAAATTGACCCTCCAAAACATGTCCTCTTTAACAACTGGGACTATCACCTGGTCTGACCATATTTTGACTGCCATTGTAATTTCGGAACACTTTCAACCCCCTGACCGTCTTAGGAGGCTGAACATATATATAGGGTGCACTTGAAATAGTCACAACAGATTGTGGAGGTTCATGCTTTGGAATGCTCATTAAGCATACTTAATAGAGGTGATAATTGAAATTTACTTACTTGAAAAGGAAGCACAGGATCCTTCAGATAAATAATATCTGAACCCAAAACTGACATAAGGAGAAACAAAACAAATGTTGTTTTTCCCTTCAACTTGGGTGTGTGTGTTATCTTCCATCCAGCATGGTACTGCATGCACCTGTTGTTTAGGAATAATAGCTCTGGGGGTCCTAGGAATTAAGTAGTGGAGAGGTCAGTATCTTGTGATAGTTGTTATGTTGTTCAGAACATGGCTACCTGTAATAAGTCATTTGATTTTTTTTTTTTTTTGTATATATCTTTTACAGCCTCCCTGCATTGATTATTTAGTAGATGATGACTGTTGGGAATAACTGGTTTATACTTTGATTCCCAGGGAGTTCTCTACTTAGATAATTGGCAAGTATATGGGGCAATCCTAATTAGTATCATTCCAAGCAATTGTTTAAGTGGATCTTTTATATCCCTTCTATTTTCCCAAGTATGTCTACCGCAGTATTTTATGAGCTGGGGGATGTGTATCATATATAGCTGATATAATGTTTAAAACACTGTAAGTAGATTTGTTCTTAGCTGCAGTAGATATTTTTTTATATAGGAAATGTTGTAAGTTTGTGTTAAATGTAAATGAATGCAAAAAAATAATTTTTCAAATGGTATTAATGAATTTATTTTAACTGAATTACCAACAATTCATTGCCTACCCTCTCCCCTGATCTCTGCTCACTTTGGGATTGCATCTGTCACTTTAAGCTGTTTCCACCCTGGAACAACCTTGTTTCTTGACCATTAGGGTTACCAACCCATTGCTTCTTTCAGGGTGCTGTGCTTCTTTTGACTCACCTGGCATGATACTGTGTTACCTGCAAGTAGGGGGTGTAACAGGCAAAATGTTTTCTGCTTGAGAACATGGACCTACTCATGGAACTATTACAATAGATTTCAGAACTCAATATTTTGGTTTAGAAAGTTCAATGAATATTCTTTCAATTACAAGGCTGCCTAAACCATGCCATTTCCTTCCAATCAAACTCCTAGGTCAAGCAGTTCCCTCAGGGACATTTGCTCCTGCACCACCTGAACCTAAGATCCTAGTCACTGTATTTTTTGAATGTTGTAATTTACCTTGCAACCCAGATTTAAGGCCCCTGTCCGGCACCAGTATTCACCAGGTGCTATTGCCCCATATAATCTCAAATCTTCACCTATAGCAAGCTTCCCCTCAGCATTGTAAGGTTAGTTGAGCCTCCTCAGCACACAGTTATCCTTCACACACAGTAGACTTCAGTGTGAAAGGGATGGCATCTGGGGAGAACTGGCAGAGGACCAGGAGCATATGAAGCAGGAGCACATAGGTAGTCAGACAGTCCAGGGTCAGTTGCCAGGTGTTCCACATATATGCAGTACAGGAGGATCCAGCAGAGGCAAGTCCAGAATGAGATCCAAAAGTCATTCACATTTATCAGATTACCAAACAAGGTATTCTTGTTTTCTAATAAGCAGAGTAGGGGGTCCCAAGCAAAGGTCGGCCCAGACAGCAACAATTTCAAATCCAGAAAACAGGCAGAGTAAGCAACAGGTAATCAAACAGAAAATCACACCACCAGCAGCAGTGGATCTCCAGAACCTATGCAGCTGGGGCTTGCCTCCAGTGTGCTTTAAGGAATGACCGTGAAAGATCCAAGTCAACCTTTGATGGTACTATGGTTTTCTAGGTCATTTTTAAACAACTGCTGTTATTCACGCTACTTCGTCTTTAGCTAATTTTTTTCTGTCCCTCCAGGGCACCAAAAGAACCCTTAGGGTTCAAGTTAGCCTTGGTTCTGGTGCCTCTTCTTCTTGGATGCCTCCCTTGCTCAAAACGTCCTTTTCTACAGTAATACTCAGGCCCTGTTCCTTTGACACTCTAATGGGTCTACAATTTAATCTGGGCTAGTAACACTAAAAACTTATTTAATTGCCAGAACTATCCATCCTGGCCATCTGGGAATTTTACTCTTGATATTATTCTCTCTTACTTTTTCCTATTATCCTGGGAATACCATGATTACAGGCCCAAAATCCACATATCAACTGGTCTACTAGAGAAGTGTCTTTTTGCTCTAGCTATTGTCAACAGTTCTGTCTATGTAATACCAGCCAACTCCTTTGGATACCAAGGAGAAGGGTCTCACTCGTCTGCCAAGACTACCTGGATGAAGTTTCAATTAAAAAGGACTGACACTCTCCCGCCTCATGTACTGTATTCATGGGCTGCCAAATTGAACTCTTCTCTGGAGTTGAGATTCCAGCTGTTTTTATCCCCTTTCTGAACCCATACTTGCTAACCTAAAGAAATACATTGGTATTTCTATGGTATTACTATGTAACTATGTAACCTGAGGAAGGGGTTCATACAATCTTTCACATATCCTGCTGTGCTGGCAACATTTTTTGTGGAAAAAAAGACATCAATCTCCACCCTACAGGAACTTTAAAGGGTCACAAAATAACTGATATCCATTCCCTGTTTTACCTGAATTTTAAAAAGAATGAGATCTGACAAAGTTTTTAGGAAAAGATTGAGGGAGTCTTTACGGAGTTACCTGAGGTATTAGAGTGTACAACCAACCCCTTAGTACAGTAAGAGAGTCATACTTATTAAAACCTAGGAGATGGGTTACAGGAGTATAAAGAGATGTTTTTTTTTGGCTGTTAAATTACATAGACATCTTAAATCATATAATGTGCGAAAAGCAATGTAGACTTTACTACAACAAGTTTACTACGACAAGTTTGTTTGCTTACAGACTATCACAGGTGCATTAAGTCCAAGAGTACATAGTAAATTTAACATAAATACAGAAAAGCAACCAAGATGTACTTTTTTTTTATTAGGACCGATATCTTCTACTTAGAGTAGAGATGTGGATTTTAACTCAGCTGGAAGTGTGAGTCACAAAAGGTGATACGGATATTCCTTATGTGTCTATGGCAATTCCTTTAGTGGGGTAGTAGAGATTTCCTCGAGAGTCAATGGCTTAGGTGTAGAAACCGCAAGCTCTTGCTCTTTCCACACATCAGCAGCTGACCCTGGAGGGTCTCTTGAGGATTTTTTCTCAGTATTGTGATTCATATAAGACACTTTTGAAGTGTTTGAAGTGCCATTTATTCTCTTCTCCTACTCTTGTCCGACCAAATAAAGCAATAAAATCTTGAATTGAATATGACTCTACATGACCCCAATACTCATTACACTTAAAACACTCCAATGCAGGACCAAAAGGGATTTGATCGGAGAATTACTGGGATGCAGGTCCACATTATAAAGGAAAACAAAACAGTGATACCCATATATTTCAGACTACAAATATTGAAATACTTGAATTGAAGCAGGTGTAACCTTGCTACAAATCCCTCTACATAACTTATAATTGCACCTCTGGAAAAAAGCATGGATAGGAAACATCAATTATGATGTTATCAATGAAGAACATTGATGATCCCTTACGATTTATGTTGAGTGCCTATACACGTGCCCTACTTTGCACCTCCACAGGAGTGCTGGGAACAGGACTTTCTGAAATCACGTCCATAGTGATGCTGGGGATGCCGCCTGGCCGAACAGTAGTTCGGCTAAAACGGATCCCTCCGTCTGCAGGGAGAGACACGCTGCGAGCGGGGCACCTTGTACCACGAGTGCCTCTTGTACCCCCCCGGGGCGTGGCACTCGGCAGCCTCGCCACGGGGCAAGACATAGTTATCCCAATGGGAATCGGATGCAGGGGATTCAGTTACCCTCCAATCAAATGGTGCCAGGTGGCGCAAGGTCATTGGGCACTCTGGACATTTAAGGAGAACCTGTCCTGAACACCATTGCCCGCTATAAGCCTCTGTGAGTACAGTGTGCTTGGGTGCGTTCTCTGTGTTGGTTTATATTAACCCGTTTTGTCATTACCATAGCGACCTGGTCTGATACTTGATTCTGCCTGAACTCTGCCTGCCCTGATCTTGGATTGTGACCACTCTTGCCTGCTGCCTGCCCTGACCTCGGCTTGTTCCTGACCTGCCTTTGCCTTACCCTCCTGTACCACGCTTATCGGACTGATCACTTGTGATTAATCCTTACCTTGTTTTTTGACTACCAATAAAACCTGACAAAAGGATTCTTGGAGTTGGCTGTGGTCTGTGTGCCCAGGCGCATTACACTAACACTGCTAAAGGCCAGTATGGTATAATTTTATTTTTATTGGTTTACCCATCTGATGCTTGCTTGGCAGGTGTGCAACAACAACAAAAACTATGAGCTACAGAAGGTATACCTGAACAGCAAATGACTCTTGAAGAGCAAATGACCATTCTTTAAAATAACATAATCAACAAGATATGACGTCACGTGGGAAACTGAACTGCAAATTTCTTCTTCAGTTCCACTATGATCTCTGGGCACTACAGGTGATGAATGGGGACTTTTAATTCATTTAATTTATTATTTTGACAAGATTTTGTGTTTCAAACTTTTTCATACTCATAATAATATATTATTCTGTAAAATAAGTTTTCATGAAAAACAATGTACCGCTTTTAGACATAAATCCGGACAGAAATGGATCGCCCAGGAGGTTAAACACCACATAGGCTGTTCCACATGCGGAGTAATATATCTGATCTTTTGCATTTGTGGAAGATTCTAAGTTGGAAAAACCAAAAGGGCACTAAGAAAAAGAATGTATGTACACCTATATTTGATTAACTCAGGATAAATGACCACTCCGATAAGCCATCATGTTGGCACTGTCCATAATTCTGATAACAATACAATCTCCTTTTTGGTCCTAGAAAAAATATCCCCAAACCTTAGAGGAGGAGACATAGACAAAATCCTTATGAGAACAGAAACAGACAGAAGTGGATCTACCACCTAAATGCCCTAACATATCCGAGTTTAAACAATATGCTATCCTTTAAACCTTGACTGTGGCAAGACATATCTTGGTCACCTGCCTCCCCAAATTTACATACAAACCTCACTACCCCTTACTTACACACAATAAACACACAAATTGTTGCTTAAATGGCCCGTAGGCCTTTTATTAACCAAAATTGTAACATAACATAAATTAACATATTAAGAATAAATATTAAATATAACATATAAATATTATTTAAACTATATAAATAAACTTTACATAACCATATAAATGAAAATTATTTTAACTGAACAAAATAAAATATAAATAACAAATATGACCAATTTGCCAACAACCATATTTCACCCAACCATTTGGTTACATGTCCTCTAAAGGTCCCAACACTTCTAAAACCTTTTTGGCTCTGCACCGTAATCCTGCAATTGTTCCCGCCGCTCAGCCAACCAGCTCAGGAACGTCATACCCCTCCTAGTGCAGGCCGCCAACCAACAATTTACCACACCGGAACTCCATACCTTAGATGGGTCCCCCAACAAAATATCAACAGAACAAACCACTCCCCCGAGGACCTCAACCGCCCAACCTTAACAACGAAAAGCAGGGGGGGGGGGGGGGGAAAAACTTTCTTCCTCTCTGATTATTTGCAAAAGACCCCTATTGTCTCACTCCTGACCTTTTTATTGCCCAATTAACCCCTCCTTTCATCCCTTCCCTGTACCTCTTCCTTTCCTTCTTTTCCTCCCCCTCTCCAAACCTGCAGTGCCCGCTGTATCCCATCCTGCAATGCCAGGCACCATAAGTCCATACCAACATCAGACAAATGAACCCCATCCGCTGCCAAAAACAAACCCGTCTCCGTCTCCAAATCCCTATGACGAACCACCAAACCCCCATTCCGCACAAAAAATCTCCCCACATCCTTATTTAACTTCTTCCTAGCCCTATTCACTCTGCCCACCGACCGAGCCCCAGACCAACGCAACCTACCCACCAAATCCGACCAAACCACCACCATCTCAAACGCAAGAAATCCCATTTGATGTCTCTAATCAACTGGCGAACCGAAAGGGCGAACCCACAACCCGAACAGGCGTCATCAATTTCATCCAAAGACTGATGTCCCTATGATCCCAACGAATGGAAGGACGAATGGCCTTTCTTTGCCGAAACTGCTCATCATACCTAAGCCATGCCAAACCGCCATAAACCCTATAAGCTTCCCCAATAGCGTCCAAATAACAAAAAAGAGAGGAACATGACTCTGGCGCCTTTTCCCCAATCACACTGGCCAAAATGGCAAAAGCCTGAAGCCAGTTGGCAAATGTTCTGGGAATCAAACGAAACCGTCTCTGCTCCTCCTCCCCTTTTTTCCACTCACCCATGCCACGGTCCAAGTTGAAACGCTCCAGCGGCAACAAGGAGAAAATATCCACAAACTCCCCCCTCCAAATTTTCTCACGTACTTCTTGCTTTAAATGCACGCCCAAAGGGCCCTCAAAACATACATATACCTCCCCCCTGGCCGCATCCCCAATACTCACCTGATCACTAGCTGGCCCAGGGGCCTCACTGGGGGGACCTTGCTGATCCAAATCCACAGCCTCACCCACACTGCTACTCCCATCCCCCCCAACTGCCCCCCCCCCCCCCAAAACTCCCCACACCCAGCCGGGGGCCGCCACCCTGGCCACCCGCCGCCCCCCCACACCGTTGTAAATCCCCCCCAAACAACCCCCCGAGAGCCCATCGCCGGGCGAACCCCCAAGCCCCAGGATGGCCGCTCTTAGAACCCCTAAAACATTCTGCAAACCCTGCTGCTCCCCAAATCCCCCAATACCCGAATGCACATACCCTCCCCCAAACCCCCCGGCACTCCCCCCAATAGGCACAAAATCCAAGGACTTACCAGGACCACCACGACCAGCCGATCCTGAAGCCACACCAAAGGACCGATCCGGAACCACCGGGGCCGCACCTGCTCTGGACTCATCCTCAGCCTCCGACACCTCGCCTTCCGATCGAACGCCACCAAGCGCCTCCTCTCCGACATCCAAATCTTCCTGAGCTGGAGGGGCCCAAGCCGCAGCAGGACCAGCGGCCCCTTGAAGAAATCCATTTCCCAGCCCACCCATTGCCCGAGCCGGGCCGCCACTGCCACCCCGCAGCACCATCCACACAGGGAACCCCCCTGCTGAAGGAGACCCCTCTACTCCCCCCCCCTCCTGACCCATAGGCAAAGCCCTAGAACTGCCATGGGTTAAATTCCTATCCCCTGGCTGCCCATTGCCCTCCCAACCACCAGGGGGCTCTCTCACATTATCATTATCAACAGTATTCAATCTAGGATCCACAGCCCTGTCTAACACTCAGGGCTGCCTATGGATCCCAGAGTCAGCCAGCCGCGATTCATTCGCGGACCAGCCTGCAACCTGGCCACAGGTAAGGGGAGCGCTCTCCCGCCCACCAGACACCCCTTGCCTAACTCTCCCCCCAGCACCACCCCCCCTAGCTACGACCCCACCTATACCGGATCCGGAGTCAGCAGCCCCGGCCGCCATGAAACCGGAGCCTGTTGCTCCGGTCGCCAGTACCGCACAGCCCGCGGCCCCCCCACCGCCGGAGCCCCCAGCCCCATATTGCCCGCAGCTCCAGCCGCCATATTGCCGGAGCTTGCGGGCCCGGCCGCCATTAAACCGGAGCCCGCGTGTACGGCCGCCATATTGCCGGAGCACGCGGGCCCGGCCGCCATTAAGCCGGAGCCCGCAGCTCCGGCCGCCTGCAAGCCAGGGGACGAGGTCCCCGCCGCCATAGGGGAGGCGCCCGATGCGCCCGCAGCCGGCTCCCCCGCTGACAAAGAGGAGCCCGATCTTCTTCCTGGCCCAGCAGCACATCCTTGGGGCCGGTGACGCTGAACCCTGGAGCCCCCGGACTCCAGGGGTGTGGATCCACTCACCGAAGCCCCCACAGGCAGCGGGGGCTGAACCTCCTGACGACCACCAGCACTCCTTTTCACGCCTCCTGCACGCTCCACAGACCTCCTAGCAGTGGTGGGGGAAGCCAGGGGGGGAGAAGCAGCCTCCCTAGCATCCCCCCTGCGACTCCGCCGTGGCCGAGGATTCCTCCCGCCCTCCCCTTCTGCAGCAGCCAGCAGAGGCTGCGCTTGGGGGATCGGAGGGTCCCGAATGGGGCTCCTAACACGGCGCCGAGTCCGAGGGGGCTCAGTATTCAGGCGCGCCGGAGGCCTGCTCCTCCGCGGCCGCCTGGCGTCCAGTCCCCCAGACGTGGGAACCGAAGCCACCCCCTGAAGTAAGGAGCTCACCTGCTCCTGAAGCCAGCCAGGACCATGGGTCTCAGCAGCCATCCGTAATTGGGCCAAAAGTTCCTCCACACCAGCCATAATGTAAGTAGAAAAAACTTTCTTCCTCTCTGATTATTTGCAAAAGACCCCTATTGTCTCACTCCTGACCTTTTTATTGCCCAATTAACCTCTCCTTTTATCCCTTCCCTGTACCTCTTCCTTTCCTTCTTTTCCTCCCCCTCCCCTCGTGCTGCACGTACTACACGTGCTGCACATGCCATTACCTAATCATTAACCCCTCGCAGTCTTCCTGCCTGTCTGCACTGTCATGCCAGCCTTCCACTATCCTCCTTTCACTCGCATGCTCCAGGCTTTCCTTTCCTACAATAATAAACAGCAAAAAACACATTTTAAACTCTGACATCTTAGGACCAACCAATGTTTCAATGGCATGCCTTCAAAACCTTATTTGCAGTTATTATAAATAAAATTACTTCTAATCATATTAACCATTTTTTTTTTACACAGAATGCAATTAATAGACTAACATATAGGTGTATATTCTCTATTTGACATAATGTACCATTTTGGTATATATTGTTATACAGTGGTACCTCGGTATAAATCCGCTTTGGAATAAGTCCAACTTGGTAAAAGTCCTGTTTGGACACGAAAAATTTGCTTGGTATACACCCTTTGTGCTAGAACTAGTATGGGTCAAAATGAGTCACAACACCGCGCGCTACCCTTATTTACCTCTCTCGAGACAAAGCCACAACTGCCCACGACCGTCAGTACGCCAGTTGCTACCATTCAGTGAACAACCCGCGCTGTAGCTCTCTGTGAATTACATACCATCTCCTCCTCCTCCCTTCTCAGCACCATCCTAGTAGGCACTCAACTCTTCTCAGCAAGGTAAAGTGACTTTACATTTTCATTTATTTCATCTAATTCCTTTTTTATTTATGTATTTTAGTATTAAGCAGTGTTTTATACAGCCCCATCAATGTATATTATGCCAATAACTATAGGATTTTTTTTCATGGGAAAGGACTAATCATTATCCTTTTATTTCTTATGGGAAAAATTTGGTTATAAGTCCAAGGATCTGGAATGGATTAAGGACTTATACCAAGGTACCACTGTATATGTATTCCCTGTACCAGTTCAAAATATGTCATGTTAACTCTCTATACCTTATATGAAGTGATGCATTACTTTGTTACATCAAATTGTGATATTTTTCAATTTTATTATTTTACTTCTTTTTTTTAATGCGGAGCGCAAGCCTGTTTTATCACGCAGGTGTTTTCCAATCAACTACTCCTACTCCTCCTCCGGGCGGAAGTGGCAATCACTGCATCTCCTGCGCGTGTGCAGCCCTTGAGCACACGCGCAATACACACAACTACCAAATTCCTTAACCCTTTATAAAGACAGACAGCCTGCAGCTTCAGTCATTTTATGGCTGACTGCGGACACGCTGCTTCACCCACTCTCTATCAACGAACAAAGTAAGTCCCTTTTATATTCTGAAACTTAACTAGCTACAAAAATAGCTCTATTCAAACAATATCTATTAAATAGAAATAAAAAACGGCCACACCTCTGGGGTGTGGTACCACCTGAGAATAATTTTGTACAAATTTTCTTTTTACATTGTACATATAGTTTTTGTGCGCCACTTCCCAGATCTCTAACCATTCATCTGAATCCAATGTTCGGCCCAACACTCCTTCCAACTTGTGCATGTATTTGAACTTGCCTGAGGTGTCTCAAACTGAGTTGTGCAAAAGATAAAAAGATAACACCTCTAGAGTACGGGGCCTCTGCACACAACCTCTCAAAATGAGTCATGTGAACCAGGTCGAGGGCTGGAGGGACCGGTTAAAATACCTGATTTGTAAATATGCGTAAAAGGATGTATGTGGAAGCTCAACTTTCTCGCAGTTCCTGAAAGGTAAGTAACTGCTTCTCTACAAGGTACAGCAGATGTCTAATTTGGACCAAGCTCCTATCCCTCCAGGGACTCGACATTGCCCCTTGTTGACTATCTAGGATCTGCGGGGTTTGGATGATAAACGTCAGTCTCGAGGGTTCTATCTGCTCTTGCAACTCCGCCAAATATTCCTTGTGAACACCATAAAAGCGGACAGGTCTTTATCAGCCAGCAGCAAGGAGGAAGCCCAAAGCATAACATTGGGGTGCAAGGGAGGTATCCAGCCCTCGTCCAGTTCTCTACAGACACTGGAGGGGGAAGGTGATGTCCATGATGGTAAATATCGTAAGTGGGACGCCAAGTATTACTTGTGTAGGCCTGGGGCCTCCATACTGCCCAGTACCCTGGGTGTGCACACAATGCGTTAGGCAAATCTGTGTCTTTTATGTGCCCAGATGAACTTGCTTGAAAACGCTGTCTGCATGTTCTTTATCGCCTGGGGTGACACCCGGACCGGTAAGGTCTCAGACAAAGTAATTTGGGGGAGAGCATCATTTTCAATGACGCTATCTGACCTAGCAGAGACAAAGGGTGGTTGGTCCATTTACTTAAGAGAGACTGCAACGCTCCTAACAATGGTGGGAAGTTTTGGGAGTACAGGTGGGCATAAGTAGAAGTAATCTGAACCCCTAGGTATTTAAGTGAGAGATCTTTCCACATAAAAAATGGGAGCTCTGTAAGGTCAAAAGTTGCAAGGGGGGTATGTGTAGAGGTATGTTTTTGAAGCGTTAATTTTGTAACCCGATACCTCACCATAGGTGCGTAATTCCCTCCACAAATTCGGATGAGAGGTAACCGGCTGAGTTAAAGGTAAAAGAACGTCATCTGCATACAATATTTTATATGATTTCCCCCTAATTTGGTCACCCCGAATATCAGGGTTAGACCTGATAGAAATTGCGAAGGGCTTGATACAAAGGGCAAAAATTAGGGGGGACAGGGGGCATCTCTGCCTTTCTTTATAGAAAACATTGCAAATGAAGCATTGGGTAGCTTAACTGAGGCTGAAGGGGATTTGTACAGTGACTCAAACGCCTTAACAAAGGCCCTTGCTAAACCCATCTTATGCAAGGTAGAAAACATAAAATGCCAGCTAAGGCGGTCAAACGCTTTTTCAGCATCTAAACTGAGCACTAAAGATGGTGTTTTCCCCTTGTTGATGATGTCAGTATTGTTAACCACCCTTCTCATGTTATCACTAGCATGGCGTAAAGGTATAAAGCCAGTCTAGTCACCATGGATGAGAGAGGGGAGGAATTTCGACAACCATGTAGCCATAATCACTGTGAAGATCTTCACATCCAAATTCAAAAGCACTATAGGCCTGTAATTGGAGCATTCCATTGGGTCCTTACCTGGCTTAGGCACCACCGTAATATGGGAAGCCAGTATAGATGGGGGAATCGGTTTACTGCTCAAAAAATCATTATACAACACTAGAAGATGCAGCAATAGATCTGGCAAGAGAGTTTAATAATATTATTAGGACAAGCCGTCTGGACTTGGAGCTTTTGCAGAGGGCAACTGATGAATTGTTTTAGAAACTTCCTCTTCTGTGATGGGACTATTGAGCAGCTCCAAATGTTCTGGCTTAAGTTTAGGGAGGTCTGCACCTGCTAGATAAGAGTCTATTTTCAGCTGCAATTTCCTCCCAAAAGATTTTTGAGTTTGGTGAACTGTTTTATATCGGTATAATAAGCCTCAAAACATGAGGCAATGTGGGAAGCGTCATATCTCACCACCCCTTCCTCATTCTTTAAAGCCACTGGAGAGGAGCCAACTTGCATGTCCCTCAATTTACAGGCAAGCAAAGTATCAGCCTTGTTACCTTTATAATAGTATAGTTGACAGGTTCTTTATATTATCCAGCTAACTTTCCATAATTCTAGGGCCCAGAATGTAGAACATAGAGTGTTTAACTCACATAGGAGGCCCAGAGTCGGCTTTTGAGTGTACTTTGCCCCCTCAATGCGTAGCGCGTGCACTGTAGTGGATCGTTGCAAGTTGGAGTCCCGCTTAAGGCTGAAACTCAGGGATATGCAATGCCCCCACTAAACCACCTTATAGGGCTCCCAAAGTGTAGATTCATGTGTCACTGAGCCCACATTTTCATGAAAACATTGTTGAACACCTGTAGCAAGAGCTGATCTGGTATTTTAATTTTTAGGCAGGAAATCATCCATCCTCCAATGGCAGACTCTAACGGTTGTAGGGGAAAAAGTAACATCTAGCGTGAGCGGGGCATGATCCGTCCTGGTAGTAGAGTGGATCTTGGAAGACACACTGTTCCGTAACAACGGAAGGTTAGTAAAAATATAATCAATTCGTGAGTGGGTGCAGTGAGTGAGGGAATAGAAAGAAAACTGCCTCCCTGTAGCATGATGGATTTACCAATTATGGTAGAGTTGGTGCCTTCAAATTATTTGTCTAAAAAGTCGAGATTGTTGTACCACATACAGAGGAGGAGAGGCATTGAGAAGAGTTAAGGTGCGTACACACTTCCAATTTTTATCGTTCCAATCGAACGACGAACGATCGATTGGGCAAAAAATCGATCGTAAAAAAGTAACCAACGACGCCGACGAACGAGGAAAGTCGTTGGAAACGAACGACCGGACCGGCGGATCGGATTGGACGACGATCGTTGAACATCGTTCGTGTGTACGGTCGTTCGTTGATCGTCCATGGGCTGAGCATGCGTAATGAACGAACGTTCGTTCACTTTCCTGTCGTGCACATAGTTCCTCTATCGCTCAAACGATCGTATCTATTGTGTGTACAATATCTACGAACGATCGTGTCGTTATCTCTATGTGCAGGGTCGGTGCTATACGATCGTTCGTAGATATCGTGCAGGATCGTTCGTCATTCGTTTTACAACGATAATAATTGGAAGTGTGTACGTAGCTTAATTCTATCTTGCGTAGGGGAGAACGTTAAGTAAAATCCCAGCCAACACCTAAAAAGGTGTAGTCAAACTTATCGAGGATAATGGAGGATAATGTTTTGGAGAGGAACTGATTCTGTCCTGTATTTGGGGCATAAAGATTATGAAACATGAAGAGTTCCATGTAAAATTAGCTATTTACCCTCGGGGTCCAAAACGCAGCTGGACAAACTGAATTTAAATGAAGATTTCAGAGATATAGCCACAACATCTCTTTTCCTATTGGGCGAATTGGCCATAAAAACCTGAGAGTAGAGTTTAGAAGCAACGCTAAAAGAGCCTGAACTGATCAAAATGAGTTTCTTGGAGGAAAATGAACTCTGGAGCCAGCCGTTTAAACTCCCTAAAGGCCAACTTCCGTTTTGTATTAGAGTTCAGTCCTTTAACATTGAAAGACAAAACCCCAGCAGCCATGGAAACTATAGGGGTTCCAGGAGGTGACAACAACACCCTCAATGAAGCAGCATACTCGCGTATGGGTACTTCAGGCCCAGGCCTGACCCATAACAAAGCAAGGCAATAGTCACACTCCACAAACAAAAACAGAAAACAGGGAGGGAACCAAGGGGTGCAAGAGGGAAAGAAATCCACAAGGAAACCAGACAAGGAGAACTAACCAGCAAACCGCAAGTTGCCTAACAGCTACCAGGGAGGGCCTGACACCCATTGGTCCCTGCCAACCCTTGAGGGGTTGAAGGGAACAATATCCCCTGGTGGGTGAGCATTCCCTTCTAAAGGGGCAAAAAGCCCGAGGGGGCACGAGAGAGAAACCATTAAACTGTAAACAAGTAATTACTGGAATGGTCAGCGCCGACCACCGGCAGTGTCTCAGCACCAGGGAGAGCTTGCCACCCCGTCAGACCCAAGCCGGGCTCAGCGCCAAGCCCCCCCGGGGCCACTATAGAAACCAAGCATATAGCATCCAACATAGGATATCATTTAAGGAAAAGGCAACACAGTAGCATTCTGTTATACATTACAAGGCAAACAGGAAACAGCATATAATCCAAAGAAAAGGTATGCATCTCATATCAAAATTCAGGTATGAGGTAATGAGGAGGTCCGCATGAGGGACCAGCAGGCACAGGAGAAAGCATTAGTGTTGTGATTCAGAGGGATATTCCAGTGATGGTGGAGAGTTCCCAGCCTGGCAGTTTCGGAAGGTCAATACCCAAATATCTGCAAAAGGCCAAGAGATCCCCCGGGTAGAAAAGTGCAGAGGTTTTCCCATCTCGGCGAGCGGAAAGGCTAAAAGGAAAGCCCCATCTGTATGGGATACGATTGTTCCTGAGCACAGTCAAAAGCGGTTGCAATAAGGGGCGCTCCTAAAACGTATGCCACAACAGATCCTGGTAAAGCTGAAGGGGTGCACCATCGAATTCAAGGTTACACATATTCCTGGCAGTAGTGATAATCTCATCCTTTAGATCAGCATTTTCCAATTGACATAAAACATCAAGTGGCCTGGACGCTGTGCGAGGTTGTCTGGAGGCTCTGAAGGCTCTGATGATTTTAATCTCCCAAGAAGAGGGACGCCCCAGAACTCAATTAAAAAATGCCTGCAGAACCAGTTTCAAATCTGCATCTAGAGTGGCCTTGGGTAGGCCTCTGACTCTAATATTATTTCTTTTATTGTCCAGGTCCTCAAACATGCGATAGAGATACCTAAACTTTTAAGAGCTTACAATAGATTTGTGAGGGAGAGCCTCAATATCACTTTTGGTTTGCTGGACATTTTCACCCAATTCATCATCTCTGCCCGCCAGGGACTGTAAATCAGCTTGCAAGGATCCAATTTCTGAGCGACAAGTCGCCTGAACTTCAGCTACTAATCTTGAAAATCTGCCTTAGTAGGTAAAAGCCGCATCTACTGTTGCTAGGGGAGATGAGGAGTGTCATCCAGAGAAGAGTGCCCCTTGATATGCTGCCTAGATGAATTCAGAGTCCCCAAGGTCATGGGAGCAGATTCCGCCTCCACTGTAATGTTAGGGGCTTCTGATGATCCTGCCAGAGAGGAGACCACTGTAGCATAGAGAGGTGGGCCTGAAGTAGGAGACCAGCGGGACACCTGGGCCAGAGTGCCTTGAGCTGGGAAGGTTACTCCTTGCCTAAAAGCTTCTGGGATCCTCTCATGCAATGGAGTGGGCTGCAGAACTGGAGACCGCGTGAGGCCTATGTGAGGAGAAGTAGCAGGGAAAGAGGACCCATAGGAGAAGGCCTTGTGACTCACTGGTTCCACAGTGAAGGAGCTCGGGGACGCTAGAGAGCCTGGAGCCCGGGTAAACGAGGATGAGGGATCCCTCTGCCTGAAGAGATGAGTAGCCGCTTGCGTGCGGGGACCCGATGTGTCCGCATCTCGTTCTCTGCCAGCCTGCTGCCATGTTTTAGGAGAGTAAGCTGGTGCCATCTTGGAGCCCAGCAAGGGACCCGATAAAGAATCCAGGATAAAATCCCATATGGACAGCTGATCCAGTAAAGGCTGCGATGCTGGGGTGGGGGGAAGCTTCCCCACTCTTGCCTTGCCCATGGATGGTGTAACAGAAGACCGGGATGCAACAGATAGTAGCTGGTGCCGACAGAGCTCCGAGATCTGGCAGCCATCTCACGTGCGCCAAGCCACCACCCCCCCACATGATTTATTCTTTTAATGGACCAACCAATCATGGGGAAATTTGTTAAAAGGATTCATTATTTTTATTCCTATTCTATTTATAGATTGGATATCTCCCACTAACCAATTACAACATCATGTAGTATTATGTCAAATCCATTTCACTATATTGAACGGTAGGATTTATACCTTAATTACTTTTATATATTTTCTAATAAACAATAATCAGAATAACCATGCCACTTCACCCTTAGAATACAATATAAATTCAAGATTACCTCTCTACCCATCAGTTTTCTGATTTCATCAAAAGTAAGTGTTACTACTTTAATAATAGGATCAACAAAAATCGTTTTCTCTTTCATAAATATTTATTTTTACTTCTACTTCAGACCTCTTTCAACGCAGTCAGGACCTAGGCCTTCCACTTGTTTTTTGTTTAAATATCTTGGAATCACCAATCTGAACCATTGTGAGCTGATACTGTAAGACACTCATATATTCATTATTATTATTATTATATACATTCTTTCATAAAGCATTATTTTAGTAACATTAAAATGACACTATTTAAAGCCCTATTTTTTCACATGCAAGAATTAATTATTATTATGGTTTTTGTATATAACTATAGTTTATATGGTACTTTACTATGGTACAGAGAGTTTGGACCTTTGACCTGGTCTTTCAAATGAACCACATATATTTTGTTTTAGGTTATAATTGTTATTTTCATAGTTCAATGTCAGAACTTTTGAAATGAGGTGTTCTTTTTTGTCCATGAAAACTGTTCCTCGCATATACAAAACCAAGCTTAAGAATACTGTTCCCTTCATTTTGTAGTCATTGCACAGGTTTTCCGTATTCCCTAAGAAAGCCAAATAGGCGAAATGCGTCGGGTAGTAGACCTAATTGACAAAATTGGTCACTTTACGTATGTGCAACTGGATGTTTGTAAAAACAAACTTATTATGAACGTGTATTGTGTTCCTTAATATTCTTTTAAGAAACCTAATTGTGTATAAAAAAAATTTTTGTTGTATCAGTAATTACAACTTTGCCTCAAAAGCCTCTCTTTCTTTACCTCTTACTTCTCTCTTAATAACATAAACTAAATGAAAACAGTTACATTACATTTATACACATTAGAATTACAGTTTACACCCTATACAACTTTTTATATGCTGTATTGACTTTGCCAGCAGCAGAGTACGGACTATGTGATCAAATATATCAACATTAGAGCCTGTTTACTTCACTCATGCAATTACTTGTGCTTCTGTATTCCTCTAACTACAGTACAAATGTATTAATTCTGAATATTAAAGTATTCAGTAACTTTTTTTCAGTTTTATGTTGTAGCCTGATGCTACAGTTGTTAAAATTCTTTTTTTCTTATTAATGTACACTCATTTCCCCAAATTGACAGAATTTTAGACATATGTGGAAATGTATTTAAAAGAAAAAAATAAAATATCAAATTTACACCCTGTTACGTGGTGTTTAGTTGAAGCCTTTTTGGGTGTGAAGCAACACGCTTTGCACACATAGATTGGGGAATTTTCTGCCATTCTTCCTTGCAAATCCTCTTAAGCTCAGCCAGGTTGGATGAGAACAATTGGTGGACATCCAGTTTTCAGGTCTCTTCAGAGATGATCGATACGAGTTCAAGTAAGAGCTCTGGGTGGGCCACTTTACGACATTCACAGAGTTGTACACAAGCCACTCCAGTTGTCAGCAAACCTGAAGTTACCAATGCGACCTGCTGGTGGCACCATGGTTTACCACATCTTACATGTGCTTCCACTGGAAACCAGCAGATAGGCTTGCTGCAACCACTGAATAGCCACCAGTCAGAGATAACTTAAATGTGTTTATCATAGGTAAATGCAAACACAGCACAGTAAACAACAATGAATATCAAACACACTAAACATACAGAGACAATAGGCTATATACAATGAGCAAGAATATCAGAAGCAGGAACATGGCTATGACATGATTTCAGAGAGCAAGAGGCCAAAGCACCAGCATGGTTTAAAGATATAGACCCAGTGCTAAGGCAATGAAAGGTATGTGATTCAGAATATATATATAAAAGCCTACTAAACATGTGCCTCCCCTAATAAAAACACATGTAAGATGTGCCAAACCATAGTGCCACCAGCAGGTCGCATTAACAACTGTGTGCTTCCTGACACCAGTGTTGTCTTCCCTGTGTGCTTTGGGTCATTGTAATGTTGAAAGTTGAAGGTTCAGCACAATCTGAGGTCCTGTGCAGTAGGGACTATGTTTTTATTCAAGATATGTCTGTGCTTTGCTCAATTCTGCTTCCCCTCAATCCTGATCAGCCTTCAAGTCCTCACTGCTGAAAAACACCCCCATAACACAATGTTGCCACCACTATGCTTTATTGTTCACTAGATGTTCCTTGTTCCTCCAGACATAACATTTAGAGTTGAGGCCAAACAATTTACTCTTGTTTTCATAAAAAGCAAATTTTGTTCCTCATAGTCTGAAAATCCTTCAGGTGCTTCTTTGCAAACTAAAAGTGATCTTTCATGTGTTTTGTGCTTTGGTCTAGCCACTCGTCCCAGGTCAATAGAAGGCTGCAGTTATCGCTGTCTTTCCAGAACATAGTTCCATCTCCACATAGGATCTGTGGAGCTCACTCAGGTGACCGTGGTTACCTTTTTCTTGTCTTTTTTTCCTCAATTGCTCTCTCTGGCCAGGAGACCAGCTCTTGGAAGAGTCCTGGTTGTGCCCCACTTAGACTTTTGTCACTGCTTGAACAAGTGTCTCTATAGGTAAACTAACCCTCTAATTCTGTTCTGGTGCAAACTTAAAATGTTAAATTTACTTTAAGGTAAATTCCTGGGTGTAAACAGACAAGTGTGAACACATACAGAATGAATGAGGTTCTAACCCCTCAATGTTCTCTTTCATTTTCTTCTCACTTTTTTTCTTATTTACATTATTTTTGCATTTAGATATTTGTTTTTTTTTATACCTGCCTAGAGATTAGCTTTAAAGCTCTTCTGGATATTATTACTTACATGGGCTAAAAAATATATATGTAAAATATGAACTCGCTTTAGTATGGATTGTAGTAAATTAAAACATGGTTGAACAAACTCTACATGTTGTCCTATGAGGTATGTCAGCAATCTTGTATTTAAAATTGCAAATTAACTGTATGTGTTATAAGCACATTTTTAGATGTTAATTATATATTTACTTCAGCCTTTTGCTTATTATATAATGTTTTGTTAGTTTTGGCACTTTTATTTCATATATTGGAACCTGAGCATATATCTGAGCATTGTATTTTTGGAGAGGGTGCAGTATGTATATATATATATATATATATATATAGTTATATATATATATATATATATATATATATTGCAATTTCTATTTACTTGCCTTTTGCCATGACCAAGACTTTATGGTTGCAAGGCATGAGAAAAGGTTATGCTGTTTTTTATGTGTGCATGAAAGAAGTATATTTATAGATTTGATTTACGGTCTGCTGGCATTTCTGAATAAGTTCAATAATAAATATTTTGAAAAATATTAAACATCACACATTTTACATCACCACTAAGTTTGATGTTACAAGTAGAGCTACAATATATGTGAAACAATATTTAAAGCTCAAAAATGTTTATATTTTTCTGTTTACATGATCAAGCTGGCCTTAAACAGTAAATATATAAAGTGCTGGATACAAAAGAATTGCTATTAGAAAGACTATTAAATATGTTTGAAGGGAAAATGTGCAGTTTATATAATATGTTTAACCATCAGATGGCAGCATTGCCAAGGGACTTGCATGTTTGTGTGCTGTGTGACAGACAAACATAATTCCCACAAGTTTTACATATAAAGGTTCCCTCACCTTTTATACATTTGTAACTCCCAGTGAGTGCCATTAGGTGTAAGTCACTTATTCCACTCCCAAGCATTATCTATGACTCAATGCAGTAATTGGAGATTTCTTGCTCTCTTGGTGACTTTCCTGAAATATGTTTTTGCTGTTTGTTTTTCTTATGCTACACAGTCTGCATGACAGAACATTCTTCCTTCACACATGCTTTGCTTTTAACAATGACTGGAAGTATGTAAAACATATGTGCATAGTTAATAATTACTATATAGTGCCTGATGTATTATTTTACTGTTTTATATGTTTATATTTGTGTTTTAAAAATTATTAATTTGTGTTTAATAATAGTAAGAAACTAAACATGAAATCTCAAATAACGTATTCTACATATAATACCATATAAATACAATAACATGTAAAGTGGAAATAGAAAGAACATATATGTATTTTACTAGCTTTGCAGATACGAATTCCTATTTTTTCTTGGACTCTGTAATAAATTGGATTCAAATACGGGCAAAATACTAACATATTTTTTAGTTTCTTTATGTGCAATCAGCCTTTGAAAGAATATTTTTGAGGTATACTTCAGCAGTAGCAAATTAGAAATAATACATGCTTACATGTGAAAATATTGCAACTGCAATGCATCATTGTATTTTATATTAAACTAGATTGCATTATTTGCATGTACATTACATACCACTATGCCTAAATAAATATTTTCAAGGATCTCATTTTAAGTCTTATGTGTTCATTGATAAATTAGACAGTAGGGGATATGTAACACCTGGTTTCTGTTTATTTTAAGCAACACATAGGTTTTACATTTGTCTATTCACACATCTAACTATCCCTTCATATTGCTATCATCCATCCATCCATTTGAAAATCTTTGAGGGGAATTTATTAACTTCAGCTTCATTAGTGTAACCTTAAAGATATTATAACAATCAGAACATTTTGTAGAAATAGGCATATTAACATATCACACTGTTAATAGGAAAACGTCTCCAGAACTTTTTGAATACAGACTAGTGTTTGTTTCACATGACACAATTCAGTATCATTATCAGTGGTACCACTTGGAAAGGAAAGGTAAAGCTTTTTTTAAGCAGTTGCTTGCAAAGGTGTTTTTTTACCACCAATCTGATTCAACCTTTAATGTAAAAAGCAGTTTATGACTGCAAAATAAATAAATCAAATGTACTGCCCTACAAAGTTGAAAAGAAGAAAACAAAATCAGCTCTGGCTGCAATACTCACCTCTAGCACTGTCCTGCACATACAGTCTTTCTTGTTCAGAGTTGGTCTTCTTCTGACCCTGTATTATATGACCACTTTCTGTGGGCCCCAGGGCATCAAGAAGTTTTCCAAAGGATGGGTGGGGGGTCATCATTCTGCTAGCATTCTTTGTAGCAATCAGTTCCTGTCCACTGCTGGAGGAAGAAAATGAGGAAGATGACATGCACATACACATGGTATGAAGAAGGAAAAAAAAGGTATACATGCAAAGTTTTTTTTTCAAAAAGGCAGCAGAGAATGCAATAAATGTGGCGAGATTGGAGAATCTGAATGCTAAATTATTATGCTTAAAATTATTTTTTGTATGATGAAAGACTACATTTTGTCAGTTACATGTTCTAGGGGTCATATTTACTGATTTATATAATATCAAACTCTCGGGCCTGTGCTAACTTCACATTTATTTTATTTATTTTTCCAAAAAAAAAGCTTTATTGAGCTGAAATACGAAATTGTATATAACAATACAATTAAAATAAGTATGCAAGTGTTACAAAATAACGTTAACAATAAAAAAATTTAAATTGTGTTTGTAATCACATATATTTGTAATTCAGGGGATATAAACAAAATAAAAACAAAATAATTTAATATGCATTAAGAGAATATGAAAAACCTTATAAAGGGTAGACAATAACACGTATAAGGGTTAATAGATGTGTAACAACGTGTGATTCCACCTATATACCCTTGGATCTTTTTAACCACACTTTTAAGGTAGGAAAAAAAAGAAGCAAAAGAAAGGGGAGGTTATACAGGAGGAGGTAAGTAAGGAATTAAATGAACTGGACTCTCTCATTGACATAATACACCTATTGATTTACATTTCACACATTGCGATATTTTTGAGAATCTTGGAAGTCCCACCAAGAAGCCCAAATACTATAATATTTTGTTATTGTGTCTCGGGATGAATAAATCATTTCCTCAATTTCTGCAATATGGTCAATTTGTGTGAACCAATCAGGCATAGTAGGTCTTGTTGATTTCGACAATCTAGGAATCAACAACTTGGCCGCGTTTAAAACATGAAAAAGAAAGAACTTTTTGTAATTCCTTGGTGGGCTATAAGTTTGGTGTAACAAAATTTGTGTGGGGGATATGATATTATTTTCCCATGTGATTTTCGGGAGCAGGGCGTTACTTCAGACTAGAAGGTTTGAATATCTGAGCAGTTCCACCACATATGTAGGAATGATCCTACCTCTGATTTACAGCTTCACCATTTTGGGTCATACTGAGGTTTTACTTTATGCAAATTCTGTGGGACCCTATATCATCTTGTGTGTATTTTAAAGCTGTTTTCTTGTATGTTCACATTCTTTGAGCCTTTGACAGTAATTATGTTGACGTTTTCCCATTCCTTATCTAAAAAATGTATATTCAAATCTGACTCCTAATGTTTTCAACAGCGGTCCACAGGGTTATCAGGAGGTACACAGAGTATGTTGTATATTGATGAAATTGTGTGTCTTACAGTGGCCTGTGGAGGAGCATAATTTTTCAAAAGGGGTAAGATGCCTGGAGCATTGACCTTTCATGTCTGAATTGTGTAGAAAATGTCTTAATTTTAAAAAGGACCACTCAGGTATTAAAGTCTCTTCATTTTCATCCTGGAAAAGTTGTATGTCTTTGAATTTACCCCCAGCAAAAAAAAATGGCCAGCCGAAAGCTTTATGTCATCACAAGTTTTTAGAAAATCATTGGACAAACCCCGGAAATGCAGGGTTGAGCCATACCGGGGTAAGAGAGCTGAAGTAGATAAGATGTTAAATCTGCAAATCATCATCATAGAAATCCTTGATGATGTGCCAATGAAAGGGTGAGGTAGTACCCCTGGGTCTGAGTTCCTTCTCAAAATCCATGGTACTGAATTCATGGGTACTTTGGAATGGACTTACTCCAGATTAACCCAATCCTTAGACTGATATTTGTCACACCAATCAACGATTCTAGCAAGATGACACATAGTTACATAGTAGGTTAGGTTGAAAAAAGTCCATCAAGTTCAACCACTAGGGAAATGAACATATCCCAGATATAAAACCCTATGGACATAGTTGGCCCAGAGAAAGCCAAAAAAAAACCCTGGTACAATTTGCTTCAACAGGGAAAAACAAATTTCCTTCCTGATTCCATGAGGCAGTCGGATGTTCCCTGGATCAACAGTCTTTGTGATCTTCACTTTAAAGCCTTATTACCCAGTTATAATCTGTGCTTCTAGAAAAGCATCCAGCTTTTTCTTAAAGCAATCTATAGTAGTTGCTGAAACTACTTCCTGAGGGAGCCTATTCCACATTTTCACAGACCTTACAGTGAAGAATCCCTTCCTTATCCAGAGCTTAAACTTCTTTTCCTCATCTTTTTCCTAGATGTAAAGAGTGCCCCATCATTCTTCGCAATGATCTCAAAGTGAATAATTGGGAAAAGAGTTCTCTATATGGACCAATTATATATTTATACAGGGTGATCATATCCCTCCTTAAACGTCTCTTCTCAAGGGAGAATAGATTCAGTTCAGCTAATCTCTCCTCATAGCTGAGCTCCTCCATTCCTTTTATTAATTTAGTTGCCCTTCTCTGCACCCTCTCCAATTCCACAGTGTCCTTTTTGTGAACTGGTACCCAAAACTGGACTGCATATTCCAGGTGAGGTCTGACCAATGCAGGATAATGTCTCCATCTGCAGTCTATTTCTCTTTTGATACAAGAAAGTACTTTACTAGCTTTACATATTGCAGCTTGGCATTGCATGCTGTTATTAAGTCTATGATCCACCAGAACCCCCAGATCTTTTTCAATTTCTGACTACCCCAAATGTAATACCCCTTAGACAGTATGAAGCATGCCTGTTGTTAGCCCCCAAGTGCATAACTTTAAATTTATCCATTTTAAATGTAATTTGCAACTAGTCTGTCCAATCAAACAGTACATCCAGGTCTGCTTGTAGATTATAGACATCCTGTATAGACTTATGATATTCCATTACATAGTTTGGTGTCATCTGCAAACACAGAAATGGTACTTTTAATCCCAAACTCTATATCATTTATAAAGATGGTAAACAGTAAAGGTCCCAACACTGAACCCTGGGGTACACAACTAATAACCTTGGACCGTTCAGATTATGAACCATTAATCACTACTCTCCAGATGCCATCTTTATACCAGTTTTCTATCCATTTACAGATTGACTTTTCTAAACATATAGATTATAACTTGCATATTAACTTTATATGGATTTACATGTATAGAAGCGGTATATTGTTTTTCATGAAAATTTATTTTACATTGTAGGCCTATAATTCCTAGGCATAACTCACCGAAATATGTCCAATATTTAGTAAATTTAATAATTAAAAACAAAAAACACAAAAATCTGTTTAAACAAGGGTGCAAAAAAATACTGAAACCTCTAATATAACTGCACAGTAGCATATAAATTATACATATACATATTGTGACACCAAGGCAGGATTGGAGGTGGAAGGGAGGTATATTTGCCCATGATTCCTCTCCTGTGTGAAGTAGCAGGTGGAAGACTCTCTTGTGAGATAATAAATGAAAGAGCACTGAGGGTGGAGATATAACAAGAGCCAGGAGCTCAGTCAGTAGTTCAGCCCTGTTTGGAGACACAGACAGGGGTCTGTGTGGGGTCAGCTCTGTTTGGAGACCCAAACAGGGGTCTGTGTGAGTGAAGCTGTGTTTGGAGACACAGACAGGGGTCTGTGTGAGAGAGCTCTGCTTGTAGAGACACAGACAGGGGTGCTGTGTGAGGAGCTCTGCTTGGAGACACAGAAAGTCGGTCTGGGTGAGTGAGCTCATGTTGGTCTGTGTAAGTGAGCTCAAAAGTGAGTAGAAGGTTGCTGGAAGCTTGGTTTTGAGCTGACAGGGAGAAGCCCTACAGCTGATAGACAGGGACGTCTGATGTATAGTAAGTGCCAGACACGCAAGGTTTTCTTTTGCTGTTTTGTTATTTTATCTGCAACCTTCAATAAACCTGGCTGTAAGCCAGTTTAAGGCTGATACCTCGGTGTGTGATCTGAGTGGGATGAACCAGACAAGTGTCCTTTGACCCCAGCAAAGGCAATCCTGAGCGTAACCCCTCACAATATATATATATATATATATATATATATTCTGAGATCGCCCGTAGCAAAGGGGGGTGTTTCAAACAGGAAACAAGGCCAGTTTATCAGTGCATCAAGGGTTTTATTCAAAAAAAGAGCAAAATAAAGCCTGGCCATTTGGCCTCTAACTAACTGTTAGATCCCTTTACTAACAATCCTGCCCAACCTAGTGCTGTGTCTTTACTAACAGTTCACCTTGGACCACCTCCTAGCTCACAAGCCAAGAACAGTGACCCAGGAAAGAGCAGGCTTGGAGTTTATATCCACAGTCTAATTTCCAGGATAGGTTTCAGCTGGGACAATTACACTTGATCATACCCAGGCCTCTTTAGCTCCCCCATCTGGCCAAAAAGCTCATTGTCATTCAGCCTGGTACTTCAGCACCCCCTTCAAGTCAAAAGGAAAACTTTCCACAGGAAAATACTCTACATATAACCTGTATCTGGGGAAAATGTACCTATCATCCTGGATGAAACTCTGGGTCTTTGTTGGCCAGCTGTTACAATATATATATTATAATGATTATTTTGAATTGGATTCAATACAGGTATTTTGTATTGAATCTAATACAAAATAATTTGAATTTCCTGCCACGCTACCTTGCATGCAACAATGTCACCAGGTAGTCTCGGGGAATGTCAGCACACATTGCCAGGGGGCAGATCGGAGGGACAGCACGCAGCCCAATGGGTTCCCACGGCCAGGACACAGGAGGATGCCGTTGGGAACAGGTAAGTGTTTATTTTTTTATGTTTTTAGCTACCCCGAGTGTGTCTTGGGGTTACCACTTTCAGCAAGTTTTTTTTTACCCCGAACCATACTCGGGGTTACCACCAGGGAGCTTAACTGTGGGGAACCATGTCAAATGCTTAAGCGAAGTCCAAGTACACTATATCGATTGCTATTCAACTGTCTACCTGTTTACTTAGTTCCTCATAAAAAGAGCGTAAATTTGTTTGACAACTTCGGTCTTTCTTGAAGCCATGCTGACTATCACTTATAATATTATTTTCTAGCAGAAACTCCTCTATGTGGTTTTTTATCAAACTTTCTAGGACCTTTCCAACTAAGGCTTTAAACTAACAGGTCTGTAGTTACCTGGTAATGACTTTGTTCCCTTTTTGAAGATAGGAACCACACTGGCCTTACGCCAATTTATTGGTACAATGCCAGTGACAAAAGAGTCTCTAAAAATTATAAATAATTGGCTTTGTAATAACCTAACTCAGCTCTTTGAGGACACTTGGATGTAGTCCATCGGGTCCTTTTGCTTTGTCAACCTAATTTTTGCCCAACTGTTTTTCAATCATATCAATTTTGAGCCACTTTGACTCATTTAAGGCAGTGACATTGCTATTATGAATTTTGACTTGAGCTCTGCCATTTTCTTTTGTGTACACAGAGCTAAAAAAAGTGTTTAGTAAATCCGCTTTTTCCTTATCCCCAGTTACCAACCCAGAAGCATCCTTTAAGGGGCCTACATACTTCGATCTGATCTTTTTGCTATTAATACGTTTAAAAAATATTTTGGGGTTTTCACATTTAAAGTGTTGCTCATTTTATCTCCTTTTTACATCTTTTGTTATATTCTTTATAGTTTTCAAATGATGAAGGTGATCCTTCATTTTTATATTTTTGGAATGCCCTTTTCTTGTTCTTTATGGCGTTTTTGACATCAGCTGTGAGCCACAAAGGTTTTAATTTTAGCCCCCTAAACCTATTACCTATTGGAATATATTTTTCAGTGTGCTTGTGTAGAACAGACTTAAAACATTCCCTTTCCTTACATTCTTTGAGGACAATATTGTCTCTCAGTCTAAGTCACAGAGAGCCGCCCTTAATAATGTAAAATTTGCTCTCTTAAAATAAATGTTTTTATCTTTCCTGTTTTTGAGAGGAATGTTGAAAGCCCAGTCATGTAAAGAACAAAGACAGGATTCCGCAACACCAACTAAGTCATAATGCTCTTCATTCATTAAGGCTTCCAACTCCCCTATTTTGTTTGTCAGACCTCTAGCATTGATGAACAGGCTCATTAACCCCCCTAGCGTTCTAATTCTGTCTGTATTTCTGTGCAAAAAGTGATACAATTTTTTGCATTGAAATTTGTTGTTTCTTATTGTGGGCCTGTAATTTTTAGGAATAACCCCTGGCATGATAATTATATTTCTTTATTATATTATAATCGTAAACTATATTATAATGAATAATTATAAAAATAATGAAATAATAGACCACAACAATGAATGCAATTTATCAAAAGAAAGAATTTATTCAAAAATTTTCCTTGAAATTTATCCAAACAAGGGTGCAATATTATTAATAAATAAAAATATAAATTAAATGTCGATTTTAGAAAAAAAATTGCATTTCTAGGAGACATTGTACATTGTAATGCTTTTAAATTTCCCGCCCGGCCACACCCCCCGAACGTACCGACGCTATCTGCACCCGGAAGAGATGATGCAAAAGCCGGCCGACGATTGATTGGGGTGCCGCTGGATCGCGGGGTGCAGGTAAGTTGCGATTTTCTCGGGATTACCGCTCTTTGCAGGTAAATTCCACCCCGAGTCACACTAGGGGGGTTAAATCATTGTTGCATTTATCAGCACTGTTTGTCAAATCCTTTGTTTTTTTCAGTACAAATAGTACTGCACAATCCAATGTTTGTGTGTAACATGGGAAGCGCCTTATATTTATCCATACCCCTCCCCCAAACCATCCCCAATTCACCCTCCACTAGTCGCTGACCCCTATCTGACCTCTCTGCCCCCTAACTTAACTGCCCCCCCTTATTCCTAGTTTAAACATTCCTCCAACATTCTCCTAAATCTTTCCCCTAGCACAGCAGACCCCCTTTATTTAGGTGCAAACCATCTCTGGCATACAGGTTGTACCCCAATGAAAAGTCAGCCCAGTGCTCTAGGAGCACAAACCCTTCTCTATTACATCAGGACTTAAGCCATGGGTTTAGGTGTCTAAGCTCCCTCTGCCTTTTCTGTGTTGCGCATGGCACAAGCAATACTCCAGAGAATATAACCTTGGAGGTCCTTTCCTTCAACTTGTAACATAATTCTTTAAACTGATTTTTAAGGATCCTCCATGTTCCATTTATTCTGTCATTGGTTCCAACATGGATCAAGACAGCTGGGTCATGCCCACCACTGGGTCTGCCACCTGCACATCTTAAAATAACTTTGCAAATTAGTTAGGGTGCTCAAACACAGGGCTGGTCTTCCTTTTCTGGGAGCCCTTACCACTCCCTCTAACTGCAGTAACTCAGCTCCCTACATGTTCATCCTGATTAACCTCTTTAACCTCCACATCTATGCCATTAACTACCTGCTCAGTGAGCAGGAGTTCCCTTTCAAGGTATTCACGAGGAGCTGTTGCTCCATTTGTGCATATTTTTGGCAGACTGTGCACTGAACGAAACCTTCCACCTTGCTACCACTCATTTTCCCAGTTACAATGTTTGTTTTCAAGGAGTTATAAAAGTTTACTTAAAGTTTGTAGTTACTATAGGGATTCAACTCCTTTTGTTTTCAAACTCCTGTTTTCTAATGCCACTTTATTCCAAGCCACTTGTTTCACCAGCCAAGAGTGAGCAAGCTCAATGCCAGTCTACCCAGAACTTAAATCACCTGTGAAACTTTGACCACTCCCCCTTAGAGGTCATCAAGTAAAGAAAAAAAAGCTATTTAAAAAAACTGACAGTCAAACAGACACAACTCTCAAATGCACAATATCAGAAAACAACTGTGTTTTTTAACTCCATTTGTTCACCAGCCAGGAGTGAGCAAGCTCAAGGTGAGTCTCCCCAGAACTTAAATCATCTGTGAAACCTTGACCACACCCCCTTAGAAGTCAGCAAGGAAAGAGGAAAAAAAGTTACAAAAAACTGACACAAACAGACACAACCCAACAGTCAAACAGACACAACTCCCAAATGCACAATATCAGAAAACAATGGTGTTTTTTAACTCCACTTGATTCCAAGCCACTTGTTTCACCAGCCAAGAGTGAGCCCCAATAATATTATCTAATGTCTGGTCATCCCATGCCTCCACTATATTTTGGAGCCGAGAGAAGGTGAAATGCTATCCTAGGGGTTTTCTGTCCCCAGGGGAATGTTCTGAAAATATAGTTTTAAAGAGAGAATCTGGTAAGTATATTCGGATTGTTTGCATCAGATATAAGATTCTCGGCAAGACGTTCACTTTTCAGTACTGCTGCCCTTCCAAACCAGGAGAATGCTGATTTATCCCAGTTTTTTTTAGATCCACTGAAAGTTTTGAAAGAAGTGGGACATTTAAATTGTACATTTCAGAAACTAAAAAGGCCAGTTGTATACCTAGGTATGTGAAGGATTTGTATGCCATGTAATAGGGAACTTTAGTTGACAATCTTTGACTTCTTGTGGGGATAGTGCAATGTTTAGTGCTGAAGATTTTGAATAGATTTTTAAAAAAGAAAGGAGCTGAAATGATTTGAGTGTGTTAAGTAGTGCTGGAATGGAGGATTTGGGTTGTCTTAGGGTAAGGAGAATATCATCTGCAAATGCGCCCAGTTTATATTTTTGTTACCAACACACAACTCTGGGATATCTTTATCTGATCTGATTTGATTAATAGAGGTTCTAGTTCCAAAAGAAAAATCAAGGGTGAAAGAGGGGACACATGTCTGGTGCCATTTCTAACGGAGACTGGTGCTGAAAGAAGACCGTTTACTATGATCTCGCTGATGGGTTAGAGTACATTCCTATGGAGTCCAGAAACCCAGACATGTAATTCTATGCTAACCTATGAAATGCTTTTTCCGCATCTGTAGATAGGAGAAAACATTGTTGATTTGATTTTGGAGCCGAGTGCTCCAAATTAGGTGCCTTAATGGTATTGTCTCTGGATTCTCTGCCTGTGATAAATCCTACCTGGTCTAGATCTATCAATTGTGGAATAAGTGGAATTAGACAGTTCGACAAGATCTTCGCAAATGTCCTTAGGTCAACATTCAGCATGATATGGGCCTATAGTTGCTACAACAGGTCGCATCTTTGCCATCTTTAGGTATAACCGTTATTTGACCTTCTAGAAATTCTGAGGGTGGAGTTTTTTCCTCCCAAAACGAGTTAAAGACGGATAGAAAATGTGAGGAAAATAGAGAGGCAGGGGATTCATAGTATTGGGTGGTCAGGCCATCTGGTCCCGGGCTTTTCCCTGGCTTTATTGTTTGAGTGCCTGCTGGATTTCAAGGTCTAAGATTAGACCTCCTAGTATCTCCGAACTCTGCGTGGGCCATATCTGGTTAGAAAGGTACGTGTAACCATTTGCCTGTCATTAAATTCTCCTTCAGGTTGTTTTGGCGGATTTATATTATAAGATTGTGTATATTAGGCCTAGAATTGGTTGGCTTTCTCATCCAATTTTAGATATATTTGGCCATTCTTACCTCTTACCTGCCTAATAGTGTTAAGGGTCTATTCCACCCTTGGCGCTCTGGCTAGATATCTGCCACTTTTATTAGCATGTTAATAGAAAAATTTGGAAGATAAGGCAAGCGATTGTAACTTGAGAAAAAAAGGACCTCTTTCAGCTTATGTCTTAAATCTGTCAGTTCTGTTAGTGTTGCTGCCTATATTACGGCAGTGTCAGTGGTCAGGTTTGTGTGTGAAGTATTCTTACAGTTTTGCCTGGACATCACTAATTACAGCAATGTCACCCAATAGGGATGGGTTATGTTTCCAAAATGTTTGTCTGTTACTACCTTCCGGTAGGCAAATAGTATAAGTGTTCGGGGTGTGATCTGATGTAGTTATTGGCTCTATGGTTGCTTTAGCAAGGTACTCAAGATCTCTCTGGGATAGAAAAAAATTAACCAAATGTGAGTGGGGATTGTGGGGAGGGGAGAAAAATGTATAATCTTTGGTATTCTAAATTGTATGTGTCATGTACCATTAGAGCAGATAGGGAAGCTTTGATGTTACAGAGTGCTTTAAAGGTCAAAGTAGCAGCACCCATAGAGGAGTCCAAAGTTGGGTTAAGGGGAACATTAAAGTCACCGCCTAGAATAAGCATGCCTTTGGAAAAGCCTTGTAAATTCTCGTAATTTTCCTGGAGAAATCTGGTTTGGCCAACATATGAACTGTATATGTTAGCCAAATAAACTGGTCTATGGTCAAGATTAAGAAGAAATACCAGCCATCAGAATCAGTTATCTGTTCTTCCAATTTAAAATAACTTGGTTAGAAAGTAATATTAAAACACCTTTGGATTTTGAAATAGGGCTGGTTGCAATTACAATGCTTGGTATTTATTAGAGGTTAGTTTCTGAATGAACTTGTTGAGAAAATGGGTCTCCTGAAAAAACACCATCTGGGGTTTATATCTATAAATCATACTTAAGGTTGAAGATCCCTTTTCAGGTATGGTAAGGCCTTTGGTGTTCAGTGATAGAAACTTCCAAGACCTGGTTGTATTTGCCATAAGAATGTTTTGAGAAGAGTTGGGGAGGGAGTCCATTGCCTAACTAATGTGGGTAAAACTAGTACAACAATAGGACCAAAGGAGGACCTCTATCATGGATTTGTTTGAGATGTATATGGGGGGGATTAGAGTTTTGACTTTGGGTGATGGTGATTGCATGTGTAAAGGGCATGTATGTCTCATATAAGGCTTCTGAAATTAATACACAGAAAATTCCTGTAGCAGGTCTACCTTGAATTGTATAACCTTAAAGACCCATATAGATTATATGGTATAACTTTCAGTACTGCAAGAATACAAGAGCTATCTGACCATCTCCTTCCTAGCGAAATATAAGTAAAATGTAGTAAAATACTTTCATGTTCGTATATGGAAAACACAAATTGTTCTCTGAAAAGGTAAGTGCTGAGCTGGAGATGAACAAATCCTGATGAGTGGACAAACAAACGTTGGGACAAGTTACCTAGTAACCATTGTTATCAGTAAAATCTTATTTTCTTAACATCACTTATCTGAAGATTTGAGTTGTGCCTATTTAAACAATATCCTTGAAAAAGTGATTGGATCTAGGAAGAGGGTGGTAGTAGAAAAAAGACACATCCCAGTCTAACAATAAAATAATAGGACTAAAAAGAGGGAAAAAAGGAAAACAATTTTGCTTGCTTTAGCAATGGTCCATTTTGATTTCTATAACACTTATCAATAGAATAGAATTATCTCTTGCAACTCTTCCGGGGCTACAAACCCAGTCCTGGCCATCTTTTCTGGGATCTGGATCTTCCTCTTGGGGCAAGTGTCCTTGTCCAGATGTAGAAATCTCTAGAAACCAATCTGGCAAGTCAATTTCAGGCAGTCGAAGTTGTTGAAAAAATCTCGGCAAGTCTTCTGGAGTGGAAAGGTAATATGATCTTCCATCAACAATAGCTGAGAGACAGAATGGAAATCTCCAGCGATATGGTATACGGCGTTCTCTTAGGGCTGTAAGTAAGGATTGAAGTGCCCTTGAAGTGTGATGGAGGATAGATCTTGATATAGGTGAATTTCCTTACCATTATAGATAACACAGTCTATGGAGCGAGTGTGCCTCATAATTTCTTCCTTCAGGGGGAACTGTGTACTCTTTCTATTTGGATTGGCGACTCAGCCGGGCAATGTAAAATTTCATTGAATACTGAAATATAATGCCATCAAAAGTTGGTTTAATTGTTTAATGAATTAAGGTTTAATTGTTTCCAGTAGGCCTAATACAGATATTCCTGCGTCTACCTCTATTGTCAAGATCCTCTATGTGGCGACGCATCGCAATAAGTTATGTTGAGTGTTGGCCAGTAATCGAGCGTAGTTCTTGGATATCAGTATCCCTACTGGCACAAGCTTGGTCCACATCTGCAAGTCTTGCAGCAACAGATCCGATATCTTCTTTTAAATGAGAAATAGCTGCTGTGGTGTTTTTGATTTTAGAAGTTAAAGTTTGAAGATCTGTGCACTGAGGAAGTTGACTCATAAAGGTCAGCATTGGTTCTGTAGATAAGGAAGCAGGTAAAAGCACTTGGGAATCTCCTATATTATGTTCCTGGGTTGATGGTGACCTGTGATGGAGATAAAACCAAAGTTCCCTTGGGGTGTCTATGTCTCTATTTAGTGTGACATCATGGCGACCGTTAAGCCTATAAAAAAATGCAAATGAATATCTATGAGAGCTCTTCAGAACACTACCGACATGTAAGATATTATGTCCAGTTAATTCTTGGCTTTAGCAAGGTTAAATTTCCAATCAGGAGTAGAAAATATAGATTTGCTGCTTTGTGTAGTAAAAAGTTCTAGACAACCTCCTGTAATTTCATACAAGAACTGATAATGTTCCTTAAAAGCCCATTCTTCCAGTTAAAATCACAAAGCAGTTTTAAATGAAGAAAACCGTGACTACAATAACTGGCATACACTGAATATAATATGACTCACCGGCCTCATTCACAGTACAATGGGTGATCATAGGATGACAAAGATTGGAAAGGATCTGTATTCTGGTCAGGAGCACCGCGGCTTTAAAATAGACTTGCTTGCTCTTTGTGGATTGGTAACAAGGTAGTTTTTTTTTGGGCAAAGATCCACCTGCTCTGGTGATGACCTATTGATGAAATTTTGGGGGATGTTAGCCACAGGCGTCCTCCACTTGCACTTCTAATTTTGTTCACCTTCACTACACTGTTCCTGGGAAATTGGGGTTCAGGTGCTGGAAGCCTGCAGCCTTTTGTAACAGGGTGGTTTTATTTATGGGCAGAGTTCCACCTGTTCTGGCTATGGCATATTGATGAAATTTTAGGGGGTGTTAGCCACAAGTATCCCCCACTTGCACATCTAATTTTGTTCACCTTCACCGCACTGTTCCAGGGAAATTGGGGTTCAGGTGCTGTAAGCCTGCAGCATTGTGTAACAGGGTAGTTTTTTTTAATGGGTGGAATTCTACCTGTCTTGGCGATGGCCTTTTGATTACATTTTAGGAGGTGTTAGACACACGTGTACCCCACATGCACCTATGATTTTTTTCACCTTCACCGCTCCGTTTATGGAAAATTGGGCTTCAGGTGATGGAAGCTTCCAGCAATGTGTAACAGGGTAGTTTTTTTATGGGTGGAGTCCCACCTGTTTTGGCGATGGCATATTGATGAAATTTAAGGGGGTGTTAGCCACAAGTACTGTATTTTTCGCCGTATAAGACGCATCCAATTTTAAAGGAGGAAAATCTAGAAAAAAAAGATTCTGAAAGATTATTCCCCTTCTGAACACTCATCTGCCATTCATACCGGTATTCCCCTTCTGATCACTCATGTGCCATTCAAATTCCCTTTCTGATCACTCTGTGTCATTCAAATTCCCCTTCTGATCACTCTGTGCTTATTTTCCTCTGTACGGCAGTTAGGACAGGGAACAGCAGGGGGCGCTGTGCCGGCTTCTTTCACTGCAGCCAGGAGAAGACACATGCTGCTGCCAGAGAGGAGAGGAGACACACGCTGCATGCAGCCAGCGAGGAGAAGAGATACACGCAGGATCGGGTATCGGCTGAGTATCTTATTTTAATTATTTTATAACACATTTGTCGTATAGGACGCACCAAATTTCCCCCCCCCCCAGTTTTCGGAAAGAAAAAGTGCGTCTTATACGGCAAAAAATACGGTATCTCTTGCTTGCACCTATGATTTTATTTAGCTGCACTGCACCGTTCATGGGAAATTGGGCTTCAGGTGATTGAAGCCTACAACATTGTGTAACGGGGTAGTTTTTTTAACGGCAGGGTTCCACCTGTTCTGGCGATGACCTATTGATGAAATTTTGGGGGGTGTTATCTACAAGTGTCTTCCACTTGCACCTTTAGTTTTGTTCACCTGCACCACACTGTTCCAGAGAAATTGGGGTTCAGGTGCTGGAAGCCTGTAGCATTGTGTACCAGAGTAGTTTTTTTTTTATGGGCAGAGGCTTTCAGGATCTTCTATGAGAACCTGTATAACCTAGGTGACAATCATTCTATTGATCCTGACCAAACTAAAACAGACTTAATTCTCAAAAATATATACACTTCTGGTCTGCCCTCTTTCCCAGAAGAGGTCGTTGAATCCCTAGATGCTCCAATCACGTCAGAGGAATTGGCTTCTGCCATTTCAAGTGCATCTAGTGGCAAGGCTCCTGGGCCAGATGGCCTGACTCTTCGCTATTATAAAAACTTCCTCCCCGTACTATCTCAGAAATACCTGGAGGCCTTTACCAACCTACCTTACAGGAACACGCTCCCTAGAGACACCTTGACTGCCCAAATTTCACTGATCCTCAAGCCCGATAAAGACCTCATGCTCCAGTACGAGCCGATCTCGCTTTAGAACTGTGACCTAAATCTTTTTAGCTCTATTCTTGCCAGACGCCTCACGCCACTATTACAGACAATTATCCATGCTGATCAGAGAGGTTTTTTACCTGGGTGGGAGGCAAACGATATAATACGGTGCGCATTGATTATGTTCGTACTAAAAAGATCCCGGTAATGTTTCTAGCAGCTGACACAGAAAAAGTGTTCAATAGGGTAGACTGGGATTTTTTAGAACTAACCCTGGGACAGAAGGGTCTACCACACAATTTTTTTAAATGGATTCTGTCCCTTTACTCTGCCCTAACAGCGCAAATCAAGATTAATTGTTCATTGTTGCGGCTCTTTAACATATGCAATGGAAATAGACAGGGGTGCCCTTTATCGCCTTTATTCTTTATTGCCCTTTATCCTGATACTAGAACCATTTCTAAGACATACTCGTGGTATTGTACGAAACAATACCAATATACAAGGTGTCAGAATCCAGAAGGGGGAACACAAAGTGTCCGCTTATGCAAACGACCTTCTTTTTTACATCTCATCCCCTAGAATACCAAATTTACTAGAGAAAATCAAGGCGTATTCCACCTTATCTAAATACAAGTTGAATTTATAGTTAAGGATCATTCCCCACAATCAACTAATGCCACATCCCAACCAACACATCAAAGAAGAAAAATTTTCAAATAAAAGGTCAAAGACCTGGGACTTTAGAGGCATTAAATTGGTTTATAGCGAATAACCCCCCTAGCGTTCTAATTCTGTCCGTTTTTTTATGCAAAAAGTGATCCTATTTTTTTTGCATAGGAATTTGTGTTTATATTGTGGGCCTGTAATTCTTATGATCAGCTCCCAGGTATATTAACCACCTGATCGATAAGCCCGACCTTGGTACGGGCTAAAAAAAGTTACTATTTTCCATAAGCCTGAACTTTTCTCATTGTATGTAAATACAGTAAGAAAAGTTCGGGTTTATGGATCACTTACCTGGTCCCGCTGCGATCGTCCATCCGTCGTGTTCCGGCCTCGTCCTCCAGCGTCGGGTGTCCTCTCCGGGAAGAAGAAGCCGGCCGGCTTCTTCTTCTAAACCGGCCGGCTTAGAAGAAAAAGCCGGCTGGCTTAGAAGAAAAAGCCGGCCAAATTGTGCATTCTTTGACGCAATGTACTGCACCCAGCTGAGCCTCCCCTTGTAAGCCATTAGACTTTCATCAATACTGACATCTCTGTCTGGCACATAGGTCTCCTGGAAATTTTTTAGAATTATTTGAGAAACGTCCAAAATTTTCTTCAGTTTTGATGCAGGATGGGTAGTCTCATCAAATTCGTAATTGTTTGTGAAGTGCAGGTACTTCATGATGAGGGAAATTTGGTATTCTGGCATGACTGTACCAAAGAATAGAGTGGCAAGCATTTTGTTCTTAGACCAGTACCACTTCTGCACGGGTTTGCCCACAACTCCCTGCTGGATCACCAAGCCCAAAATTAGCCTAATGTCATCCTTGGCCACAGGTTCCACTTTCTGCTTCGTGCAAACCTCAGGTGTGGAGCACCTTGTTGTTGTCAGGTGTACCTGCATAAAACAAAATAGAAAAGGTATTTTAGGATATGTTCTTTTATAGTGTGGTGAAGGTTGCAGGTAATATATTAGCAAACACAGAGCAGCATACATGTTTGCATAAAATAAAAAAATTTGCAAAAAAATTTCAAAAAGTTAGCAAACACAGAGCAGCTTACCTGTTTGTCTCCGTAACAGTGTTTTTGATAACTTTATTGGTCAAAAACAATTTCAGGTATGCCAGGGGGTCATCGCATTCAGCCTCATTTTTCATCCCAGGTGCGCCGGTAAATGGAAATCTTGGTGGTGCTGTCTGGCTTGCATCAAAGTTAATGGAGCACCATGTGTGGGGGAGTGGATTCACGTAGCCACAAGGAACGCCTTGGGCAGAAATTAAACTGTTTAAAAGGAAATTGGATTCGAGTGAGCAACGTTCCCGCAGCTTCTGCATGGGTAGTTGCTCTTGCATACCCTTTTTATGGATAAATACCTGTGATGAACAGTAAGTGTTTAATTGATAATGGATTAGATGACCTGATGTTGCCTATGTTGTGAGATTAATGGAAAAACTGGATTTATAGAATAAGTGATGTTTTAAAAGCTTATAGTTTGGTATGTAGGGTAATATTTCATTGTGATGTTGGTCCAGCCTGCTGAATGGCCATACAATCATGCTGATAGGGATGTATCATCACAGTTGTGGAGCACATGCGAAACAAGTCAATTGTTTGTATTATACACACTGAGATAATTTGCCCTTTCTGAGATAGGGCTATATACTAATATATGCTATAATTTGCAATATCTAGTGATTCAAACAAATTTAAAATGATGTAGATTTGATCAAAATGATTGATCTCACAATTGGTTTTTTGATGTTTAAATATCAATTTTGTATAAATAAAAAATCTATGTGAATTTATTTTAATGGCTATATTCAAATTTAATGCCTCTAAAGTCCCAGGTCTTTGACCTACTATTTAAAAAAAGTTTTTTCTTTGTTATCTAAATACAAGGTTAACTTACAAAAATCATTAGGCAATCATGAGGCATTAGCTATATTTATATCTTCAAAGGTGGTCCACTCATTGTCTCCTTTTTTCCCATTTAAATGGGCCAAATCTGCCATTTCTTATTTAGGCACCATGATTCCTAGAGATTTGTTCTCGCTAGTGCAGCCTAATTTCTTACCTCTCTTAAGCTCCATAAGAAGTTACTTAACAGCGTTAGAGACAAAGTGCATTCTCTTGGTTTGGCAGGTGCAATATACTTAAGATGAATGTTATGCCAAGTGTACTGTATCTGCTACAAATGCTGCCAGTAATGATACCATACTCTGTATTAACCAGATTTAGGCAGGAGTTCCTTTGCTTTGTCTGGGGAGGGGACAGCCTTCGGATACAAAAGCAAATCCTATGTTTGCCCAAACTGAAAGGTGGGATTGCTTTATCAGATTCCTTACTGTACTATGAGGCAATGGATCTGGCGAGAGTGATTGACTGGTGTAGAAATGAACTTCAGAAATGAACTACAGAAACCCTGGGTGGCCTCGGAGGGGGCCATATCCTCAATACCACTTGTAGGTGCAGTTTGATCTCCCCCGGAGGCATAGGCAGCGGAACTTGGTCATCCTTTATTAGGGCCAACCTTACGTATAGTTTATGGTTATTTTAAATCATTGAATCTGATTACATACTCCTTGCCACTGTCGCCCGTCCTGGGCCACCCAGGGTTTCAACCAGGTCTTTTAGACCAACAATTCCGCCTTTGGAGAAAGCATGGAATTTTCAGTTATGCATTTTTAGAATGGTTCTGAGTGGAAAGAGGTTTTAGACAGACGGAGCAAAAAATAAAGTTTAAAATTGGAAGCAGACCCAAAGTAAAAATTGGAAGGTCTACAGTTTTCTGGTAATGCTGCCCAAAAAAATAACATTGAATTTTGAAATACCATTTACTGGTGTGGGTTTTTCTACTGGTTCTGGCTGCAGCTTTTTGCTTTAAAGTAAACCTTCGCTTTGCCCAGTTATGGTAAACTAATAGAATTTATTCTCCTTTTTTCAGTTCTGCACCATTTGGTCACCAGGAGTAATACAAATTCCCAACACTTCCAGATAAGGCAAAAGCATATTCACTCTACCTTGGCCCATGTGTCAGTGTTGATGCTTGGCCAATGCCTGCTCCTGCACCCACCACTATACTTTAAAGTTAAGGACAACATTTTCAACCAGGTGTAAATTTTATGGTATTCCTTCAGGGTTAAAGCCCATCACTGCTCAAAATTTGATCAGTCTTGTGTTTACCAGTTTGAGGAAAACACAGATTGACTTATGAAAATTTAACATCAATTTACAAAGCATAAAACATGCAGTATTTCATTCTGTCTTATACTTGCTAATTTCTAAAATAAAAAGGATTTTTCAATTCTCCAAAACGTTTATAGCATGGATAAATTGAATTTATTTGAATAAAAAATTTTTTTTTTACTGTCCAATCACAGGCTTTTTGGATGGAGGAGATCAGAATAATCTGTGCATCATGGGTCGAATGATGCTGGCCAGACTAAGAATATTTATTTTTAGAAAAAATAGCTATTTTTCTAATTTCTGGAATAAATGTGTATATTGCAGCAAAAAATAGAGGAAATAATCAAGTTAGCTATATATGAGAGGATACAACCAATTGATAGCCCTAAAGCAGAATTTTATAAGTTGCATGAATTTTTATTTTAAATTACAAATTTTTTTTTCCCTTTTGAGTAGGAGAAAGAGAAAGAAGAACAGTGGTTATATTTCTATACTGTTCTATAAACTTCATGTTACATTTATATTAAAAAGGAATATGCAAGATTAGGTTTATTTTTGTGACTTATATTTTACAAGTAAATTTACTGGATCAGATAACACTGTAGACTCATTGATTTGGATTTTTTAAAGCTCTCCAAGTATGGAGAAGATAAACCATCATGGGAGAATTGGCATGATTTGTTGGATCACCCAGGTTCTCCCATGATAGTCTATCTTCTTTAATCTTAAAGAATGGTAATACATTAGGCCCATTTTATTTAGTGATTACATAGAATATAGACTATAGACCAGTGTTTCTCAACCAGGGTTCCATAGAGACCCAGGGTTCCTCCAGAGGTTACAAGGAATTCCTTGAGTCATGATTAATTTGCTCCTCTCAGGTCAGTTTAATTGACACATTTTGGCTATCTGTAAGGGTGACATTTTTTCCACTGGCCAGCAATGTAAGAGGCATTTTCCCAATTACCACACAAATGTACTGTCAGCTGTGGATAAAGTAATTATAACAATTAAATAATTGTAATACTATATATAATATACCTGTAATATTTGTAATAATTATACCAATTAAAACAAATATTCCCTAGGACCGGGAAGTTACTTTTAAGGCTCCCCCCTCAATAGAAATGGTAGAGAAAGGATGCTATAGACAAAATAAATTAGAAAAACTTTATAAGTTAGTATATTAACATGTGGTGGGCATTATGTGCTATTGATTTGTCTCTGACTAAAAGAATCAACTGTTTTAGAGGCATCTCAAGTCTTGTAGAGGCTAGAGATAATGCCATTAGTACTTCGGCCACTGCTACCAGCAAAGTGAAACTCAGTTCCAGACTCAGAAGTCTGAGGAATTTAATGTCAGCAGACAATAATGGCAGGTGACATCTGATAATAGAAGACCTAAAAGAAAATGTGAATAAAGTGTTAAAAACTTACAGTAGGCATACCATTTATTCAAGTTGGGATCACAGTAGAGGTGTTTGAATGCCTTTCAAAAGGTATGATTGGCTGATCTTACTGAGCATGACAGGGCTATTCTGGTGATAAGGGTATATATATAATTATGTATGTGTGTGTGGTTGCTCAAAGGAGAAAGGGGCCATGACACAGGAGGCCATGACACAGTGACACCTGCTTTTTATATTTATGCTTTTATTATTTGAACGTTAGAAGTATTTTGCAGAAATTTCATCTCAAATATTCAACATCAAGTTCTTTTTCAACATAACTTGATTTACAATACTTTTGGATAGCTATTTTTTTTGTTTAAAGCTGACAGCAGCTGCAAAGCAAAAACCCAAACAAAGTAGTAGCTATGCATATAGTATACTTGGACATTGCAAAAGTGTTGACACAATACCCCACAGATAGTAACAAGGGGTGGTCTACTCTATAGGCTTAGAAAACACATTTTTAAACTTGCCTATCGTGTTCTTCTGTCTTTTAAAACCCTCACTACTCTCCACCGCTACATATCTACCCTACTATTGTGTGTTACTTTCCCCACCTCGTAGTCTGTAAGCTCTTCGGGGCAGGACCTCCTCCGCCTGTGTCACTGTCTTTGTCTGTCATGTGCAACCCCCTATTTAATGTACAGCATTGCATAATATGTTGGCGCTATAAAAATCCTGTTTAAAAATAATAATAAATATGAAAGAACTTTGTATAGGTTAAAAAATAAAATTTATGATGAACAATCTCAATAAATGCTTTACCATGGTAATGGTAGCAAATATAATATTCCATGACTGAGGAATAGCAGATTGGACAGAAAATCTTGTCCAGTCACTATTGTTTCATTAGAATAAACTTGCAACAATGGTACCTGCTCTAGCCCTCCCCCCACATCGTAGTATTGTTACCTACATGAAGATAGCAGGGATGGACTGTTGTCTGCCATTACGCAGAGTTCACAGCCTTTTTAAAATAAGGTATGGTGTGTTCTGACCACCCTACTACCTTTGCTATACATACAGGACATATTAAAGCACATATAAAACACGCCAACCGATGTAAGTGCAACAGCATGCAACAAAGGAAATAACAACAAAAACATGCTGGGAACAAAGGGCAGGGACACACAATTTATGTGCTTTAGCAATAACTAATCACGCTAAAAATGGCCCTAATAAAAACAAATGAAGAAAACATTCAGACAAATGTATACCCCATTTTTTCACCTTCAAAGCTTTATTCAATAAATCGTAAAAAAAACAGCAATAGTATATTTTGACATACAAGTGCATTACAGAAAAAACTCTTACAGATACATCAACTTCAGTGATACTATCACTCAGTAAATAACAATCTGCAAAATATTTGCAATAAAAAACTCTATGCTTTTATGTAAACCACACTCATCTAAACATTTGGTATAATACATAAAGGAGTAAAATATCCTAATTTAATAGATTTAGGCAGAAAAAAAAGGGGGTAGGGAAAAGTGATGGATGATGATATATTCACACTTATAACTTAGTACACCATTCACTCTTTTAAGGTTTTATAAGAATGATAATTTAAATAAAATCCAAACATCCCAGGTTGCAGAAAACTTATTGACCCTGTCAAGGAGTACTGCATATGCTGCATAAGCATAGCTTATCCTCAGTGGGCATCCTTGCCATTCTTGATAAAAGATATTGTAATTTAGTAAAGAAAGTAGTTGAAACTTTAATGGGTATCATTTGGAAAATATATAACAGTCTCGTAAAAACATTCACTTTTACTATGACAGCTCTACCAAACTTATTATTGCTCTAATAAGGCTCCAGATTCAAGATGAATAGTAAAGGTGATAAAAGACATTCATGTGTACATTTAATTAATTAATTAAAAAATATCCCATGAATCTTGACCCTGGCTGTTGGGAGATCATATGCCTTCAAAAACCCACATATCCCCATGCTACCCTATCAAAAGCCTTCTTGGCATCGGTTAATAAGAAAAGCCCTTCTACTTTCCTTGTTTCTGCCCAATGTAGTATGTTAATCTCCTTTATTGTATTGTCCTATGCTTTTCAGTTGGCTAGCTAAAGAGGCCATAATACAATTACTTATTACGATTACTTAATGGTATTTGTATACAGTCGACGCCACTAGGGGACCATAATAGCTCCTGACATTTAAAATAAAGTAATCAGGCCTAAACACATGTAGAGATGTAATGTGATGGGTTATTAAATCACTTTAGATCACCTATTTTGTGACCTCCTAAACCAATGGACGCATATCAAGTCTGCGAATTGTACAATAAACAAAAATCTGAAATCACCTCTTAACATGTCTAAAACCAACAAACAGGATTGGGTTAATCTCACAGGGTTCTTGAAGAGGATCTGGAGTCTGCTCTGTTTTGTGAATAAGTAGAATGATAACCCTTTGTCTTTCCTCTGGAATTCGACTGCGTTTAAGTAGAGAACTCCCCACTGGAGAAGGCTGGGATTCTTTAGCACCCATTCTTTAATGTTGAATTCCTGGTACCATTCTGGTACCACCAGCAGTGGGATTTTAGGTGTTGTGCAAAAAGTACGTAAATTAGATTGTGTATGCAGATAAGCAAACTTTCCATTCCAGTTGGCTTGAAGACTGAAAATCTCCGTCTGTACATGAAACCCTTTTTTCTCAAAACAAATAGTAGTGGCTTTACTGCCCTTCTGGTATAGGTGATCCTGGAATCCTCCATTCCTTTTGTTAGTTTAGTTGCCCTTCTCTGCATCTCTCCAATTCCACAATATCCCTTTTTTAATCCCTTTTTTGAAATGGTGCCCAAAACTGGACTGTATTCTCCAAATGTGGTTTGAGCAATGCCTTGTACAGGGGCAGGATTACTTCTCGAAATCTGCAGTCTATTCCTCTTTTAATACAAGAAAGAATTTGCTTGAGATATTGCAGCTTTGCATTGCATGTTGTTATTAGGTCTATGATCTACCAGAACTCCAGACCCTTTTTTATTTTTGACTCCCCTAAATGTATTCCCTCTAGACAGTATGAAGCATGATGTTAGCCCCCAAGTGCATAACTTTGCATTTCTCAATAATAAATGTCATATGCCACTTGGTTGCCCAATAAAACAGTACATCCAGGTCTGCTTGTAGATTGTGGACATCCTATATGGACCTAATTCGATTCCATTACATAGTTTGGTGTCATCTGCTAACTATGGTCATTAAACAAGTTCTCTATCCATTTACAGACAGGCTTTTCTAAGCCTATTGACCCTAACTTACATATTAGCCTTCTGTGGTGTACTGTGTGAAATGCTTTAGCAAAGTCCAAGTAAACTATATCAACTGCTACTCCAATATCTACCTGTTTACTTACTTCCTCATAAAAAGAGAGTAAATTTGTTTGACAACCTCTGTCTTTCTTGAACACATGCTGATTATCACTTATAATAATATTTTCTAGCAGAAACTCCTCCATGTGGTTCTTTATCAAACTCTCTAGGACCTTTAAAATTATGGACGTTAAACCTACTGGTCTGTAGTTACTTGGTTATGACTTTGCTACTTTTTTGAAGATAGGAACCACATTGGCTATATGCCTATCCATTGGTGCAATGCCAGTGATTAAAGAGTCTCTAAAATTAAAAACAATGGATTTAAAATACCTGAGATCAGCTCTTTGAGGACACGTGGATGTACTCCATCAGGTCCTGGTGCTTTGTCAACCTTCATTTTGCTGTTTTTCAATCATATCAATTTTCAGTCATTGTGTCTAATTTATGGCAGTGACATTACTATTAGCAATTTAGACTTCAGCTCTGCCATTTTCCTTTGTGGACACAGAGGTAAAAAAAAAATAGTTTAATAATCTGCATTTTCTTTATCCCTAGTTACCAACTCTGAGACATCCTTTAAGGGGCCTACATACTCTGATCTGATCTTTTTGCTAATATTTTATTTAAATAAATTTGGGGGGTTTGCATTCCTTTCCTTTGCAATCTGTCTTTCATTTTGAAGTTTTGCACATTTTATCTCCTTTTTCATATCTTTTGTTAAGTTTTTACATTCTGTGCCCTTTTCTTATTCCTTATGGCTATTTTAACAATTTCTTAACATTTGTGAGCCACATAGGGTTCTATCCAATAAATTAATAAATATAAATCTCACCACTGAGGAAAGTTGTTCTGGTAATACAGATTCAGGAAGTCTTTTGATTCCCAGGTTGTTGCTTCTTCCTCTGTTGTCAAGATCTTCGAGATTTCTGTGCATCTAGGTGAGTGTGATGATTTATCATTGTTGCCTTCAGGCCAGCTATCGCAGATCCGTGTGTTGCTCCAGTTTGGGCCACTTCTAACTTTGTAGTAAGTGCAGCAAAGTTGTTTTTATAATCCATAATCACTGTTTGGAGAGTGGATTTTATTTCTGCAGCTGTAGTAGTTAGGTCTTCCAGTGTGAGTGGTCTCCTCACATCTCTCTACCGCTGGTTTGGTGCCCTTGACAGGGAAAACAAATCCCTGCTGCTTAACTGGGCGAAATATTGGCTGTGAGCTCGTCTGCCTGTTCCGGCCTCTGAGCAGGTTGGGGATCTGTGGTCTCAATAACTATTGCTGTTGCTTTGTGGAGGGAGACTCTTTAGAACTTTTGCCCATCTCTGCAGAAATTCATCCGATATTGCTTTTTGCTCACCTGCGGTTTCGGAGCTTCTCCTCCATGCTGCCCCCAAATTCTTTTATGAATAATAAAAGAGGAAACCCCATCAATTTGTAATAGGAAGCAAAAAATCCATAGATAAATATGCTCTGCCACCACACACCATACAGTTTTAAAACAGATGAGTAGCCTATTTTGCATTTGGATATTGTGATAAAAAATATGCATTTCCTTTCTTCCTGGTCAAAAGTTTAGTTGCTTTTTTCCCTCTTAAACAGGTTTATTTAAAATAAACATCTGTGTAGCTGACACATTAGGAGAATAAAAGGCTTTGATGCAAAATCTACATTGCATGTGGAAATGTGTGGAATGTGTGAACTGACCTATGAACCTTGTTCTAAACTGATTTTTAAATGTTCAGATGTCAGGTACTTAGTGCTAAGGCAAATAAAATTAGTCAAATCATAAAATGTTCATATTAAAAATTACAAATAACTATGTAGTAAGAAAAGGTTAGAATAACAAAGAAAGTGAACAAGAGCTTGTGAAAACAAAGAATTAAATTCAAAGGAAACCTGGTCTACTGTCATTACCAGTAGAGTGATTTAGTATACCATTAAGAACTTTAAATGTCTCATTTAACAGTGTTATCATATGCATGGTAGGTTGCATGAGTAAAAAGAATGGGTAAGACACATGATTTATATCATAGGTCAAACACCTATGAGTTAACCAGGACCGGAATTAGCCAAAAGTAGCATATCATTGCAGCTAATAAAGCATGGTTGAATGCTTTAGTTTCATGAATTATTCATAAATAACCTTTGTACATTGTTCCCCTGTGGACAAAGAATGATTAACTGTTGTGTCCGAAACTAAATGCACTGTCAAACAAATACCAGTGTAGACTGGCAGACACATACATTTTATACCTAGATTTTCTAGGACTACATATACAGTGTATATATATATATATATATATATATATATATATATATATAAAAGTCTTTAAAATATTTTAAGTTACTCTTTGCTACTATAATGTAATATTTTTATATATGTAATAGAATATTTTATAAAAAAGTATATGCTGCTGTACAGCAACAGATTTGTTAGTCCCTTGTAAATGGCTTTCTTTTTAAAGACAAAGTTTTGTTGCTACACTTTATGTCTTAAGACTTCCCTGCATCTTCTCTTCCCCACCTTGTCCTTGACTACCATCTCTGATTTCCTCTTTGATTACAGTGGTCAAGGGAACGATCCCTATGACCCTGGGTTAAGTAAGTACAACTGAATATGCAAATACACAGACATGCATGTAGTTGGAAGGCATGTACATCACATATATAATGATTTTTTTCCTTTTTAGATCACTGCTGTCCTGCTCTATTCCTCAATTGTCATATGTACAGTTGTTGTACTTTAAGAAATGTACTCTTTGACTTCAGTGCTAAGTACAGATTCATCTCTAGTGATTTGCATTTGAGTTCTAGAGTGATAAGAAATATTTAGGAGTCAATTTAAAAGCAGTAAATCTATTATTTACTGAAATATTCCCTGGTGGAGAATGAATTACTGCCATGGAAACAAATGGACCTGAAAAATTCTTCACCAGGAAATGTTGCAGTGAATGTCATATTAACTGATTCATAAATAGACCCCATAGTTATTCTTTGAACTTATTGGATGGAAAAAGAATGGCTTTGTATAAAAGCGGAACTAAAGTGATAATTAAAAAAATCTCACTTACCTTTAACTCCTCAGATCCCTCGATTCTGCTTGAGAAGTCCTCGATCAAGTCCCACGCCATCCTGGAGTTTTTCTTTGTCCCAGCGCAGAGGAAGTGCCATCTTGATTCATCTTCTTCCTTGTCCTGGCTACCCAATCTCACACTGCACAGGCGCAAGGTCAGGAGACATAGCCTGCTGTAAAGGGGACAAAAAGATTTCACTGTGCATGTGTGAGATCGGCATTTCTCTCCCCTCAATATAGGTAAATCCCCCTTCTGTGCATGCTCACGATCAGCTCTGCACTCCTATTCAGTCTTGATCACTGTGGTGAATAAAACAAAAGCAAGAGGCCTCACCCTCTTTTCTTTTTTTAATAACATTTCTACTACCCATTTATGTAATGTAAAAATTTTGGTTATGGTTCAGCTTTAAGTTTAAAAGTTCTAAGTACATCTTATCGTATCGAAGGATCTGTTTAGTTTGTTGTCTAGGCAAACTGCATGCCAAAACAGTAAAATAATATACTGTCGAATGGCTATTTGACAAAGAAGCTTTGTTTGTGTATAATGTATTTATTGATGACTGTTAAGCATCTTTGGAAAAATTAATGTTTCTTTCTTGCTACATTCCTTTTCCAGCTGTTAAGTAGCATGTTGCGATTATCCATGATTTTATGTATTATTTAGTAAATAATTGATATTGTAGCATATACCTGAAGAGTGGGACAAATAAAATGATTCCCTTCAAACAGTGATGTGACTGAATTAGAGATGAAGGGAAAATTAATAGTTGTATAAAAAACATTCTAGAAAAGTATCTAAAACTCAGCTGGAAGGAGTAGCTTATTTTTAGACCCATTTGCACCAGGCTGTTTTGATAATGCATGTAACTTTTAATTGGCTGCTAGTACACCAAATAGTAGCTGGGTTTCCTTGCATAGTAGTGCATTGCAACACATGTATAAGAATGCCTTAATGCATTAGGGTGAAATGCTCAAAAACATCAGTGTGTGAAGACATGTAACATGAGGTAACCTCATGACAAGTTCATTGCTGCATTCTAAATGTGTGTTTTAGCCCTTAAAATGTATCCAAACCCAAAAAGAAATATGCAATATATTGTAGCTTTTATAGGATTTTTAGAATGTATTTCTTGGTTTAGTTGAAGTGACATGGCCATTTCAGTTGTCGCAAGATCAATAGGTATTTTATGTACTTGCTGAAAATGAAAAGGGGAATAAAATACACTGTTTTGGGCCCCTTCATGGAGATACAGCAACCTTTTTTTCTGGGCATGAGTATTTGATTTTTTATTTAACATTTTTGTTTGATTAGTTAAGCTTATAGTTTGTTTTAAAATAGCTGTGGAGTGTTGATTGCAATTTCCATGTAGTTAGCTTTAATATTTTTCTTGTAATGGCTGATAACTGCCTTCACTACTCTTACAACTTATGTTCACAGTTCTGATCCATGATGGAACACTGACGAGACTGTCATAATAACATAAATAAGTTTTTTGTACCACTGGTACTCATAATAGCCCCTGAAACAGGTACACATTAACTGTTAATTAAAAAAAAGAAGTAAAAAAGAATTTTACCTTTTTAATCAGACTAAGTGTAAAGGGTTGTAAATAACATAGGTTAAACAGAGCAAATTTATTGTGAGAACCTTGAATAGGTGTCTGGATGATTCCATAAACAGCCTTTGAAATGTCAAAGATGATAATGCAGTAACAACATTTGGGAAGTATCTGCAGCATTGCACTTAGCCTTTTGGCAGGAATTTATTAGGACAGAATGAGCTTGTGACTTTTCAATTCCAAGTGCAATTTGTTTCTCTAATACATCTGCACAAGTAATGTGTGATGGAATTGTTCCTCTACCCAGCTTACTAGTTGTTGGTGATTATCTGCTATAATAGGCTCTCACAAGCTATATCCCTGCAATATACAACACAACACATGTACATCTGTGGCCCACTGTCAATTCCCTAAATGTACTGTACATCAGAAATGCATTCAATCTTCTGATTGCTATTCTGTTTGTACTGTGTGGAATACCTTGATTTACAGGTATATCCCTAGCAGAAAAAGCCTATTTTCTGGTTCAGAAATACAGTGCTACATATACGGCCTTGTAAATTTTTATTACAAAAAAGACATATACAGTAAGCTGCCTCAGAAAAACATTGACCACAGTGCTTTAAATATAAATGGCAAAACATTTTCCAAATCCAAGTCCCTTATTTTTTTAATATCACATAACTGACATAACTGACACTTTGTTGTATGCTTTGCATACAAGTGTTTTAACGTTTTTTTGTATTACTGCTTATTCAAACCAATTATGTATGCATTTTTTAGTTTGGTTTCCATTTTCCAAAGTCTTTAATTTTAATGTGGCTTTTTATATGGCTTGTTTCCACCATTATGAGGGGTTAGTAGAGATTAGGTTCTCCTTTGGACCTTCTGTCTCTAGAGGATTTAAACTACACCAATTGATTTTAGTTACAATTTGCAAGTTTTACTTCCTTGTCCTAAGTCCTGTTCCCCTTTGATCTCCCGAGGCTAAGCGTGGGCTTGCTATAGTGGGGCGGTAGATTGGGGGACTGGTGTCTAGCAAATACTGTTGCTGGACCAGGGCCTTAAAAAAGTGTCAAATCTACTGAAATATGTATGATTGGCTTACCATAAATCCCTTTTTAGCATCCCCATGCTTTATACAATATATGCATGTAGAATATTAGGAGAGGCATAACAGAAAACATAACAAACAAATATTCATAACATTTTTGTAAGACGTCTTAAAATTTAATATTTATTTATTTTATTAACAGAATAATATTAATATTAGAAAAGCTGCATGGGGTTACTACTATTCTGCTAAAAGAAAACCTAGACCCCGGGACCCTCTTGTATAGGAAATGGGGGGGAGGGGCAGCAAGCATGTAAGCTATTACCGATTATACTTTAACATGGTTCCTAGAGTCTCCCAGACATCTGCAGCAGTTTTGGTGATGATATTACATGCAGGGGCTCTGCAATTACCCCAAAAATTTGTCAGCTAAAGACTTTTGTTGAGTCAAATTGAACTTTCAGTCATAAACTGATAACTCTTGTTGATTTTACAAAATTGGTAATTTTATCCATTCCTACTGAATTTAGAGATGAGAAGAAATAGATGAAATTCAGTATACAAGCATATTTGACTCAGAAAATTGATATCTGGCCCTCCACTTTTCTTCTATGCATTGTTTCTATTTGCTTATCAACCCAATTGCTATTTGTGTTGTTCAGTTGTTGCTTTTATTGTGCTTTAACCTCCCTGGCCATCTAAATAATGAGTATTTTTGAATGTAAAAGGGGTACATTTATATATACTCATTATTTTAAATTTCCCCCTGGTCCTGCCTACCAGCCCTATGGTCCCGCCCTCCAGCCTTTATAAACACTATATTAAGCAATAATAACTACAAGTCCAAAACTTTTCTGACGTAAAAAATTGGGCATATATTAATAAGGAATGGGAAGAAATTTTAAGAAGAACTGTACCCAGAAATTACTGTCTTTGTTACTTAAGTGTCATTCGAATGAACTTTAAATTGTAAAGGAAGAATTGGATGAAGTTTTTATGGAGAATTCTAATACAATTGATTCTGAAATATGTATTGAAAAAAATCAAGAGATTATGAATTATTTACAAAAGTTTTATTCACAACTAGTCCAGAATAAAGAAGAAAAATATTGAAAGACCAGGAGGTCTTTTTTGGTGGGAAGGGCTTAAAGGTGGTCGAGGAGCAGGTACAGATAGAGGTAAAAGATAAAAATGGAACCAGAAAGTCTGTCTCAAGCATCTTTGAATTCACAACCCCCTGGGCAAAGGTGGGAAAAGAGGTGTTAAACATTTTAAAAATGATTATCCTGGTTGGCACAGGCCAAAATTTAGGAGGAGACCAAAATCTGGATTTACTCTGAACACTTCACTTGCACTAAAGGCATCCAGACACAGACACAACACAGACGCTTCTAATACCCCATCTACTTTCTCCTCACAAACATCCTCCCCTTTTTTTAGGAAACACTCCTAACCAGAAAAATGGGCCCCTCAAAGGATAGCACCTATAAACCAATATCAGTCAAAATGCCAACGAATCCCACCAATTGAATTTTGTAATTATGCATTTACATTTGCATTATGTATTAGCTGAAACTGAAAAGGAAATACTTAAGTTAGGATTAGGCTTCTGCCCCTAAAACACCTATGATAGATTCAAAGTTATTAAGACATTTTTTTGGGTACTCTTTGATAAGGATTCTCGTCCTGAAGACCCGAGGGTGATTTCCTCCTTCGACTACAGGCGTTATAAGGCTGAAGATTTTAGAATACTGAAGGACTTCATTAAAATGAACCAATAGGTTATGAAGCAGGACTCACACCTGTTAAGGATAATAGTGCTTGTCAGCAACCACAAGGGTTGGCAATCACTCCAAAGTCAAGCCTTTGTGCAACAGGTCACTCTCAAGCTATAAAAGAGTTGGACAATCATACCTTTGAAGTAAGAAATCGCTCTAGCAAAGAATTTGCAGCTATAAACAATCTACAGCCCAACTCAGATATTATTATCAAACCCTCGGATAAGGGCAGAAATATTGTGATTCTTGATTTCAACCAATACAATCAAATGCGTTTTAATATTCTGGATAATCAAGAATGGTATCAAAGAAAATACATTGTTTAAAGTGAAAGATTAATGAGGAATTTTATGCACTGATTTACCAAGCACTAGCCGAAGGAACGATAAACAAACCTTTGAATTTCTCAATAATCATAACTCTAAAATACCAACTTTTATGCACTACAAATAATCACCCTGGTCGCCCAATAATATCTGGAATTATTATTATTATTATCTAAGGCCTTTTGTATATGGACTGCCATCCTTTTTGAAAGATACACCTGACATTTTAAAAGTAATTGATGAGTTGAACATACCTAAGATGTTTTTTTTTTTTTTTTTTTGGGGGGGGGGTTTGGTTGCCATTGATTTTGAGGCACTTTACTCCAGTATTCCTCATGATAAAGACTTGGAAATTATTGAATTTGAAAAAGGGAGATTTGTCAACAATTTTGTAAACAAAATAATTTGTGGTTTTTGTTGTTGAGGTACATTCTAATTAAAACATGTTTACATTTGATGAAAACATTAACCTGGGGATTTAGGAGAAAAAGTTATTTGCTGATGACACCTTATCAAGCTACCTTCACCACATGTTTTTGTTCATGTTATGGTCTAGAACCGAGGCAATTTTTGAGAAGATTACAAATAAACTTTTCAATCTTAAATGTACCTGTTAATACAGTTTATCTTTTTTCCTTTTTGGACATTGAGATTCTAGTTAATCCTAATTAACACTGTCTTCTAAATTGTACAGCAAGCCCATGCCTGGAAAAACCATTCTATCAGCAGCAAGTGCACATCGAGAGACTTTAAAAACAGTAGACCCTTCTCACAATACTTAAGAATTCAGAATTGCTCAGAAGATCCTGATTTTGATCAGGCAGTTAAGGACATGCAAGATGCTAGACTATTGGTACGTGGATATAGTTGTTCTCAAAAAAAGCTTACCACAGGATAAAAAGTAAATTTCGTTCCCAAAACCTGTATGGACATGTTAGGTCACAAGATACAAAGAGAAAAGTTAATTTAATCAAACATTTTTCTTGTCAAAATAAAAGTTACAACAAATTTGCCAATGATATTGGCCCTTACTTTTGTCAGATCTGGATATAAGGAAATGTGTAGCATTACATTACATTCTGGAAACTACCTTCCATAAAAGATAGGTTAGTAAGAACTACTTTCAGAATCAGGCAATGCAAAAGAATATACCCTGAACTACCTATCTGTGCGGTAAATGTAATCCATGCAATTGGATTTATTGCAGTTCAGATAGTTTCCATTTTCCAGAAAATGTCAAAATTAATTTGAATAAATTTGTTGATTTTTGCACTGAACAGGTTATGTGTCTTGCATTTTGCAGTTGTGGAAAGTACTATGTAGGTAAAACAAAACGACTGTTTCTAAGATGTATGAACATCTTTATAATATCAAAAGTGGAAGGTTAGTAACCCCCTTAAGCTATCAGTTGGGGGTCCACCATCATTTTATGAGTTAAAGTCGAAGTAAACCCAAAACTAAGCCAAAACAAAAAAATCATACCTACCTTCAATCTTTACAGATAAGTCTATACGTCGGGAGGTTTCTTTCATCGGGTCGTCACAGTATCTGCTGGTTGAAATGTGAACACCTCCTGAACTGCTTCTTCTCCAGCACTTCCTCTGGTGGTGGGTTGGGATACCTGCATGTCACATGGTCTCCTTTCATCACATGATCTTCCCTATATAAGGAAGTGACTGGAAACAGGAAGTTATCTGGCTCTGGGCTCTGAGGCTCTGCTTCCAAATTCCTGTCTGCATTCCCTGATCCTGCTTTTGACCCTCTGGTGGACTAGCCTCGGCTGACTACTGCTAATTGACACTTTCCCTGACCTTTGGCTTTGTCCGACTACTCCTGATTGTCACTTTTCTTGACCTTTGGCTCATCTGACTATGCTACTGTATAAGTCTCCTGTACTAAGCATTTGTTCTACAGCAGTTACCAGCTCCTGCGTGTTCGGGGGCTGCAACGTAGGCATCACCTTCTAAAGTCCATCATTCCTTGTTGGGTGCGCTGATAAAGCCAGAGGCTGTTGTCTTAGCCTCTGTGTCCTGTACACGTCTCCAAGCAGACTGGTGTCACAGAGGGTCCACTATCCTGAACAATAAGTGAGTCAAAAATCAAATTGGGAGGAGAAGAGCACCCATCGGGCATGGTGAGGATTCAGGTGCTCCGCTTTCTGTGAATACAATAGAATATAGTGATTCTTAAATATGGTCTCTGAATGACAAAGTTTTCCTAGTAAGTGGCGTCATTCCTCTAAGGAAAGATTAGTGTGAATAACTCAGTCTCCAATGGAGTAGTTCTGCTCAGCAAAAGAGAATTTTTTAGAGACAAAACTGCAGGATATAAACTTGCCAGAAGCATTTTTCTGTGACCGGACTGCACCAACTCTTAAAGAAGGACATTCACCTCCAGAAAGAAAGGCTGTCAGGTGCCAGGGTGAAAAAAAGCAGAATCTGAATCAAAAGCTTTCTTAGGTGACTGAAACGCCTGGAGTGCCTCTGGTGACCAGACATTACAAATACACCGCTTCCTGGTCATGGATGTAATTGAGGAACAATCTTTGATGAATTGCTGGTAATAATTGACGAAGCCAAGAAACCTCTGAATAAGTTTAGGTCTGAGTGGTTGTCAAGCACAGCAGAAAGTTTAGCTGGGTCCATCCTCAAACCAGCAGCGGAAACAATGTAATCCAGAAATAGGACTTTAGAAAATTCATATGTAAAGCCATTTTTCTGGCTTTACATAATGTCTCTGCAGGACAGTCTTAAGATGGTCACGGTGAGTTGGCAGATCCCTGGAATAGACCAGAATATCATCCAAGTAAACGACCCCACAGATATTAAAAGGATCCCAGAAGACATCATTCATTAAATTCTGGAAGACAGTTGAAGCATTACATAGTCCAATTGGCATTACCATATATTCATAATGGCCATCCTAAGGCTTCCACTCATCACTTTCTTGGATACAAGTTTGGTGAAAACTGCTGCTTTCTAGAGTCGATCAAACAGCTCTGAGATCAGCCAGTTGATACTTATTTTTAATAATGATTTTATTTAGGTCTCTCTAATCTATACAGGGACACAAGGAACCATCCTTCTTCTGAACAAGGAAGAACCTCACTTCCACCCAAGGATAATACCTTGTGAATGAAGCCACTCTCCAAATTCTCTCAAATTTACTCTGACATGGCTTTGGTTTCTGGGATGGAGAGAAGCCACAAGAGGGAAAAGAACCAAGGAGCAGGTCTATAGCGCAGTCAAAAGGATGATGTGATGCTAAGGTCTCTACCCGTCCACAGAAGCGGGGACAGGCAGAGACCTTGGAGAAGTGGAAACTTTCTGTACAGGAAGAAGTCTGGGGAGGCACTTCTGAAAGCAGGTAGTACTCCATTAGAGGATGTATTCAGAGCTTTAGTCAATGACAAGGGCATGTTTTCTGAGCCAGGGTAACCCAAGAATAACAGGATGAATGACTTTTCCTGGTTCAATTACCAGGAAGAATATTGTCTCTGCATGAAAAAGCCCAGGGCTTTATAGTCAGTGGGCTTGTAGCATGGTGGACACTGCCTGGCAAGACTGCCTGATTTACAACATAGACCACTAGAGTTTTTGATAGGGGTACCATAGGAATATTGTATTGAGAGACTAGTTTCTATGTAAGTTTCCAGCAGCACCAGAGTCCGAAAAAAGCTTAAGACCAGAACTGGAGGTTGTTGCATGAAATCTGTACAGGAAATGTAATCCTAGAAAATGGAGATGAAGTGGATTTTCCTAGGGACAGGATTTTGGGAGCCTTTTGTTAGCAAGTTAACTTGTAGTTGTCTCTTCAGTGAAGTATAGGCAGAGGTTCTAGTCTCAGCGGCGAGCTTGTTCTTATGGAGATATTCGAACCCCATCAACTTGCATGGGCTCAACCGCTGAAGGGGTAGGGTTCTGGAAATTTATAGCCAACTTGATGGGGACTTTCTCCCGAGCTTGTTCCTGGAAGTGAGTGTCAACTCAAATACAGAACACTGCCACAAAAACGTCACTGTTTAAATTTAGTTCTATTGGCAGAGTTCAAAATCTTACAATTTACTGGTCAACATTGAGAGAGGTCTAACTAGGGCCTCTGCTGTCAGAAGGGAGATGAAAAAAGCCACCCTGGTTTATTTAGTGGGAAAGTTCCAGGGCTGCGACTGATTTTGACATTGACTTACCATCCCTTGAGAGAGCTTGGGGTCAACAGAATAACGAGATGGTGTAGAGATTCAGAGTGTGAAGTAGGGTGTCATGGAGGCTGGGACTGGATTAGGAACTATAACTGGAGTTACTGGTAGGGGTCTAATGTTTGGCAAGCTGGAGTTCGTTAAGAGGTTCATTATACCTCCTATCGAAATTTTTGCCCAAGTGACAACCCATTCCCAATTTTTGTACAGGCTTTATAAATAAAGAAGTAAGCTAGAATCTCCCAATAACCTGAAAGGTAAATACTGTATTGCACAGTCTATCCTAAACAAAACCTGTTTTCCTAAAAAAACAAAATGTTAGGAAAAAACTCTACAACCCTTTAATAGTGACATGCAGTAAAAGCCATTATGGATATTTGAATGAAAGTTAGCAGGAAATAAGACTTTTCCTTTGGCAAATATTTCTTTCTATATCTTTTAGTGGGGCTATTGTTTTACACCTACACAATCAACACACCCTCTTCCAAGAAACTGTCTTCCAAAAAAAGCAAGAAGAGACAAAGATTAACTTTACTAGATGTTTTGTGATATGTAAACATTGCAAAATTTGTCATAAGAAATGCTAAGAATTCCTTCTGTGGTATACCACAGACAGAAAAAACATACAATAGGTGCTTTTATCAGTTAATATATTTATTACAAACCATAATTCATTTTTTAGGTAATCTTATTTTGATTAACTGCTAATAATAATCATCATCATCATCCTAATAAATATGCTGGCATGTCCCTTGAATAAGGATATGTTGTTTAAAATAAATTTATGTTTTAGAAATTACTTTTTTAATAGTATATTTTGCATTTGATTAATAATATTTTATTTAGGTATTACAATATATTATTATCCAAGCCCAAATCTAGGAAATTACTAATGTGTTTTATAAATTGTAGTTAGCACACATCTGTTAGAATATAAAATATAAATCTCAATCAAATATAAGGACACCAATTCAATAATAGTAACATGATGAAGCCATTACTTGCAACAACATGTAACTATGGTCAAAGCTTACTTAGCAGACTGAATTTTAAGGGCTACCTAAACACATTTTAACAATTTTAACACATTTAAACAAATTACTGCCACTGATACACACTGACCTAAAAGATTCCCACCAGGGAATGACTGAGGGAATGTTTTATAAGTCCCTCATCCCTGTTTTATAAGTAGAGCCCTAATTGTTTTTAGCAATTATCAGCAATAGAATTTTTTAAAAATAACACTGCATCACAAAAAAATAAATATTGTCTGCTACTTGGTCTAATCCATGTGTCCTATACTAAATCAATTGCGCTGAATCTAAATCTGAAGTTTGATTCTGCCTAGGACGTCAGGATCTCAAGTTAATTATGCATTTATACATTCTCTCGTTACGCAGGTACTATGTAATCTCCATACATAACTAACTTTTGCCTCAAAGTTCCATGACATTACAAAAATGAAGTTTTATGTTGCAACAACATATACAATTACACATAATTCACCTGAGTCCTTTTTCAACACACGTACACTTCAGAAGTGTTTCAGGCACTTGCTTTTGCGTTTGTGGTTTTCCGCTGTCTCCTGTTGCAGAAACTAGCAGTAATCGCCCATCATTTTGGGGTTGCATCGGCCTTGATATCCTGTTTCCATAACAGAAATGTCCTGGTGGAATCTTTCTTCTTCTTCATTACCTACATCACCCAAATTTTGTGGGAAGAAGTCCACATGGGAATGTAAGAAAGGAATTTTAAGTGACATTCGGCAAGTTGATGGTATGCTGTTAGCATGTTGTTCACGAGTTAAGCATGGTTTTCAGCTCGCTGGTTGCCCAGAAAGCTTTGTGCAACTAGCACAAATGAATCCCAAGCAGCAAGTTCAAGTGGGTTGAGTTTGTCTCGGAATGTGGCATCACGCATCAAATTGCATATTTGGGGACCAACAAAAATGCCTGATTTCAGTTTAGCATCTGTTATACCTTTCCCAAATATGTCTTTCAGATATTTAAAACCCATACCATCACAATCCATTGCATCAACAAAGTTTTTTATTAATCCAAGTTTAATATAAAGTGGCAGAAGGTAAACTTTCTTTGGATCAATAAGTGATTTATGCTTCATGTTGTACTGACAACAGTGTGTTTAGGTCTGGGTGGCCATTCTTTCACTTTATATAATGGTTGCTGTCATCACGACTGTTCCACAGGCACGTAAAGCACATATATTTTGTATATTCCAATTGCAGGCCAAGAAGGAGTGCCACCATCTTCAGCTCACCACAAACGTTCTACTTGTGTTTTGAATAGTTAATCAATTTCAAAATGACCTCCATGGATTCGTATGTATTGTTCATTCCCTCAGCATGAACAAGAGGAACAGAAGGTTTTTCGTTACCTTTATGCAGTAATACAGCTTTCAAACTTGCTTTGCTCAAGTCTATGAAAAATCTCCACTGCTCTGGTATGGTATATTCGCACCCTAACTCCATCGTCAGATCACTCATGTGGTCTATCTCCCTCATTTTTGAAATGGCAATTCATCTACATCTATACAAGGATTCCTTTCTGTTATCGCCTATCGGTTTGCTCTTACCTTCATCATGAGCTCTTGGTTTCCTTTGGGGCCCTATATACATTTGAATGAAGATGACAAGATACTGTACTGTATAACATATGCTATAAGTAATTATCTCCCAATTGACCATGAAACGCATTGAGACACCCTCTAATGTTGTGAGATGCTATACTGTTAGCTGTTAAATCATTTGATATACTATGGTCCAATCGATGAGCAATATTGATGTTCAGATCGTGCCATCTTGCATGTTAAGACAAATTGCATAATCTTTTATTGGTGTTTTAATTTTCTAAATAAAAAGTTTTTGTTATATGATTTTTTATATGTGCCAATTAAGTCCTCTTTTTTTCTGCATATTTTGAATTGCTACAATACTGTGGGGATATGGCAGGCAATTATTGAAATATTGAACTAAACAGGTGATCAACTCATATTAATTTAAAAAAAATTCTGTTTGTTTTTTTAGTAAGCCCCCACTCTTATAGCACTCGGTTGCCCTCAGGACTTAGTGTGCAAAGGATGGTGTTTGGGGATGGGCTGGCAGAAGACCGGGAGCCCACAGATAACAGCACAATAATGTCAGGTGATCCAAAATTCAAACCAAGGTTATTCAATCCATCAAGCAATGTACAAGGGATTGGCACAGGTAGAGTCGGGGTCAGAGGCAGAGGTCGGTCCAGGCTGAGTTCAACAAAATGTCAGGGAACAGGCAAAAGTCAGCAACAGGAGACACACAAATCTCCCCAGCACAAAATAGCCCAGCTAATGCTACAACAGGCACAGAAGACTGGAAGCAGAGAGGTTATAAAGTCCCAGCACCCAATGACCACATGGTATTACACAGGAACCATCCTGCTAATCAGCTGAAGCACAGATTCAAATTCCCCTCAGCTGGGCAGTTTCAGTGCGGGGGAAGCCGAAATCACATCTAGAGAGAGACAAGGATACTGAAACATGCAGATCTCTAAATCCTACAACTCTTCTGCAACCACGGGAGCAGCTGCCGGAGGCAATAGGCCGAGTGCACCCTTCTGCAGTCGGCACCGCCTGGGATTGTCGGCCCAAAGAGCACCTCCTCACGACTGCTTCTTAAATTTGGGCTAAACATGACTTCATCTAAAAAAGTTGCTCTCAGAAGGGCTTCTAATTTAACATCCCTGCAAAAGCCTGAAGCCAATCGAACTAATAGTATTTTTATGAGAAGAAAGTTGAGAACATGGAGGAAATCTACAGAAACTCCACATGAAGATAGTGTCCTAGCCAAGATTTGAATCTGAAACCCTGGTACTGCCAGAGTGCTAGACACGGAGTCACTGTGGCACCTTGCATGCAATGCTGTAGTGGATGAGCAGTTGGTAGAAGAGCAAGGGCACTATTTCTCCATATTTAGTGTTTGCAGCCTGGCAGGTGTTCTAATGGCATCCTGCATTACATAGGGGAGATGCAGGGGGAGTGGTCAAGGTTCCACAGGTGATTTAGGTTCTGGTTAAACTCACCATGAGCTTGCTCACCCTTGGCTGGTTAAACAAGTGATTTAGAAAACACAGAAGTTTGAAAACAAAAGGAGTTAAGTCATTAAAGTAGGTACAAACTGTAAGTAAATTTTATAACTCTGTGAAATGAAATATTATTGTCATTGGGAAAATGAGTGGCAGCAAGATAGAAGGTTTTGTTCAGTGCAGTCTGCCATATGTATGTACAAATAGAGTAACAGCTCCAAGGTGAATTCCGCTGTGACAGATGTGAGCAAGTCACCTTTCTGGAATCTCACATTAGAGATCTGGAGAAGTGCATTGCAACACTGAAATCACTGGATCACCCTGAGAAGGTGCCCTGCTCACTGACCAAGTAGTTAATGGCATAGATGTGCAGGGTGGAAAGGTTAATCAGGATGAACATGTAGAGAGCTGGATTACTGTAGCTAGAGGGAGTGGTAGGGGCTCCAAGAAAAGGAAGGTCAGTCTTGTGTTTGAGCACCCCAACAAATTTGCAAAGCTATGTGAATATGTGCAGATGGCAGACCCAGTGATGGCAACCCTAGATGTTACACCTACCCCTAACAGCCAGGAGAGCAGCCCATCTAGTATGGGTTAGTTTAACGTCCATAGTTGGAAAGGTCCTAGAGAGTTTGAAAAAGAACCACATAGAGGAGTATTAAGGTGAAGTTAACATGGCTTCTAAAAAGACTGAAGTTGTCAAATAAATTTACTCTCTATTTATGAGAAAATAAATAAACAGGAAGACAGTAGAATAGCAGCTGATAAAGTGTACTTGGGCTTCGCTAAAACATTTGACACAGTACCCCACAGACTGTTAATATGCAAGTTAGGGTCAACAGGTAAAGAAAAGTCAATCTGTAAATGTATAAATTGTCCATATAGAGAACTCTCTTCCAAATTATTTACTATGAGATCATTACAAAGAACAAGAGGTCAATCTTTGCATCTGGAGGAAAAGAAGTTTAAGCTCTGTAAGGTCTGTGAAAATGTGGAAAGGGCTCCCTCAGGAAGTAGTTTCAGAAACTACTATAGATTGCTTAAAGACAAAGCTGGAGGCTTTTCTGGAAGCACAGAATATAACTGCGTATTAAGGCTTTAAAGTAAAGATAACAGATATTGTTGATGCAGAGAACATCCGATTGCCTCATGGAATTAGAAAGGAATTTTTTTTCCCTGTTAAGGCAAATTGTACCAGAGTTTTTTTGCCTTCCTCTGTACGAACTATGTCCATAGGGTTTATTATCTGGGATTTGTTTATTTCCCTAGTGGTTTAACTTGATGGACTTTTATTTTCATTGATGGTCTTTTTTCAACCTAACCTACTATGTAACTATGTAACTATGTTGGAACCAATAAAAAGATATATGGAAGATAGAAGATCCTTAAAGATCAGTTTAAAGAACTAGATTTCAAGTTGAAGGAAAGTACCTCCAAAGTTAGATTCTCTGGAATATTGCCTGTGCCATTTGCAACACTGGAAAGGCAGAGGAAGGTTAGACAGCTAAACTCATGGCTTAAGCCCTAGTGTAAAAGGTAAGGGTTTGGGTTTTTAGAGCACTAGGCTGACTTTTCATTGGCGTACAACCTATGCCAGAGATGGTTTGCACCCAAATGGAAGATAGTCTGCTGTGCTATGGGGAAAGTTTTAGGTGAATGATGGAGGGAAATGTAAACGGTAGGACAGAGGGAATGGAAATGTAGGACAGAGGGAGGTGGAACAGTTGAAAAAGGTGGCAGAAAGGTTAGACAGGGGTCATTCACTAGTGGAGGGTGGATTGGGGATAGTTGGGGGGTGGTTATAAACTAATATAAGGAGTTTCCCATATTACACACAAACATTGGATTGCACAGTACTAATTGTACTGAAAAACAAAAGTATTTGGCAAACAGTGCTGGTAAATTCAGCAAATGGTAAATTCAGCAATGGTTTAAAGAGCCTGTTCAGCAATGCTATATATCTGGCAAACAAAATAGGCGAGTTGGAAGCCTTAATGAATGAAGAGCATTATAACTTAGTTGGTATTTCTGAAACCTGGCTTCAGTCTTCACATGACTAGACTGTCAATATTCTTGGTTATACTCTGTGATAGGTAATCTGAAAGTGAATGTGAATTAAGAAATTGTTGATGGAGCAAGTGATGGGGTACGTCCCCCGTATGGATCACAGGCTTAGGGAAGTGGGCGGGTTATGACTCTGGACACACACCAACCACTCTCCCATAGCAGGATCAGACCTGCAATGGGAGACTGGGTGGGTTCTGGCATCACGACTTCTCCAGGACATTTGGCTCTCAGCGCATGTGCGGTCTGAAGCCAGTAAATTTAGTGGTCCGTGGGTCCAAAAAGGGTGGCGACCATTGTGCTATAGGTCCGCCAATGCTAAGGAAGAAATAGAGAATCAACTACTAGCACAGATAGAAAAGGCTGCAAAAGCTGACAACGTTTTTATAATGGGAGATTTTAACTACCCAGACATTAAATGGAGTAATGGCACTACAGGTACAGCAAAAGGGAGGACATTTATGAATTTAATACAGGGTAATTATATGGTACAGTTTATTGGAGCCCCAACTAGAAATGATATTCTGCTGGACCTAGTGTTTTCTAACAATGCAGAGCTTATTACCAATGTGCATATAAAAAAGAATCTGGGTAGCAGTGACCATAAAATGATTTTATTTAATGTAAGCTGTAAACAGAAAGCAAAATCATAAAAACATTAAATTTTAAGAGAGCAAATTTTCCATTAAGGGTGGCTCTCTGTGACTGGGAGAGAATATTGCCTTCAAAGAACACATGACATAAATAGAAATATAGTCTGTCCAATCCCAGTGGGTAATACGTTTAAAAGGCTAATATTGAATTCTAGGTGGCTCACAGCAAATATTAAAAAGCCATAAAGAATAAGAAAAGGGGATTTTAAAAATATAAAAATGAAGGATCACCTTCATCATTTGAAAACTATAAAGAATATAACAAAAGATGAAAAGGGAGATACCCATTTTTAGAGACGTTGTAGAGTAGATCATCCATGGATCATCTAATATCACCTTCTTTTCCTCCAAAACACAAATCAAACATTTTCTGGTGAGCCATGAGCCAATCTTCTTCAATTTCATTCCGTGAAAAAAATTGTCATGCTTACTTACTTATAATTAACAGTCTAAAGAAGTGATTTAGCATTTGATCTAAAAAATGATGATGGAGGACTTACCAAGCAGGAGGAGAGAATGAAGACATTTTATGTTCTGTTTCCTAGACACCAGAGGAGGAAGAAGTGCATTACCAGGGAATCTCAGAAGTCTTCATTACCTCTAAACTTCAGTCCTCACAGACCAAAGGCTGCGCAGCCACATTTCCCGCAACCTCAACCTCAATCTCAATCACCACCAAGCCCCTTGCCCTCCAGGATCCTCTTCAGCACCCCAAGCGTGACATCACAATGCGTGACACCACAATGCATGTTATACACCATCATGCAAACCCAAAAACCACATGTCTATGTCCAAGTTTAGTGCTAATTGATTTAATTGCCCTGCCAATTCCCTACCCAGGTTCAAAATTCCGTGTTACTCCCATCAGTCCATTCAAAGTCAAGGCCCAAAGCACTTCTATTTAAACATCAGGCTAGGTCACATGAGACCCTGGTCACGTGCCCAAATCCTAAGTGCCAAATTATAAGTGCTTTGAGAATTAATCCAGGGAATTGAACCAGGAATTGGAACAGAAATGGACATACTTTTACAAACTCGTACTCCCACCTCATGCCTCTGGACTGATACATCATTAACTATCATTCTGTAATCCAACACAACCTCTGCTGCTGCCATCCTGAACTTTTTTCCACCAAGTTTCTCCCTGACTGCTATCCCACTTCTGGAAATCAACAAGATGACAAGTTTCACTACAACTCATTTTACAGGAGCCACTCACATCCACTTCAGTCTGCCACACTGCATCATGTATGACTGGCAATTATCTGTTACTATGTATTGTTCACCCAGTATTCCCTTTGCTTGCTCAATTCCCTCACCTACCCCACCAGTCTGTTAACCCCTTGTCTGACTGCTTCTTCTCTCTCCTGCCTTCTGCACCTTTTCTCTCTATTGCTACTTGCTGGTGACATCTCACCCAACCCTGGTCCCCCCCCCCCCCCCCCCCCCCTTTCTTTTCCTTCCCCCTTCACTACGATTCCCCCTCCTCCTACAATCCTCCTACAATCCCCATTACCCATAAGTTCTTACCCCCTTTCTCCGGCAGTCTATGGAATGTCAAATTCTTCTGTATTAAGCTAACCTCCATCCACAACCTTCTCCTCTCTAAATATGTAAATTTACTGGCTCTCACTAAAACTTGGCTATCCTCTTCAGACTCTGCCTCTGATGCAATCTTCAATGGAGGCCTGCACTTCACACATACCGCTAGACCTGGCAACAGGGTAGGGGGTGATGTGGGACTCATTCTCTCCCCTAACTGTACATACAGAGTCCATCCTACCCAGTCCTCCCTCATTTACATCTCTTTTGAAGTCTATTCTGTCCATCTTTTCCACCCCCTTCCCTCCCATTGCTGCTGTCTACCAGTTCAACTACACTCTTTACTTCTCTTTCCTCCTGGATAAAGTTGCCCCTGCTACTTTCCGCTACCCCCGCCCTGCCAACCCCCAACCCTGGCACAACAATCACACCAAATATCCACAAAAGGCTATTCATGAGTGCCAATGGAGGAAATCTGGCCTGTGCGCTGACTTTATGGACCACAAAGCCAGACTACAACACTTTAACACTGAAATCACTGTCACCAAGCAAAAGTATTTCCCCACGGTCATCTCCTCTCAAGCTTCCTTCCCTCACAGCCCCTTCTCAACAACTGACTCCCTCCTAAAGCTCACACCTGCTTCACCCACAACTACCTTCTCTGCTCTGCTCTGACGTTCAAGCTGCCCATTCCACCGAAACAGCCCTTACTAAAGTGACTAATGACCTCCACAGGGCTAAGTCTCATAGCAACTTTTCCATCCTCCTTCTCCTAGATCTTTCCTCTGCGATCCTCCCTTTTCTGACCCAACTTATGCTCTCTATTGGTATCAGTGACACTGCTCTCCTTTGCTTTATTCCCTACCTGTCTGACTGGTCCGTTCAAGTTTCTTTTAATGGTAATTCCTCCTCTCCTATTCTCCTCCCTGTCGGTGTTTCCCAAGGGTCAGTCCTTGGACCGGTTCTCTTTTTTCTGTACACCTCCTCACTTGGTAGTCTCATATCCTCTTTTGGTTTACAGTACCAACTAATGCTGATGACACTCAGATCTATTTGTCCACCCCTGACATGTCTCCCTCAGTCCTGGATAGGGTTTCATGCTGCCTGTCAGCCATATCATCATTGATGTCTGCCAGATTTTTGAAACTCAACCTGGATAAAACAGAACTCATCATTAGGGATGAGCGAGCAAGTTTTTAAAACACGATTTCACTGAGAATTTGGCCGTTTTCGCTTACTGAAATTGTAAGCAAGAAAAAGATTATGGGCTGTGCTGATCATTAAATGCAGCGCTGGCTGCATTTATTGATCAGCTGATTGTGTGATCCCCGACACTAGAGGTTAAATGGGGACAAGTCTTCCCATTCAAAACCTCTTGTGTTCTCTGATTGGCTGGGGAAAGCTTTCCTCAGTCAATCAGGCAGCATTAGAGGTTTTGAATGGGGAAACTTGTTCCCATTAAACCTCTAGTGCCGGGGATCGCAAGCAGAATTCCCAGGGCTGCAAGAATGATTGCAGCCCTGAGAATCCACTGCGAACCCCGGGCAGTGGAACTGCAGAAGAACTCTCAATGGAGTTTTCCCATTGAGAGTTCATCGGCAGTTCAGTTTCCACGGTCACCAGGCTGTGCGATCCGCGGCACTAGAGGTCCCTCCCACCAGTCCTCTGCCGCATCTCTTTGTAGTTCTCTTCATTGGTTTCTGTTTCACCTGAGAATCAAATTAGAGCTTCTGTGCTATGCTTTCAAATCCCTCCACAGTTCTTGTCCCAGGTTTCTGACCTGGTAGAAAAATACTCCCCTAGCCATTCTCCTCGCTCCTCCAATGACCTAGGAATGACTTTCTCACTCATAACCCCCTCACATTCTGAAAGACATTTCCAGAGCCGCCCCAACTCTCTGGAATGGTCTTCCTCATTTATTTGGCTTGAATGGTCTTCCTCACTTATTTGGCTTGCTCCTACATTCTGATCATGTAAAAGAGCACTCAAAACCCATTTTTTTAAACTTGCCTACCCGTCTTCTCCTGTCTCTTAAAATCCTCACTACTTCCCATCATTCCACATCTCCCCTCCTATTGTGTGAGACTTCCCCACCTCCTAGATTGTAAGCTCTTCTGGGCAGGGTCCTCTCCTTCTGTGTCACTTTTTGTATCTGTCTATCATTTGCAACCCCTATTTAATGTACAGCATTGCGTATTATGTTGGCGCTAGATAAATCCTGATAAATAATAATAATATTAATAATGTCCATCCCAAAGGCATTGGAATGCACCCCATCCCTGTGCAAATACTTCCAAGTCTTGTCTTACAGCCCCCTATGCCAAATAACTATGCCCCCATTCCTGGCAACAAAATGACTCACCTCCTTTATTACCATAATCTGAGCCTTGTTCACCTTTTTCACTAAGCATGTCCCCCTCCAGCAGGTATGCAACAATATCTGACCAAACAACAACCATTTATATAAATTCCAACCTCAATCATAGAAAATCTAGCTTAATGTCCCGAATCAACTCCCTCATTGAACTTTGACCCAAGTCTTTGCCCCCTGCATCAACAACCACTACCCCTGGAGACCTGTCCAAACTCACAAAATGATGTATCTCAGGGACCACCCATCATCCCTGGCACTCTATTCTAACACATTGTAGCCACATCTCTCGGCAAACCAAGCTGGCCCCCACACTGCTCTCCTCGCACCCCACCACACATAGGTGTGGTGGGGTCTGAGGACAATCCAGCATATGGCTGAATTAAAGATATCTAGATAAGAATGTTTTTTTGCTTCTTTGTACAGACAATAGTAGAGAATAATCTGTAAAGTTAACTGCAAAGTAAAGAAAACAGAGGTACAGCAAGTCATAAAAATTATAATAAGCAACAACCTTTACATGAAATAAAGAAAAACATAACAAAGCATCCACTGTTATACAGAAATAGATCATTTAATAATAACGTATAAACAAAGTCAGTTATTCAATTGTTTTCACAATGATTTACTGTTGTAGTTTTGAAATTATACTGTGTTTACTGTTCTCTTAAAACATGGTTGAAATTAGTTTTAGCACTAAGTCAAGAACAAAGATATACTATAGGTCAAAGACAATAGGTTTATTGTTTATGGATAATAGTCAATAGCCCACGTACTTCCTATTTCAAAATGTGTTACAATTTGCCAATTAATACAGCAAAAACAAACTAAAATAGTTTTATATACTTTCCTTCACTGACTGCATATGACTTTGGTAAAATGATCACAAATTCATCTCCTAGCAAAGAAACAAAACAGTAGCACAAATTTCCATTAACCAAAGTTTTCCAAAAAAAAGAGCAAGATAATGTTACAAGATGGTGTAGTAGTTATGTCTTATGTACCTAACACAATAGAGTTTTTACTTTACTAATATAAATATTTCTATGTGCTGTCTAAAACAGAACAAAAAAAAAATCATACTCACGTTTACATCCACAGAGCCCTGATTCCTCTAGTGCTGTATTAGTTTGGGTCCCATGCTGCCCTCTAATCTACCTTCGTCCCGGTGCGGAGTAAGAGCTTGACACTGCCCTCTTCCTCCATCTTCTTTCTCCTTTATCAGTGCTATTCTCACTGCCCATGCAGTCGGAAGCCTCCTGGAATGCGTGACGTAGGTAATATTTCCCTCCATTTCATATCCTCCCCCTCCTATTGTGTAAAATTCCCCCACCTCCTAGATTGTAAGCTCTTCGGGGCAGAGTCTTCTCCTTCTCCTGTGTCATTGACTATCTGTCTGTCATTTGCAACCCCTATTTATTGTACAGCATTATGTAATATGTTGGCGCAAATTCTAAAGGGGAGGGGCTTTACCCTTTTTTTAAAGAACAGAAAGGTAAAAATATCCCTTTTGTGTAAAGTAAAAATGTTGGTGATAGGTCCCCTTTAAAAATGGTGAGTGGGGTAGGTCATTTGTAATCCAAATAGGAAGGAACCCAACCACCTAAGGTAATATTGTTGTCTTCGTACATACAAAATGCGAGGGCCACAAAAATGAAAAAAGTGGTCCTATAGGATTATCAATCCCCCCCACCTCACCCCCTTCTTTTCTATAACTATAGTATATAAGAAAGTTAGAATTTTGGACTGGTCTGCTGGCTTTCTTCTTTTCTCTTTTAGGCTGAAGTCTGACTGAAGTTGCTGGGGAGAATCTGAGAAGGGAGGCTTTGTAAACCAGAGTGAGCCACAGCTGATCAACTGATTGATTGCTGATATTTTGGCAAGAAAGTCAACATCTAATCGCTAAGCCCTGTGGCATTTACAGAGCTGGCAGCTACATACAGCCTGCCCCCATCTCAGGTGTAGAAGATTGGTATCACAAATCCTTTATAACACCCCTCTGTCTGGGATGTAGAACCCACAACATCCTATCTGCTGTCTGAGTTCTATCTGGGACCTTTACAACATGTCTGGTTCGGAGGTTGCTAGGGACAAGCAGATTTAAGCAATAGAACAAGCCATGGACTGAAATGTAGTTGCTGAAAATTACGAAGAAAGTTTACCAGAGCAGCAACAAGAAGTCAGAGGCTCCCTTCACAAACCTACCCCCATGAAGGAAAAATCGAAAAACAGAACAAACAGAGAACAGAAGAAGCCAGAAACAGAAGAAGCAGCAAACTGAAGCAGTATTGGCTGTGCATAGCGCACCTAGGGTGCAGGAGAACCTGCATACCATTCTAAATGCTAGACCCTGAGATGGACAGATGTGGTCACCTCATGTGTGCCACGGCTGTGGCAATATCGACTGAGCCTTCCTTGCCTTCCACAACCAGTCCATCTGATCCCACAGTACTTGGTGACTGACTCAGGGACTAGTTCAACTTTTACTAGTTCATAAGTGTCTGATGTGTTAGCGAACTGAACCTGATTTCTGATGTCTCATCTCACCAGCAGTTACAGACTGTTATTGTAACAGGCTCCAACAAAAAACAGGAAACAATGAGGAAATAATTTCCCAGGGCACTTCTTTGGCATTATTTAGTGTCTGATTGGGTATTAAAGAATGCACTAGTTAATCTGTAGTTGATGAAGGTAAGGAATGGTAAAGGTAAGTTACTTCATAAGCTGTAGAGAAACTTATCCTCAGAGGCCATATCCACGGATGATGGAGAGGTGTTGCTCCGTTGTTCTCCCCCTTCCCTCCCCATAGAGCAGAACGGTGCTGTATGTACAGCACTCATGCATGCATTGTGCAGTCCTTAGTCATTGGAATGGATCATGAAAGATCCTTTCCAACGACTATAATTGCACATGTGTTTGCAGCTTAAGGTGCTACTAAGGAATCAGTATGTAGCCTAAATAAGGCAAGGTTTTTTGCACTTTTAAATTAAAGCAGCAAATGAAGTTGCCTAGCTGGACCTGCTCAGGATGTTCAAATTGGATGGTTGAAATCTATTTTTATATTCTGATAAGGAAAACAAAATTCTCTGCTCACAGTGAAAGTTTTGAAAGTTTATTTAGAAGAGAATGTTACAAAGTAAAAGAGTAGAGATAGAAAAGCAAAAGATTAACACGCGTGGAGACCCCAATTGCAGGTTATAGAGGATCTAACTTGATAGCCATAGTAAAGGTTTATTTAAACCAAAATGCTGGACAAGTGCCATCCAGAAGCCCCCAGGCATAAACACTTGACATATTACCACCCTGGCGTTCTAATTCTGTCCGTATTTTCATGTAAAAAACATTACTTTTTTTTCATTGAAAATTTATTTTACATTGTAGGCCTATAATTCTTAGGCATAACGCACCGAAATATGTCCAAAATTTAAAAAAAAAATAATAATAATAAACTTTAAAAAAAAAAAAATCTGTTAAAACAACAGTGGGTAAAAATACCAAAACCTGTAATATAAATGTACAGTAGCATGTATAAAATAATATAATATATTAAAATTATATATATATTATATAAAGATTTCTTTGTATTGGAATCTTAAGTGTTATTTTGTATTAAATCCAAAATCCAATCCAAAATTTGAATTTCCTGCCAATGCATAAAAATGACATCACCGGGAAACCACGGAGAACTTCTCTGCAGTCGCCGGCTGAAGATCAGAGGAAGAAGACGTATCCCGAGGACCTGCAAGGAGGAGCAGGAGGCCGGGGGATGCCAAAAGAACAAGGTAAGTGTTTTTTTTATGTTTTTGGACACCCCACAGTCACACTCGGGAATACCGCTAGGGGGGTTTTATCATTCACAAAAATTTGCACAAACTGCACATTGTACATTACAGAATAAGAGATACAAGTTCCAATTATCTTGGAACAATGTATGAAATTGACTGACCTTCAGAGCCCCACAATGCCTCATCAAAAAGACCAAACTATCCTCATGGTACAATTATTTCTAGCAAGAGAACCTGTATTATATAAAGAACCTGAACACAGAATATAAGCAGAAAACATTTTATGATTATTTTCTTTACCAATTCTATACCAATTAAAGGTCAAGTAAAAATTAATTTATTTTTTATGAATTGTTTTACCTTTTTATTCTTTAAAAAAAACGTGATGCCCCTCCCCTTCAGGATTTGCGCCAACATATTATATAATGCTGTACAAAAAACAGGGGTTGCAGTTACACAGGAGAAGGAGAGGACCTGCCCCGAAGAGCTTACAATCTAGGAGGTGGGGGAAGTATTACACAATAGGAGGGGGGGATATAAAATGGAGGGAAATAATACCTACGTCACGCATCTCAGGAGGCTTCTGACTGCATGAGCAGTGGTATCGGCAATGATACAGGAGAAAGTGTTTAATTTCATATTACATTTTTAAGATAACATTTTGAAAATCCAAGAATTAGTTTGAGTTGAAGAATCCTTCACTTAAATAACAGGTAGATGGTATATTGGATAATTACAACATTAGGCCTTCCCCAAAATGCAATTCAATAAAGAAAACAAAGAAAAAGAGGGGTTTTTCTGCATTAGGTTTGAGATTCATTTTACTATGTATTAATTGCATTCATAACATACAATGGTATCGAAATCCAGAATTATTATGTCATACATATTATACAATAATGTCATCTCCTCCTGTATCACTGTCTGTATTAGTCTGTCATTTGCAATTATCGCACTAACCCGCCATCCTCCAACCAATCCACTATTATACGGCTACAAACCAACACACCTTTGGACTGTACACCAGCTCCAGTGTTAAACGCCTTAGCACCATCTTATGTGCCGAAGCCACTCAACGTCAATGTACCAGCTACTGCCACTAACTCCTTCCCGCCTGCAATTGTATATCCAAAGTCTGAAAACACAGACATGTCGCAGTTTGCCAGGTACATCCTTCGCAGAGAACTCACTAGGACGGGCCTCACCATGTATGATGACAAACCTGAAAATTACAGAGGCTGGAAATTCACCTTTAAGGCCACAATAAACGAACTAGATATCACTGCAGCAGAAGAATTAGATCTACTCATCAGGTGGCTAGGTCCTCAGTCAGCTGAACGTATTAAGAGACTTAAAACAGTTTACACTTCCAATCCTGCTGCAGGTCTCAACGCTGCTTGGGACAGACTTGAACGTAGCTTCGGCAGCTCCGAGGCCATCGAAAATGCCTTACTCAAAAGGTTGCAAGGCTTTCCAAGGATTACAGCTAAAGACAATTTAAAGCTTCAAGAACTTAGTGATCTTCTATTAGAGCTTCAACTAGCGAAAGCTGACACCTGCCTACCCGGACTTAGTTACCTTGACACCCCTCTTGGCATCAACCCTATTCTTCTTAAGCTACCATATGGCATCCAAGAAAAATGGGTTAGTCAAGGATCTACTTACAAGAAAAGGTATGGAGCTTCCTTTCCTCCCTTTTCCTACTTCTGTACCTTCATACAGGAAATCGCTGATTCTAAGAATGACCCAAATTTCTTCTACAGCGACTGTAACCCTTTCAGTCCACCTTCTCCAGGACTTGCAAACACGCGCATAACGCACGGAGACCGCAGAGGTCCAGTGTCAGTGAAAAGGACTGATGTGCAACCCACACTTGCTACGGTTCTTCCGAAGACTGGACAAAACAAGAAACTTGAGGATCCGAATCGCCATTGTCCCATACATAACAAGCCACACCCACTTAAGAAGTGCATCGGTTTCAGAAAGAAATCTCTACAGGAGCGCAAGGAACTTTTAAAGGAATTTGGAATTTGTTTTAGATGCTGTGCTTCCACAGAACACCTGGCAAAGGACTGTAAGGCCATCATTAAATGTACTCTTTGTAACTGCATTGTTTTATCTATCTGTCTTTATTATTAAATAGTATAATTATTCAAGTCTTTGTGTTATCTCTCTTTGTACACTTCAAATTGAACCCATCAATATTTTCATAAACTGTCACAAATTATATCCGTGACATAACAGGTGTAGACACAGACAAAAATGCTCATACAAAGGGAAGAAAAGTAAATTTTAAGCCCTTCTTATGAAGAAGGAGGGGAAAGTGGGAGGGGATGGGGGAGTGAGAGGAAGGAGAGGGAAAAGGAAAAATGTTTTTTTCCCATCATTAATTTCATTTAATTTTGTGTTGTTAAAATTTTATTAATTTTTTTGTCAAAATGAAGACCTTTGAGTGCTTTGATTCGCACTGAAAACATGAATCATTGATTTATATTAACTAAATAATATAATATGATGAAGTGTAACCGCAATTAGTAAGCATTTGTGGGCAACCAAATTTAAATGATAACAGAGATTTGTCAATATGCAATTTTTTATTATGAGATCCATACAATGGGGCTGTTAATTTTAGCCCCTTGCACTCCTTTATTAATTCTGGTGATGTTAATCATGATCATTGGACATTTAAATAAAAACATTATACAATAGAGAGTTGATTATCTTAATCATGATCATATTAAATTAAGTGAACATAATTGATACTATACAAACCAATAAAATCATTTTATTATGGCAAAACTCTTTAGTACTAATATATTATAAATACATTTGCAGGTGATAGAGACTGCTGATCCATAGTATTTTTGGAGTACGCGGAAAAAAATTTACATCAATCAGGTTTGATCATTAAGGTCATACAGCTTTAATAAATAATCTGTTGCTTTTATCCAATTTTTCTTTTTTTTGGCGGAGGTGTTGACATCAATTACCAAGTATGTGCGAGATTGTCTCTCAAAGGTTTTCATAAAAATCACTTGTCACAAGAAAGATTGAAATATATAAAAGTTTGTTCTGGAAAAGGTTACAAATAAATCGGTATATCCACTACAGTACATCCTTCTGATGAAGCCCTTGTGGTGAATGCTTCAAAAACGGTAAAATGCAAATTGTTATGTTTGAAAAATTATATTTATTTACTCCAGCAAGGAAATATGGACATTTTTTCAATGTTATGTATGGTCTCATCTTTTTAAAAAATCTTTTGTATCAATATAATAAAATTTTATAGAAATATTTTCACTGTATAAGCTGTAAATATTACTTTATGAGGACCTAAAAGGACCTTTTTGAACCTGCTACAATAAGTTAGGGATGTGGTGTCATAAATTAACTTTTACCTTCCAAACACAATTCTCTAAATTCTTCTGCTTAGTGATTTGGTACCGTGTATCTTCCTGCCCACCCTGGTGTGCCCAAGGAAGGCAACCTGGCAGTAACCAGCAGTGCAACATCCTCACGACTAGAGGCTCTGGAAAAGATCTGGTTACTGCTTAGACTCTTATGCTTAGCCCTTTCTCAGGGCTCATACATTTCTGTGCAAGCTGTAGTGCCCCCTAGTGACCTTGTCTTCTCAAGCGTGACAAGAGACTTGCCATTGTTCCACAACTGCGCAATGGCTGGAACCAGATGCATCTAATGTGCATGTGTGGGCAGCAGTCCATCAAATGTATTTGGTGCCTCCTAAAAGAGCATCTGTTAGCGCCGGGTACCACCCCGTATTAATTATAGGAGACAATAATGGGTAAATATAGATAATATTTATCCAAAATAATAAAAGATAAATCTAAATGTTGCTAAAGGGAAATAAGTATTTGTTCCCCTGCTGATTTTGTATGTTTGCCCTCTGACAAAGAAATGACCAGTCTAAAATTGTAATGGTAGGTTTATTGTAGGTGTGAGAGACAGAGTAACACCAAAAGAACCCTCAAAAACCCAGTGCACAAAAGTCAGAGCTTGATGTGCATTGTAATGAGTGAAAAAAGTATTTGATCCCCTATCAACCAGTCTGGAGACTGGCTAGGCCACTCCAGGACCTTCATGTGCTTCTTCTTTAGCCCCTCCTTTGTTGCCTTGGCCGTGTGTTTAGGGTCATCGTCATGCTGGAATACCCATCCACGACCCATTTTCAATGCCCTGGATGAGGGAAGGAGCTGCTCACCCAAAATTTGACGGTACATGGCCCCATCAATTGCCCCTTCAATGAGGTGAAAGTATCCTGCCGCCTTAGCAGTAAAACAATCCAAAGCATAATTTTGTCCACCTCCATGTTTGACGGTGGGGATGGTGTTCTTGGGGTCATAGGCAGCATTTATCCTCCAAACACGGCGAGTTGAGTTGTTGCCAAAGAGCTCAATTTTGGTCTTATCTGACCACAACACTTTCACCCAGTTCTCTGGATCATTCAGATGTTCATTGGCAAACTGCAGACAGGCCTGTACATATGCTGTCTTGAGCAGGGGGACCTTGTGGGCTCTGCTAGATTTCAGGCCTTCACGGCGCAGTGTGTTACCAATTGTTTTCTTGGTGACTATGGTTCCAGCTGCCCTGGGATCATTGACAAGTTCCCCTCGTGTAGTTCTGGGCTGCTTCGTCACCATTCTCATGATAATTTCAACTCCACGATTTTTAGATGCAACAAGTCTATATTCCTGTAACGGGGAATGGTAGTGGGATTGCAGGGTGGAGGACCCGCGATTACTTGCAAACTAGGGTATGAGTTGGATCGATAGGAGACGGCGGTGCTTATAGCCCCCGTATGTGAACAGGCAGACAGTGGGGGAGGAGGGGAGAGGGAGGAAGGAGAAAGTGAAAAACCTAGAAGGATGAATATAACAGGGGGAGGGAAGAGGTAATGGGGGAGAAATGGTATACTGTGTGGTAAGTGTGAAAAGAATGGAGATACATAATGTAGACAGGTGGTGATAATAAACGCCTTGTGTGTATAGAGGTGCTCAATGTAGAACAGTGGTAATAATAAGCGGCTTGCAAGGTGAATAATAGTCAACCTCGAGGTATTGCCTATAAAGTTACAATAAAATAAAATATAAAAGATCCTACACAATTATTGTTAGTGGAAGACATAACTAATCATTGTAACAATACAGAAGTATGAAAAGTACATAGTTACATGGTAATATACAAGTCATATATATAGATAACATAGTATAAGAAATAAACACGAATATCGACTCATACATTAACCAATAAACACAGTAGAGTGTGATAAAATAATAAATTGGGTATATTCAATTGTTATACAAGGGATGATAGAATTGGTGTAAAATGTATTGATTCAAAAGATTAATAGTGGAAGTACATACAGGACTAAGGTTGCAAAAATAGTTTGAAGCTAAAAACATAATTTAGACCTGGGAATTTGTTAGCATCAATCGTAAAGATCCATTTGGTCTCACGCTGTAAGAGAGTTCTGTCAAAATCACCACCCCTAAATTAGGGGAACTTTTTCCAGAGCGGCAAATTTAATACAGTTAGTATTGAAGCTATGTAGCGTGCCTACATGAAAACTGTTTAGAGTAATCATTTTTCCACTTTCAATAGAGTAGATGTGTGTATTTACCTTTTTTGAAGGCCCTCTTACTTGACATGTAATGAGGTAAATGATGCCTTGAGATAGACAGTTCACATGGTAATTGAGTTTCAATACAATGCCATTTGGGAGATTTAATACTTGATTTTCATTGATCCAAATGCATTGTTTACAGTTCCCACATTTGAATGTACCCTTAATGATAATAATTAGGAACAATAGTAATTATTTTGTTGGTCAAATATTGGAACAGATTTTGGATATTTTTCATTTTGATTTGCAGTCTGTGGTGTATTTGGCTGCAATGGTAGGATGGGCCAGAATTTTGAGAAGCTCGGCTGTTGGGTAATGTGGCCCACTTGGGTGGACAGTGGTTCATATGATTTAGGATGGTCAATTCTACTTAATTTATGGTGCTTGAGTCGGTAATGACTAAGCTTGTTGGGTATACAATGTTTATGGTTATGGTTTATGAGTTAATAAAGATCAAGTTAAATTTTATTTAAACCACGATTAGGGGCATTCCTAAAACTTTTCCACATTCATGTGTCTTGTGTTTAAAATTTTATGTATTGTTTATATATGCATTGAGGGTTGAGGGGAGAGTGGGTGTGTACAATCTCATGCATGTTACTTCCTGGATTACCAGGTAAACAGAGAAATAAAGCCTACCAAAAAAGAATACTGAATATGGATATAAAAACTCCAATTACATCAGTCATACATAGGGTTCTGAATCCACTTACATTCTCAACTCGAGATGACATTAAGAGGTAACCAAATGAAATGGATGAGTTCTTCATTCCTTTTCTTTCCCTAATTTGTTCATTTAGACCTATATTGAGATTCGGTAAGTCTTTAGGAAAACAATTGCTGTCAGGAAGACTTGGACTGGAATGAAGAAACATTTACATAGTTGGGGAGGCTAAATAAATAAAATGAATGCCTATTCTTATATAGGGCCTAATTTATTGAAAGTCTCCAAGACTGGAGAATATAGACTATCATGGGTGAACCTGGGCGATCATACAAACTTGGAAAGTATTTACTAACATTTTTTGCTATTATTTGGCAAATGTTTTTTAATCCTGGGCCAGATTTGGAATAAAACTGGTCAAGTCCTTTTCTCTTTTTTAAAGTGACAAAGTAAAAAGTTTTTTTGCTTCGGTTATAGCTTTTTACATTTTCCTCAGCAAACCGGGCACTTGTTTTTGAGCTTTTAGGTTTGATTTATGAAAGCTCTCCAAGACTGGAGAGGATACACTTTCATCAGTAAAGCTGAATGACCACACAAACCTGGAATGGAATTCCTAAATGTCAGTTAGCAAATGTTTTCAATCCTGGAGCAGATCCATTCCAGGTTTGGATCACTTAGCTTCACAAATGAAAGAATATCCTCTCAAACCTTGGAGAGCTTTAAATAATCAGGCCCTATGTCTGTTAAAGCTTCACAGTGGTCCCATGTCAGACAGGCAGGGAAAATTTGTGATCACTCCTAGTTGGTCCACAAAATCTCCACTTAAACTTAACATTGGTCTATCAGGGAAGCAGCCCTATCTGCAAACTCTAGATGGCAGTCTTGCACCTTGGTCAGTCATATCAAAAGGTTATTCTGTTGGCCAAAACCTGTTTGCCTCTAAACAAAAGAGATGCTGTCTCTTTCAATAGACAAACAGTGGCCAACTGTCCTATCTATCTACTCTACAAACAGGTTTACCTGTGTGTGTGTGTGTAAATATATATATATATATACATATATTTATATATATATATATATATATATATATATATATATATATATTACTATACAGTAATTTGTGTTTTTTGTCTACTTCAAGCTCATATAATGTATATATACATTACTATACAGTAATTTGTGTTTTTAGTCTACTTCAAGCTCATATAAAAGACAGGTTGCTAAATAAAATTCCAAATTTATATTTTAGACATTGTCCCATAAAATATCCTGATATTTGTCTATCTTTCTAGTATAAAAAAGAACTAGGAGAATAAAGTTTTTTGATGGTTCCAATTAATATGCTATCTGCTTATTGGGTTGGGGGGAACAGAATGTTTGTCTTTGTATGTGCTTCAGGTAAAGGACCTCCTTTTATCAGTTATTATGTCCATGGCCTGCAGGTCCCCCTTGGTATTATGAGAGTACTAAAGTGCAAAGTAGTACATTATAAAAGTACTACTACTACTATATGTAAAAAACATTACAAACATAAAAAAATACACCCACTGTTTTCATATCAGGGCATAATACAAAAACCATCTGGTTTTACAATGAAATAAGAACAATCTCAGATGTACAATAATGACATATGGCACTGTACTATTATTTATTTATCAAAGACTAAGTCAAAATACAGAAGCAGTGTGTAAAAAAATGTGCACTCTTAGGGATTATGATGGTGAATAGCAGCCAGCTTAATACCAAGGTTCATGCTGAAGATATAGTTTTAGTATTTGTTTAAATCCTCTTCAGGTGGAGCAGACATCATGCAATTCAAAATCCTTATTGATCTTATCACTGGCATCTGATAAACTCCAAGTTATTTTTAGAGGCTGAAGATGTCAAATTTCTTTAAACCCAACCATGACAGTTCCTTAGGTATTTTGCACATTCTGTATCTAGAAGGCTCAAAGAACCTGAATTATTACGCTAGTATGTTGAGGCTTTTGCAAAATCTGACCATTCTACTTTTCCATTTACACGAAGAAAAGTTCTTCTGGATGTCCACATCACTGCGTGTTGGACACTTTCTATTGGCTTTCTAGCACCTGGGTCTTTCGGAATCCAGAGGAGGCCACAGCAATGATGCAGTACAGAGGGGAATATGGGGACCAGGCTGTACTGGTACATCTACAACACTGAATTAGTGGTTCTTGCACCCAGAAACAGTACTGGCAAGAGACCTAGACAAAATTAGCTGATTATATCTTTCTTTACAATGTAAAGAAAGATACAATCTCTAGGGGAGGGGGTTTATAAATTGTCTTGAAATAATCGTGAATGTTGCCTTATTTTATTTTAAATGATGTGGAAGCATAAATAAAATATTAATATACTGTATATTAATAGATATTACAAAACAATATTATTGTAAGTGTATTATTACTATGCAGCATATAAATGTGATCAACAGACTTTTCTAAAACCTTAAGGGGAAATATGTAATACCTAGATACATACAAGTATACATTTTAGTAGTAAAACTAGTATTGATTTATCTAAAGCTTAATGAAGCTGTTTCAACCTTGATTATTTTAGCTTTTGATGCATAGTCAAAACATCATCTGCTATAAATCTTCTGGTATTTTGTACAGTAAATTGCCTTATTATTTAAATATATTCAGAAATACAATGCTGTTATACTAAACCAATAAAAATGTTACCAGTCTTTGAAAAAGCTATATATTTTCTTATAATCCAATTCAGCAAAAAAAAATGCTTCTTCTTGCATTTTCTGTAAGGTTCTGCATAAAAACGGAACATTTTAATGTTAGGTTTAAACAAAGATGTCTCTATTTTTATGAAAATAATAATCATTTTTGCTTGCAGGCACAAACTACAGAACCATATCAAATCCATTAAATGTGTCAAAGACCCAGCTGTCAGTGGCCCAGTAGAGTAAATTTAATTTTCAGAGTTGATATTGAGCACAGCTGCATTAGGCATCAGATAATTCCTCCATAATATTAATTTTTACAGCACTAAAAAGTATTGTCTAGACAAGATATACATTGAAACTGTAAAGTTTGTCTATGAAAAGAATGGAAGAGCAGATGTGTAATACTCTCAATAACATAATAAAGCATGCACTTATACCGTATTACATTATCATTAAATTTTTTAATTTTATTCTACATTATTATATGGCTCACAGCGTGTTTAATACATATTAAAACAGAAAAACACTTATATTTGTAAGTCTTTGATTGGTTTAAAGCTTAAAGGAGGCCTGTGCTGTGAAAATATGTAGATTGCTTATGTTGAACTTACCTTTTAGGAAATCTTGTATGCTGACTAAAATTTTGACCTTTTTACTCAGAATGAGTATGCAGTTGTTACTTTTCTTTAACTTCCCTGATCTTCGAACATGTTAAAATTACATAGTCACATAACTAGATTGAAAAAAGACAAAAGTCCATTAAGTTCAACCACTAGGGAAATAAACATATCCCTGATAAAAACCCTACAGACATAGATGATCCAAAGAAGGGAAAAAGAAAAACTCTTACAAAACCTGGTTCAATTTGCTCGAAGGGGAGCAAATTCCTTCCTGATTTTTTAAGGAGAAAAAAAAAACCTCTTCCTTATCTTGTGAGTCGGATGTTCCCTGGATCAACAGTCTCTGTTGTCCTTTCTTATACAGCTTCTTGTCTTGTCAAATTCTAGCTTTAGATATTGTATATATGAACATCACAAACAAAAATATTCGGCTTCATACACTGCAAATCCAAATAAAGCATTAACCGCATAACCGCGGGTGAAGATGCATAAAAAAGATTGATGGCTTATCACAAAGAAAATCAAACTCTCTTTTTCAACAGCCATGGTCCCCACAGCTCTAGGGTCACCAATATTGGGAACACCTCCAACAGTGCCAAGTTCCTCAGCAATAGTTTTGGTGTTCGAATTCGGGTTGTCCTTATATTCGATCTGAATATGGCTGTTTGAATTCGGGTAGACCCTACCTGAAAACAAAAACGAGATTCGACGGCAAAAATTCAGATGAAAAAAATGTGTTAAAAAATAAAATCTAATGTTAAAATAATTTATAAAGTGTTTGTGTTTATTTAACTTTTTTTTTTTACAGGTTATCCTACAATGACATGTTACTCTGTAACACACTTTCCAGCACAGAAATGTTATGATACATTTGTTACATTTTTCTTTTATCCACTGTGAGAAAAATGTAACAAATGTATCATATTACTGTGCTGGAAAGTGTGTTACAGAGTAAGAGATACTTGCAGGGCATCTTCTCAATGATTGCACCTGTAGTGCACCGGGGAGCGTAGTGGAACTGCAGAGTTCATCTGAAGTTCAGTTCCCACAGTCACATGATCGTGGGAACTTTGTGGTCACAGCTGTGACTGCAGACGATCTCCAGGCACTAGAGGTTGAAAGGGGACAAGTTTCCCCATTCATCACATCTAGTGCCCTGTGTTCTTCGATAGAGAAATTCTATCCAAGAACACATACTACTAGCAACAGCTATCAGGATCGCTGTTGCAGTCCTGAATTATTTGTTCCTGGATAAAGTTTCTCAGGGAGTCCTGTGTTCTTGGATAGAGAAACTCTATATAAGAACACATACAACTAGTAAAAGGCTGCAAGAGCAATCTGCTTGCTCTTGTAGCCCTTAATAGTCCCTAAAAAACCCGAATTCTCCCACCATTGACTTCAATGGTGTTTGAATTCAGCATTCGATCACCCAAACAAAATCTCACCATTCGATCGAATAGCTGTCAAATTGAATAGTGAGATATTCAACCAACACTAGTCAGCAACTTTTCTGCCTCCCACTCAGGCGCCCAGTGTTCTGTGTTCCACCTGCCTAGGAAGTGGCCCCCATATCCTGTTGATCCCGCCACATCCATGAACAGCTCCATGTCCACGCTCGTTACTGTATCCTCCTATTTGAAATCTGCATGAACCCCACCTCAAACCCTCTTTTACCCCTTGAACTGTGTTCCACCCCTTTATCTAGTCATGCTGTCTCTCTGTTCAGTTTCTTTAACTCACCTCGCTTCAGGCAAATCTTTTGTCTTTAACCCCTAACTATTCTTTGCATACATTTAGCTGAACAGTATGAATGTCTTTGTTGGCCAGTACAACTGTATTTGCTCCTTTTTTTACTTCTTATGCTTTTACATTCATTTTCCAGCATACCAGCTTTAGTATTATATTTTTTTTTTGTTGTATGCAGCTTGTGATCCCATCTCAACAAACTGGTATGTGTTGGTGTCTTGCCTTCATAGCACACTTTTGGAATCACATAGTGGTATTTTATTTTTCAGCTTAACGTGTTGATTTTTTTTGGAGTATGATGTTTTTTAAGTATGATGCGTGCAAGGGGTGCTGTGCAAAGTTAATGTATTTCATCTTTGCAAAGCTTCAATTGTCTATGTTGCTAAATGCCAGTTGTTGCTTTTGCTGAATGCAGTTCCCATTGTCCATGTACTTTTTACTAATTGCCAGCTCTTGTTGTCCATGTTGCTAAATTTTGGACAGTTGTACTGGCCAAAAAGGACAATTATACTGTCCAGCTAAATTTATGCAAAGAGTAATAAGTAGTAAAGACCAAGGCGAGTAAAAGGAACCGATGGAGGGACAGCATGATTAGGTGAGAGGGTGGAGCACAGTTCAAGGGGTAAAGGATGAGGGGTTGAGGTGGGAAAGGATGGGGAGAGGGCTTTTGAAGTTTTCTTGCATTTTGTGACCAGTGTTTTCTGAATAAGCTCCTGTTTTCCTTTGACATACTTCATTTATTTAGTTTTACTGCTGGTATACAGTACTGCTTAGTTAGTTTGGTTTCATGTAAATGACATAGTCTTATGATCCCTAGTATTTGCTGTAGTGGCTGGACTTGGCCTTAACTGGCTAGTCATATCTATGCTACAAACTTAGCACACTACTAACTGTTGTGACCTGTAGTTTGCAGTTGTTGCTGCTGCCTCCTATTTGCCCTACATCTTACCATTACCTAAGTGTTCTGATTTGGCCTTGTTCCAGAGTGCACACAAATACTTCACAGCAGCCATGCAATGACTTTTATAACCACAGTTAAGGAACAGTCATTGCAATTATTGGAGTTTTCCAAACAGTTTTTCCAAACTTTGTTGTGTCAAGCTAGGTCTGCAATGCACTGCATTTTTGTTTTCAGTTTAAACTTGGGGACCCAACCCAAAAAATATAATTTTCTTCTCCTACATAGGTCTTTTTGGGCACTACTCTAATACATCTTTATTTATGTACATATTTAAAAACTTTCCTGAGCTTGAGCATGCTTCACAAGCAATGTTTTTTTTTTAATTTTGCAGGGCATTCATATTCAACAATGCTAAATTCCGGAGTATTAGAAGAGCTAGCCAGTAGCCTAAAGTGTAGGTTTTTTTCTTCCCCTCACCTCCCTGTCAGGCCTGGACAGCCAATCAAATATTATGTTAAGTTAATGTCCTAAAGGAAATTGTTCTGTTTGCTCTGCTGCCAAAGGGTATTTGTAATATGTTCTTCAATATGATTATAAATTCTTGTGCTCTGTAGATAGTTACATAGTAAGTCAGGTTGAAAGAAGACCATCAAGTTCAACCACTTGGGAAATAAACATATTCAAGATATAATACCATATAGACTTAATTGATCCAGAGGAAGGCAAAAAACCCTGGTACAATCTGCTCTAACAGGGAAAAAATCCTTCCTATTTCCACAAGGCAATCAGATTTTCCCTGGATCAACAGTCTTTGTTATCTTTACTTTAAAGCTTTAATACCCAGTTATATTCTGTGCTTCTAGAAAAGCATCCAGATTTTTCTTAAGGCAGTCTATAGTAGTGGCTGAAACTAATTCCCGAGGAACAGATTCCACATTTTCACAGACGTTACAGTGAAGAAACCCATAGAAGTTTAAACTTCATTTCCTCCAGACACAAAGGGCCTGATCTATAAAGCTCTCCAAGGCTGGGGAGGATACACTCTCATTAGAGAAGCTTGAAGTTACAGTAATTTACTCTTTATTAGAAAATTATTTCAATCCTGGAACAGATCCATTCCATGTTTTTTTGATCACTGATAAAAGTGTATCCTCCAGTTTTGGAGAGATATTAAATCAGGCCCAAAGAGTGCCCTATTGTCCTTTGTAATGATCTTGAAGTAAATTGTTTGGAAGAGAGTTCTCTGTATAGACCAATTATATATTTATACAGGGTGATCATACCCCCCCTTTAAATTTCTCTTTTCAAGGGAGAATAGATTCAGTTCAGCTAATCCCTCTTCATTGCGCCATTCTTTTTATTAGTTTAGTTGCCCTTCTCTGCACTCTCCCCAATTCCACAATGTCCTTTTTGTGAACTGGTGCCCAAAACTGGACTGCATATTCCAGATGTGGTGTGATCAATGCTTTGTACAGGGGCAGGATTATGTCTCCATCTCTGCAGTCTATTCCTCTTTTAATACTAGAAAGTACTTTGCAAGCTTTAGATATTGCAGCTTGGCATTGCATACTATTATTAGGTCTATGATCTACCAGAACCCCCAGATCCAGATCCTTTTCTATTTCTGACTTCCCAAAATGTATTCCCCCTAGAAAGTATGAAACATGCGTATTGTTAGCCCCCAAGTGCATAACTTTACAATTCTAAATATTACTTGTAATTTGCCACTTGGCTGCCCAATCAAACAGTTCATTCAGGTCTGGTTGTAGATTATAGACATCCTGTATGGACTTAATTCCATGACATAGTTTGGTGTCATCTGCACCAAACACAGAAATTGTACTTTTAATCCCAAACTCTATATCATTTATAAAGATGTTAAACAGTAAATGTCCCAAAACTGAACCATGGGGTACAACAATAATAACCTTAGGCTATTTGTGTATGAATCATTATTCACTATTCTCTGGATTTTTAAGGGGTACCTAAAAAATTATTTTTCTTTACATAGTAGGCTAGACAACTTTTTATGTAAGGTAAAAAAAATTTTAATTTTTTTTTGTAAGTGCAACACCCTTTTTTTAAAGCGACGCCATGGCTATCAAGACTTCATTGGAGTGCAAAGCCTCCAAGGATACCTACTTCATGCATCCCGGGAGGCTCTGGCTGCTCCTTCTGCACATGCCCGATATTTCAGGCATGGAGTGTGTAAAGTCTGCTTGTCAGATTCTGCAGCCTAACAACTCATTGCGTTCAATCCTTTAGATCTCCTAAATTGTTGGTTGTAATTACCTAAAAGTTTTAGGGTACACAGGGGACTCGTATAGCTACTAATAACCAACATTTACTTTTTTTAATTTCAAGAATTTCAAAATATGGGGATCATGAGTTTAAAAATTTGTAAAATTGGAAGATTTGGGTTGCTGTTTTGTAAGAAAGTGCACCTAGGAGCCCAAAATGGAAAATGCAAATTAGGGAGCCCCGGGGCCACTTACATAGTAAGAAGCATTGGGGTGGGCCCCCTAAAAATTTTACCTACCTTTCACCAAACTATAACTGTAATACTATGCTGCCCCTTCTGCTTCTGTTCTTTAAATCCCAATTTATCTGGAATGAGGAGGTGCAGGAAACTGAAAATGTAGATGCAAGTGTGGAACAGATGTATAAACCCCTAAAATTTCATCAGCATGGCATCATTAGAACATAAAAACCTCTGCCCATCAAACTGTCCGCTTCCCTACCTTGAACCCCAATTTCCCTAGAACAGAGAAGTGCAGGTAAACAGAATTAAAGGGGCAAGTGGGAGACACTTGTGGCTAACACCCCCAAACTTTCATCTCCATGGCATCATTACATAAAGTCTGCCCATCAAAACACGCTGCCCTGTTACCCATGACTTACCCTACCAGTACCTAAACCCCAATTTCGTTTTGATGGGCAGAGTTTTTTTTTGTTCTAATGATGCCATTGTGATAAAACTTTAGGGGGTGTTATCCACAGATGTTCCCCGCACATTTTCAGTTCACATTCACAGTTTCCTACACCTCCCCATTCCAGAGAAATTGGGTTTCCAGTGTTGTAAATGGGCAGTAATGTGTAACAGGGCAGTGCATTTGCCATAGTAATGAAATTTTAGTGTTGGGGGATTATCGAAAATTGCCCCCCCCTCGCACCTACATTTTCGGCTTTGTACACCCAACCATTCTTAGGGAAATTGGGGTTGCAAGAAGAGAAGCAGATGGGTAACATATTATGACAGCTATAGATTTGTGAGAGAAGTATAAATTTAGGGGCCCTAATTTGCATTTTTAATTTAGGACTCCAAGGCACACTTGCTTTTAATACTGCAACCCCAATGTTGTATTTTCACATGATTTTACGATTCTGATCCCCATATCAAGAAATTTGTGAAAGCTGGGGAGCTGCAATTGTGAATAGTGCTAACTATAAATGTTCACTGTGCACCCTGAAAATTACAAGTCATTATGACATACAGTTTAGGGGATATAAAGGTTTATACACAGAGAGCTGGAAGGCTGAGGAATGACATGCAGCATTTATACACACACTGCTCAGATGACGTCATTACACACACCCACTGGGCGAAGACATTGTTTGCAACAAGAAACATTGTGCAAACAATGTCTACGCCCAGTGGGCATGTGTATTGACGTCATCAGAGCAGTGTGCTGTGCTTTCCTCACTCCGCCCGACTCTAATCAGCTCTTATCAGCGGAAAACGGAGCGAGCAGAGCAGCCTCTGCGGTGTCTGTTCAGAGCTGCTGAAAATGTGCGGGGCGGTATAATCACAGCAGGTGGGCGGCCCACCCCCCAAAAATGGGCTGGGGAGAATTATGCCATAGTTTGTTAGCCTTCCTAACATTTTCACTGTGCAGTCGGTGAATTTGCTATATTCTTCTTCTCTTTGTTGCACAACCTGGAAACTTTTACTTTTTACTTTGAATTTGAGAAAGGTGTTGATCACATCACTTCACAACTTAGGTAAAACCTAAGTGTGAATATTAGGTGAGTAAAAGGCACTACCTGATTGCAGGCTATGGGTCAAATGCTAAAGAGGGGCTACAGGGAAAGAAATGTTGGTGTTTCTAGGAGATCAATCCTAGATGTCTGTATGAGAGAAAGTTATGCTACCTTTAGCCCTGTAACAAAAAGCTAAATATTGGTACATGAGTGACAAAGTAAGAAATGCTTTGGAACCATGAGACCTTGAAAGCCTTCAATGTTGGGAAAAGGGAAAGGGGCCAAGGAAGGTACCAACCAGAAAAACATGATAAGAGGTTCATGGTTCCTTATTCCCTCAGTTCCACACATATATTAAGGAGAAGAGCCCTTCGCTTGTTCTTTGACTTTAGCATCCATGGTCTACCAATTTGCTTAAGCTGTATTTCCCTCCTGAAGGAACAGAGACTTCTTTTTTTGATTGAATAGTAAAACTTTATTCATCACGAAAACAAAACTAATACAATCAGGGTACATTCATACATGGAATTGCGACGCAGTGCATGGTACACTACATTATAATCGCCCCCAACATACTCGCAAATAAATACATTCGATCCTGCACACTGCAGTGTGATGCCTGACTTGAGGTGCGAGGCAATGTCCCATCTCCCACATCTTGCATGACCCGCCATACCTTAACAGATTACAAGCATAACCTTTTTATTCAACAACTATACAATCCTAAAGAGCTCTTAGGCCCAAAGTTTTATTTGAGGTTTTACATACTTCTAAACATAATATTTACATACATCGTCAATAAAGACAGGTTGTGCAATGGGAAAAGGAGTGGGGTTGAGGGTGTGGGGAAGAACTCATAGGCCCAAAGGTTTATTAAGAGTTCTTTTAACCTATACATGGAGTGATTGGGGAAAGGGGGAGGGGGAATTTCAGACATCCTCTTCCTCTTACAAAAAGTCCATAAGGTGATAGTCTCTGAGCAGACTGAGGGCCAGTCTGTGACAGTCCTTGATGGGCATCCTCTCCCTCCGATGGATAAGGTGCTTCTTAGTGCACCAAATAGCGTCCTTAAAACAGTTCAAGTTCCTCTTCCGTGTATTCACCTTGGAACAGACCATACAACACAGGGCAGTATGTGATGAATGTCCTTGAGACGAATTGGCTCAGTTCCTGCCCCAAGGTCTTCAACACCGCTTCGGCGTATGGGCACTGCCTTGGGGCATCTTTCAGGATGCCCAGAATCCAGTCATTGATGGCCCTAAATAATGCATGGCCCTGATATCCCGGCTATCTCCTCTCATGCCCCAGTTTATTAGTCATTCTTTCCTATTTATACTTTAGCCATTGTCATTCTTGTCATTGTTTCTTATTTATACTTTAGTTGTTGTCACACAAAAGAAACTTAATGCGAATTACAGGACAATCACTCCTCACAATGTTGCTGCTCTATATTAAGTAAAAATGTGGTTGTTTTTTTTTTCTTGAAATACACTTTAAAAAAAAAGGGGGCTAAGCACCTCCCCTTCTGTCTTTACTGCCACAGAGGGATGTAGGAAGAAACTAGGACAATGCAGGAGCAAATCAAGGGCAGCTCTGGAGGGATTGAGGGATCTGCGGAAATAAAGATAAGTGAGGAAGCTCCTAGCTGCATGCATGATGACTTCTTCCTGAAGAAGACCCCCTGCTGGTGGCTGGTCAATGTTTATGGTAAACCAGGTATTCAGCGCCACCAGAAGGAGAAGTGGAATGTGGTATGCCTAATAATAATAGCCTTGTTCACACAATGGTTGGCAAAAGAGCCCCTGACAATTGCAAGTGACAGTCAGCCATTGTTGGCTACAGAGACCCTCTGTGGCATTTCAGAATATGGTATTGGATGCATCTATAATTGCAGAATAAGCTCAGCCTATGCAACAAAAGTACAAGGCCTTGGAGAAGGATAGAATGTTATGGATAGAAAGTTGTCAAATTAGACAAAAATGTGTTCATTATCTTTTGAAGGCTCCCCAGAGGTACACTTGAAACAAGAAGTCAGAGAAAATGGGGAATGGGGAATATGTTGCCTTTGAGTAAGGGTAAAATTAATAAAAAGGAAGAGGAGGGACTTTTTCAAGCTGGTTGTATGCATTTGCTATTTTGGGTTTGGTGTAGGCTAGGGTAAGGTAGTATCACAAGAAAGTTGGTTATAGTGGGTAGCTCAACCCAGGTTGCACCGAACCCCTTTAACCCCCTGGCGGTATTCCCGAGTGTGGCTCGGGGTGAAATTTCTTTACAGAAAACAGTACCTCCGAGCCACCCTTGAGGGAGAAATAAGGACTTACCTGGTCCCCACAAGTCCGCGACCTGCTCCCGCAATGCCAGCCCAGCATCTATGCCAACTTAGTGCTGTCAGGCCACCATCGGCCTCCCCCAGCTTCACATCCTAGCGTGTGAGTGTTGGAGACGCGAGAGTGTTGGAGACGGATACAGATACCAGCTGGGTATGCAACATGTGTGCGGCCTGGCAGCGTGGGGGATGGACCGGCGGGAAATTTAAAATTGGAAGTATTTTTACATGTCACATGTACCGATTTGACATGTAAGAATACAAAATAATCATACTGCTAGGGGGCTTAAGGGGCATTCACATAGTGAAGATTGGAAAATGGTTAGTTCCATTAGTTGAACCCCTGATTAATATATAGTATTTTCAAAGAAGAAGCCTTACAAATATAGGTAATTTATTCACCTGACCATTAGCCAAAGTTTTGTTTAGTTTTTTACACCTCTTTGAAATTTGCAGTAACATGAGGCAGCACTATGGTTAGGAAATGCTAATAGCATTCTTTCCAAATCATCTGGAGAATGGAAAGAACCAGCACCTGTTGGTTTGCCACTGGTAACGTAAGTTTTTCATTGACAACCCAACAGGCAAGTAACGTGTCTTGTTAATCCCATTGTAAACTATCTAAGCTGTATTTCTGTTAGATCAACAGAACTATTTGTGACAGTGTGCAACAATGTTCATATATCAACAGCTGACATAATGAATATATGTATTAACTGATCAAATGAACACAAAAATGTTTGCATTAGACCCCTTTAGGGGGTTACGAGCTGTTTTAAATGGTGCAAAAGTCTAACTGAATCTAGTTTCTTTTTACTTTTAACCATTGAAAGAATGTTTTTTTTTTCTGACAGGTAGTATAAATATAAATATATATATATATATATATACACTGTATATAATATTATATCATGTATGGCATAGGCTAGGACTGGAAGTGGCATGCTAGGACCTATAATGACAAAACTAACATTCAAGCAGAGGGACACTATAAAGAAATAAATTCATAAAAATAAAAACTTGCCCAGATAGGATAAAGAAGGGGGTTCCCTTTTATGCATCTACTTCTTAGCATCACATACTGACTAGCAATGAGTGGAATGCTTTAAGTGATAAAGACTCTTTATTGACTCCAATGCAATTTGCCAAAATGGCTTTAGTTTTTTGCCTAAGGAGGTAATAAAGCAAATGTGTTTCTTTACTGTGCAAGGGCAAAACACATGTTTGTTTTAAACTAACTGATTGTAGCAACACATGGAGTTCTTATTATAAAGTAGTAAATCTGACAATAACTGAAACATTCCACTGATGGAGAATCAATCACTGCTATTGAAAACATGTGGACCTGGAAGATTCTCCCCCAGAGAATGTTTTTTCCCCCCAAACAAAGCTTGATGATTTGCAAGCTAAAATGAACAATAGTCAGGAGACACTTTGCCATTCACCAAGTAGTATAACAACATCCAAGCAGTTAATAATTAGTAATTAATGCACAAGGCTTAGGTGCAGAATGCTACAAATATATTTGCAAATTATAAACTGGTGTATCATTCTTATATGTGGCCTGAAGACAAAGCTTCCCCCTTCCTCATTTAGCATCTAAATGGCAGCTTTGCAAAATTTTATCTGATTCCATACCAGCTAGTGGAACACACTTCTTTCTGGAATTTATTGGCTTGTTCTCTTTAACAGTATCAGGTACCTGGCCATTAATAAATTTCACACACAGGCAGGGCATCTATTGTTCACTAATTTATTGTGCAGGTTGCTGAGAAGGATGGAGGGTGAAACACATTAGAATTTGTAGTACTGCCTCTCCCTACTTGGGAGATGATGACTGCTCATTGATCTTATACTCCAAGTCCCCAGCTTCAGGACCAAGTTCCACTAAGCTCCTTATTGTATGTAGGTACAAACCTGCTGCCTTGGTTGGCCCATGTCTTAAACCTCATTGTGCAGCACTTATTATCAAAATAACTTTGATTCCAAATGCCCTTCAAACAGCCAAGCGAAAAAAGGAACTTAGTTTGTGGACACTTTATCCACTCTGTGCACAGCCCATCTAAAACTATTGCAACACCAACACAAGCTGTACTGTCCTCAAAAATTGTGCACTTGTACCATAACAGGGGGAAGAAAAGTAAATCTTTATTCTTTGGGTTTCCAGGAATCTCTCTCCACTTTGTTTGTCCCTAAAAAGCTGAAGCAGCAGGAAGCAAGCAATCAGGGTTTGTGCTGTGAAAAAAAAAAATCCAGGAATAGCGGAGAACAACAATGCTAGGGTTGCCACATTTTTTTCAGGGCCCTGGACATTGCAATGTACTGGGTGGGCCTTCCTATTCCATCCTGGAAAAACGTTTAAGTTTAACTTTTAAAAAAGTTTAAGCTTTACAGACTGGAGATCTGCTATAAGTAGCACAGAGCAGAATTGCAACAGGTAGGTTTCAAACAAGTCAAGAAGCTGTGTTACTTTTGTATGAAAAGCTGTTGATGCTGTTTGATTTATAATCTGGGGAATCCTCAGTAAAGACTGTACTACAGAAGACTGTAATAGGGATTCAGAGGACTCACCTGCCTCGTTAAGCTGATGTAAACTGTGTTTTTCATTTTGGTTTTGATACTTACTGAAGAAAGCTTTTTTGTTTTGTTTTAAAATAGACTAGTACTGTTAAAAAACTCATCTGTTTGCTTGCTGCAAAGGCTAAGCCCCTTTCATATCACACTGCATATTTAGCTGCTCACTTACTGTTCTGACCTATCCTGGTCAGTTGTTTGGCCACTTTATCCAAGCTCATACACACTCATTTTTATTGCCTATTTTTCTCAAACAATACAGTTCAATATGCATAATAGTTTAGATTGTCAGAATTTGTATGAAAACCAAAAACAAAATTGAACTTGTCACCTGTGTCAATACCATAGGTCAACAAAAAATTAGTTTGATAGTCATCAGAAACCACAGCAAACTTTTCTAAATCAGTTTTTCAAACAGATTTCAGATCTGTTTTCAGTTTGTTCTTAACACATACAGTTCCTCAGTTATAGGTACTATTATACTTAACATTGTATATGCATGTATTTTGTACTAAAGCGTAAGCACCATTGAAGTGAATGCTAAAACATCTTCAGTGTGAAGTAAAATAAGGCACACTGTGGTATATATCTACTGAACAGTGTCAGTCAGGTACCATTGTTTTTTCAGAAATGCTTAGAGTATGATTTTCTTGTGTACTGTTTGTCTGGATTGTTGCTGTACAGCATCCAGCAGGAGTCAGCCACCATGCTTTCATTCCAGAAACCTTTGTAGCGGTGCTCCATTAACTGAAAATGTGAAAATGTTCTCCTTGTTCGTCACTCACCATACCAAGATTTTCCAGGAAGAATTCTAAATGTGAGTGCAGGAAATGTATTTTTAATGACATGCGACAACCCAGTTTCTGGTATGAATCAAGCAGATTCTGAACGCCTTCCTTGTATGCAGGAGACTTATGGTTGCCCAGGAAATTTTCTCACAGCCACTTGAATGCATTCCAAGCTTTTAGCTCAGCTTCTGAGAGAGATTGTTTGAAAACATCATCCTGCAAAACAGGCTTGATCTGTGGCCCTATAAATATTCCTTCCTTCATTTTTGCAGTGCCTATGTTTAGAAACTTCTCAGCAAGGTACTGAAAACCCATGGAGTTTGATTTACCCAAGGTTCTTCATCAAGCCTAACTTTATATGGAGAGGAGGCAGAAATTTTTTATGCGGATCAACCAAAGGCAGAAACTTGACACTGCTTGGGCCTATAGGTATCTATTGGTAGCCAATCACGCTTGACATAATAGTCTCCCGAAGATTGGCTGTCCCACAGTCATAGGAAACAGCAATATTTTGTGAATCCTCCTTGCCTTCCCATCAGCAATACAATGATGTTTAGATCCCCCCAGATGTTCCACTGGTGTGTTTTATACTGGATTGCGTCAAGTAGTAACTTCATGCTGTCATAGGACTCCTTTAGGGTAATGAAATGGGCAATCGGTAAACTTGGTTTGGAATTACCATTATGCAGTAAGACTGCTTTCAAGCTTCTTTTGGAGGGATAAATGAAGTTAGGCCATTCAGATGGAACATGCACTTGTAACAAACTGTAAAAGAGTGCATTTATATCATGACAGTAGCACAGTGAGCCATCACTAGTGAAGAACGTTGTCAAGTTATGATTTCGTTTTCTGTAGTGAGTTACAGTTACACCCTTTGCAAGCAAGTGCTTCTTTTTAAGCCTTGAAGCAAGAAGTTCTGCTTTGTCTTTGGAGCGATTTAGATCACAAACGAAATCATTCAGCTCTGCTTGTGTAAAGGTCTCTGGTTCTGAATCTTCATCCGCCAAGTAGTCAGGATCAGATGATTCGGGGATGTAAGTGGCTGCAACTCCAGCGCATTCCACATCACCTTCTTTAGAAGCAAGTCCAACATGTGGCAATGCCTAAACTGGCATTGAATCTTCATGGGGAACAGGCCTAATTGCAGAATTGAGGCAGGGATATACAATTTTGTGCTTAGTTTTACCTGAGAATCCACTTTTGTTGGCACAGCAGATTTGAAATCTGCATCAAAAAAGCCCAATTAAAATATATCTGATGAAAATGACACGTTGACCTGTGTAATAGGAAAAAAAATATGGCTGGTATTTTCACAGAAAAGGTACTAACATACAAAGTCAGATTATTAGCTGTAGTTTACCAGAGATGCTGCTTTTATTATGTATGGATACAAAAATCAATACCTGGACACAAGTTTTAAAACATAGGCTTCTGGGACTAGAACAATTTTTAAATAGTTTCCCAGTATACTATTACACTAGACCAGCTTCCATCTTGTTAACATGACGAAAGCCTTTAAATTATTTTCAAATCTTGGGGAAAATTGTTACAGTCAAAAGGATTATTGGTGTCACTTAAATTGACTGAGCACACATTTCTCATTGCTCAAGGGATCCTTATTAACCTCTGGAAGAGCCCCGGGTTCCACAGAACCCTGGTTGAGAAACATAGCACTTGAGAGTTCAACTTCAAAGACTCCAAAATCAATCATCTGTACACAAAAATGTTACTTGTAAAATGCAACTATTGGTACATTTTAAATATATACAGTAGGTAATGGTGTCCTCAAACAGGCCTCTAGAAATAGCTAGTGAATGTGTTTTCCTAAAATTATTTGTCAAAATAGACCTGTTTTCGGTTCAATCTAATGGCAAAGGTTTGAACTGTTGAAACCTCGTTGACATTTTATTGAAAATGAAATCTTAATGAATGTATTTAAGTAATTTTCATAGGTCTACACCTAAAAATATGCTAAATAGTATTGAGATTTTTGTATGTAGCGTAGGGATTAGTGTCAAAAGGGGTACATACAAACAGAGTTTATGCAGCACTCCTCTGACTCCTCTCCTAGAGTTCCCGCTTTATTTACCAATACATTTACTTTCTGGTCATTTACCTAATCAGTGTTGCTTCAGTTATTGTTTTATAACTTAAATTTAATGATGTATTGTGTATAAGGATAACGAGAACCTAATTTGGTTTGGAAAGTGTAACAATTTTAGGATTAAGTACAGTACAGAAGCACATAAATCTCTTGACATGTAATCAGCTCAGGAAAATATGTATTCTGAATAGTTTTTAAGTGTTAATTTACTTTGTATATTGTCTGTGCATTACTTTATTATAAAAAAAAATACATGTGACAGGAGTCAGGAAGTAAGACAGGACTTAATCAATGTATTGTTACTCCACAATTACTTAAAAAAAATCCTCTAACAATAGGGACAGAGACAGATCTCCCAGGGTATGGGGAATTTCTTTTACATTAACATTATGATTTCTTTGTTGGTGGAGAAATAATGTATTATCTGCATGAAAACAAAGGCAAACTAAAGAAATCTAAAAGTTATATATATGTAAAACATTACTGACTGCAAGCATAATTTATATATTGTAATCTAAAAAAAGGTTTTACTTTACCAATATTTGTATAACATGCTATTTGCATATTCTGCTCTATCAACAAAAGACTTTCATTAGTTTAAATCATGTTCAATTTATCTTTAAAGCTGACATCCTAAAAGGGTTCTAAGAAGCAAAGGAACTTAAACAAAAAAGTAATCTAATTCAGACCCTAAACATGAAAGATAATGAGATTACTATGAATTGATCTAAATATTACTTAAAATAATTAGAAATGATTTTTTTCATGGTATACCGTTTAATTAAGTTAAGCTGCTTTTTATGATTCTTTAAAAAGCAAATGAGTTATTGCTTTTTAGAATATTTGCTTGTTGTTTATGACCTTCAGTGCATAATATATCAGTACTGGCAAGCATGCCAATTATTTAGCTTTTCAAAGCTTTCTGTTTTCTTTGTGTATATGTGGCTGTATTTCTTTTGCCTCTCAGCATAAACAGCGACAGGCTGAAGGCAGTTTGATTACATTTTAGCATTACATGCATGCAATACTGAGCTAAAGAGTTTTCAAGGGAAAAAAAACAACAATGACAATGAATGTGATGTGTTTGTATTTATAGCAATAGTTATTTGATTCTTAAAGTGTATGCTACACTTGTCAGTGCATTAATATTTTAAAGTAAAAAATCAGGTGCAAGTACATTGAGCAATATTAGTGTCATACAATGTTCATTATAATATGATACATTAAAGATAATGCAAAGGTACTGTTTGCTATTATTAATTTTGTATTGATTTGTAAGCTGAATAAAGGTGAATGCATGAAAATACACAGGTAAAATAATATATTAGTAGGTAATATCAATAAATGTATGTGGTTACATTTAAATCCATATATATATATTATTTTTATGATAATATATATTAAATCAAAACATACTTGCTTGAAAATAACTTGTGATGGTCACACTTTAAAATATTGTACCATTTTTCCTGATAATATACTGCATACAGATTTTTAGACATTAGAGGAACACTTGAGTGACCCTTGGTATACTATCAAGCACAATAATGTAGTACAAGCCATTCATAGGTTGTGCTACTGTATAATCAAAATTATGGTTGTATACAGTTCTGAACATTGCTCAGTATTTCTTTACAGTTTTCTGTTTATAATTAGGAACCAAGCATTATCCTAAACTGGAGGTACTTAATATAAACACACTTGCTTACCAAAGTAAATGTAACAACAAAATCTAAAGTTGGCAAAAAGTTGAAACAATCTACAGTAAAATAATTTTTTTTAACAATTTCCTAATCCAGAATTGATTCAAGATCAGTGCCTTTGAAAAATTTCCCTCTCCTGATCTACCAACTACAATGCACATTATCTAGCTACCGACATACATATAGTGCAGTGTCAGGTAAGTGGAAATTGTCATCACCACAATTACAGTAGTTATCCAAATGTGCCAATTTTGCACTTCCAAAAAATCTCAATATAATACTCTCCTATTATAAACCCAAACATTGCAAATCTATGTCTACTAGAGTAATCATTCTAAAAACGATGTTTGTTTAAAAAGTTAAATAAACATGGATTATGTAATTGGTATAACAGTGCTTCTACTCTGTATACTATGCTGTATCATATAAACATATAAATGTGGTATGATTTTAAACTAATTTAAACTCATTTATGCTAAATCTACCCATTTTTTGTCGGTTTGCACTATTATAGAGATATTATAGAGATGTTATAGAGATAATAAAATTAATACCAGCATTCCAGTGATGACTTATGATTCAAAACAGTGTCTTTAAAACACGATTGAGACCACAAGCTCAAAAAAATTTTCTTCTGTCAATTTAATGTTAACCTTCCTAGCAGTCTAATTACAACCAAATTTTCATGCAAAAAGTGGTACAATTTTATGCATGGAAATTTTTCATTTTTCATTGCAGGCAGTAATTCTTAGGCATACCTCACTGATGTTTAATAAATGTAATATTAAACATTGGATAACAAAACACACACAAAAAAAAAAAATTAAACATGTAATGTAACTGTATAGTAGCAAATATAATACATAAATATAATAATTATATATATATTATATGAATATTTCTTTGTATTGGGCTCAATACAGCTATTTTAGGGATTACCGCTAGGGGGGTTGCCTGGTTAAAAACATTACCAGGCAACTACAGACCGCTTAGTTTACCATTCATAGTTGGAAAAGTCCTAGAGAGTTTGATAAAGAACCACATAAAGGAGTTTCTGCTAGAAAATAAAATTATAAGTGATAGTCAACATTGCTTCAAGAAATACAGAGGTTGTCAAACACATTTACTCTCTTTTTATGAGGAAGTAAGTAAACAGACAGTGGAATAGCAGTTTATATAGTGTACTTGGACTTTGCTAAATAATTTAACACAGTACCACACAGGCGGTTAATACGTAAGTTGGGGTCATTAGGTTTAGAAAAGTCTGTCAGTAAATGGATAGAGAACTGGCTTAAAGATCGCATCCAGAGAGTTGTAATTAATGATTAACCACCTGGGCGTTACACTGATGTCTAGATTTCTGTACCAAAAGCGGTACACTGTTTTTCATGAAATTTTTTACAGAAAAATGTCCGAACAAGGGTCTAGTAGATATCATGAATATAAAAAAAGTTTGAAACACACAATCATGTAAAAAAAAAAAAATTACTTTTAATAAAATTAAATAAAAAACACAAAAATCAGCTTAAACAAGAATACATAAATAAATTAAAAATACTGAAAATGCAATAATTCAGTAAACTGTATAGTAATATATTTTTCTAAAACAACTCCCTAGTGTCCAACGTCACATACCTATAGACAAAACCACATAAATATATTTTGTATTATTTTGTATTGGATTGGATACAGGACTTTGTATTGAATCCAATACAAAATATTTGAATTTCCCGCTACGACCCCATCGACGGGTGCATGCACGGACATCATCAGGAATCGCTGAGGGATGCGTACGCGAACGCCTGGTGCTCTAATTCTTTCCAAACTTTTGTACTTCAATGCAAAAAGTGGTTAATTTTTTGCATGGAAATTTATTTGAGATTGTAGGCTATAATTCACCGAATTACTCAATAAGCACTTATAATTCACTGAATTACTGCATTACTCACCAAAATATGTCCAAAATTTTATAAATTTAATAATAAATTTTTTTTTTATAAAACATAAAAAAAAAAATCTTTAAAAAAAAAAATAGTGTATAATGTAATGTAATTGTACAGCAGCTTATAAAATATATATATGTATATAATACAATTATATATATTATATAAAGATTTCTTTGTATTGGACTCAATACAGCTTTTTTGTATCGAGTTCAATACAAAGTTATTTGAATTTCCCGCCCCGCCTCCCGCACCGACGCATGCATCGACGTCACCGGGAAACCCCGGAGATCGTCAATGCACTCGCCGGGAGAAGAAGGAAGAGGACAGACGTGTCCGGAGGAGCTGCGGGGACTGGGTAAGTATATTCTTACAGTTGTAATCCGATTGTAATCCGATTGTCAATACAATGACAATTGGATTGCAATATAGCGTTTGTTTATATTTTTCAACACCTGAGAAATGTTCGGGTTTAACATTTTTTCCAAGTGCTTTTACCCCGAACCAAGGTCGGGTTTAACGGCCAGGTAGTTAATACTCTGAATGGTCTAAGGGTATTGGTGGTGTACCCCAGGGTTTAGTGTTGGGACCTTTACTGTTTAACATCTTTATAAATGATATAGAGTTTGGGATCAAAAGTACCATTTCTCTGTTTGCAGATGACACCAATCTATGTAATGGAATTGAGTCCATACAGGATGTCTATAATGTACAAGCAGACCTGGATGTACTGTTTGATTGGGCAGCCAAGTGGCAAATTACATTTAATATAGATAAATGTAAAGTTATGCACATGGGGGTTAACAACATGCATGCTTCATACTGTCTAGGGGGAATACATTTGGGAGAGTCAGAAATGGAAAAGGATCTGGGGGTTCTGGTAGATCATAGACTTAATAACAGCATGCAATGCTAGTAAAGTACTTTCTTGTATTAAAAGAGTATTAGACTGCAGAGATCGACACATAATACCGCCCCTGTACAAAGGATTGGTCAGACCACATCTGGAATATGCAGTCCAGTTTTGGGCACCAGGTCAGAGAGTGCAGAAAAGGGCAACTAAACCAATAAAAGGAATGGAGGAACTTGGCTATGAGGAACGATTACCTGAACTGAATATATTCTCCATTGAGAAGAGACGTATAAGGGGGGATATGATCACCCTGTAAAAAAAATGTAAAAATGGTCCATATAGAAAGCTCTCCTCCCAATTATTCACTTTGAGATCATTACAAAGAAAAAGAGGGCACTCTTTGCGTCTGGAGGAAAAGAAGTTTAAGTTCTGGATAAGGAAGGGATTCTTCACTGTAAGGTCTGTGAAAATGTGGAATCTTCTCCCTCAGGAAGTAGTTTCAGCAACTACTAAAGATTACTTTAAAAAAAAGCTTGATGCTTTTCTAGAAACAAAGAATATAACTGGGTATTAAGGCTTTAAAGTAAAGATAACAGAGACTGTTGATCCATGGAACATCTGATTGCCTCATGGAATCAGGAAGGAATTTTTTTCCAAAGCAAATTGTACCAGGGTTTTTTTGCCTTCCTCTGGACAAACTATGTATATAGTATATAATATAGGGTTTTATATCTGGGATATGTTTATTTCCCCAGTGGTTGAACTTGATGAACTTATGTCTTTTTTCAACCTAACCTATGTAAACTACTATGTAACAATTGTTTCCTTCTGGATAAATAATGCTTTTCCATCTCAGTGGTTACAGTAAACCTGTCAATTGCCCCATGACAGGAACTACCAATTAGTCTCTACCTCAGTTGAAGGATTAATCCATTTAGAAAACAACTCAGCATTCCTTCCCTCCATTAGTGTGTGTTTAGAACTGTATTCTATACCCACACAACCTTTCAGAATTCTCTGGGTGTGTCAGGGCACAGAAGCGTCAGTGCAGAATAAATATTCGCCATCCCCAATATTAGATTCTTTTTTTCAGTTGTTGATCTTTGTCATTTCTTTTGTCTTCCATAATTCCTTATTTTTGGTTTTGGTTTTTCACAAAATATACTAATTGGAGACTGCTGCATTTTCTACAAATGATCATTCCCTTGTTGCAGAATTTTGCAGACAAAGTGATCATTTTGGGATTTTATTATCCCACTGAATCCAATTAAAAATACTTCAAATGCTCCTCCATCTCCTACAGAATACTTTGCAAAATGAAGCTATTGTTACGATCCCTTCAACTAGTTGACACCAGACCAGCTCTCTCCTCACTAGATCGAGACTGAACATTCTTCTTGACCATTCATAATAAATATTCACGCATTGAATATTTCTTTCTCCCCGACCTGACCTACCAAAAATATGCAGGGCTGATATCAGAACCCAGATACATTCTGATCATGCCCCCATCCCTATTTCTATTACCTTGGCCCTGTCTCAATATAAAACATGAAATTGGCACCCCAAATTCTACCTTTTTAAATGACAAACCCACCAGCACACACATTGAATAGACCTGCAAAGGCCCTTTTCTAAGAGAACAACACGTCATAGATGTTGAGTTTGTGAGAAGCACATAAAAGCACCCTAAATGCACAAGGCAAAAACGTATTAGATTAGGTGCTGATAGGAAATGGGAGAGAGAGCAGAAGCCTTAGGCTCTAGCTGAGAAGGCTGCACAGTTGCTTCATAAACAATCTCTGGCTAGTTCAGGGAGAAAGCATTAAAAGTGGTCGATATTTCACTAGGGCTTTAAAGGAAGCCAAGTTTACCTCATACATCTAAAAGTTACTTAATCAGTCAGGCTAAATGGTCTACAGTATATGGTTAGCCAGATTACTGCCCAATTTCAGACCTTTACAGATCGATACAACCTCTGTCCTTAATGAGCTGGAGGTGAAGAATTTGAAGTTAGACAACTTGAAGTCTGAGGTAGTATCGTCAAAATTGCATCAGGAGGTGGAATTGGGACACATTGGGGATACTTCGTAAAACCGCTGGTAACTGGGTTGGGTATTTTCCTGTTAGGTTTGGTACCAAAAACCCAAATAAGTTTTGGCTCTTCCACCATTTTTTTCTACCTGGTGGAGGGCTCAGTATACGGAGCTATTGATCCGGAGCTGTGTTCAGTGTCCTACATTTTGTTTGATTGCGCTCTGAAGTGGGTGCGGAAGTACAGGTGAGGGATGCTGCTAGCAAAGGCGGACATAGAGTTGGCCTTCCAGTTCCTGCAGGTTCATTATGAAAGCCAACATTTCTTGGGATGTTGGTGGCAGGGGGCCTATTACATGGATTGCTTCTTGCCCATACTTGTCCTGCGCATTATTTGAGACTGAAGCTGACTGGTTTGATTTTTTTTTTTTCTATTGCTTGGGGTTAAAGATGTTACTAAGGTGTATGTTTTTGATTCACAAGGATGGGTGAGCATTGTCCAGGTATCAGTTTTTGACAGTTTTTCAAAAATGTTTACAATTTGGCATGTGGGGTGTCATTTGAGAGGTAGTGTTGTGGTGTTTTGATATCTGCTTACGTTGCTCCTGTTTTAGGTGGTAATCCAGGTGTGGATAGGGGGTATTCTTTTGTGCGTTGAGGAGCCAGGACAGCTGCATTGCGGCCAGGTAGCTTGGCATCCCCTAGTCTGAAGGTGTGGTGCAGTGGATCAGAAATCCTGGCATACAGTGGCTCAGGATGCTTGCTGAAATACATATGTTTGTGCGTTTGGATAGACATCCAGATGTGGTGGAGTTACATGTGGGGGGTAATGAGTTTGGGGTTTGGACAAAGGGAAGTGACGCAGGATATTAAGTGGGGTTTTCTCAGGTTGTGCACTGCTTTTTCGAGCCTAGTAATTGTGTGGTCCAATCTGTTGGCTAGGTTGCAGTGGAGGACAGCATGGTCTGTGGCTCGATTGAATAAGGCCAGGGTCAAGCTGAAAAAGTAGGTGGGTAGGTTTGTGGTGAGGGATGGAGGCTTGGTGGTTAGACACCATGAGGTGGAGACTAGTATGTTTTGGGGCAGGATGGTGTGCATTTAAACGATGTGGGAATGGATTTGTGGGGTTCAGCGAGCCTTGATGTTATATAAGAGCACACAAGGGGGGGGGGGCTCACTTGTGTCTTTTAAGGTCCTCCAGGGTAGTCTGTTTTTGGTGGTGTTATCGGTGGGATTGGGCGTTCCCAAGCTGGGTGTTACGGCGATGGGGAGAAATATTATCCATTTTGGCACAGGACCGACAACCAGAAAAAACTATTGGCAGTGTTTTGGCCCCTATAAATGGGATTGTGAATTTGTCATTATTGTCATTATTATATGGGTAATGTATGTTATTGGAAGGCTATTTAAGATGTTATTTATGTTAAATGATAACCTTTGTTAGGAATTTGTTAATAAAAGGCCTGTGGGTCATTTTACTATAGAAGTAGTGTTGTTTTATATGGTATTTTGGGGTTTTTATGAGTTAAATGTGGAGGACTGGCGTCCTGCAATCAAGCATTCTCCTGTCTACAGATGCCGGAAAGGCATTCTATAGAGTTGATTGGATCTATATGTTCGAAACCATATGTTTTGTAGGTTTACACCCCTCGATGATTGCTTGGATACAGTCACTCTACCATGCCCCAGTTGCAAAAGTAAAAGTGAATGGCACCTTCTCGGCCCATGTCCACTTAGAGAATAGGATGCGACAGGGGTGTCCCTTGTCCCCAATTCTATTTATATTGACCTTTGAACCCCTCATTAGGAATGTCAACAGGAACTAATCTGATGGTGGAATATGAGACCTTTAAAAGGATATCAAACTTGAAGCTGCTCTGGGACCGTCTGTCCCCCAACATCGGGCTCAATTGTTAAGAGAGGCCTTCCCCCTTCCATTGGATAGTGGACAAATTGTCGTATTTAAGGAATCAAGCTGACAACCTTACACTAAGACCGATTCAGCCAGAATGTTTTACCTCTGTTGAGAGCTATTTCTAGGGAAGTCTTGAGAAAATGATCCGGACACCCTTTCTTTTGGTTTGAAAAAGCAGCGATCATTAAAATGAACATACTCCTAAGACTACTTTATGTTTTGAGAACCCTACCTACCAAGATACCGGGTATTTTCGTAGGTTGCAGTCGTTTCTAAACCCATTTATCTGGAACAATAGGCACCCCTGAATTAGCAATGGGTATTTAACTAAACCTAAGGTATGCGGGGGTTTGGGATTCCCTGATAAGTAATACTTTATACATTGCAGGTATTTAAACAGGTTATGCAAATTTTATTAACCCCTCTGTCCCCCTTTGATAAAATTTGTCTGGCTAGCATCCCGCTGGAACGCACAACTTTCCTTATGTACAAGTTTCTAAATGAAGTATGCTTTCAAACTGGGAAGCCACTCTGGGCAGATATTTTTCGGTTACTCAATGGGAAGATGCATGTCAGCTGGCACTCAAATGCTCCATGAATACTCTGTGAAACAATGTGCAGTTCCAGATGTATATGTACCTTACAGATAGTGGTTGGAGACAACCCCCCACAACAACCATCTTATGTTCCCATACTCTTGGTTTTGGCCCCTTTTATTTAACTTATTCCTTATTTATTTAACATTGCTATTGTCTTAATGTTGTTGTTTAGTTAGAATTTTTACAAACACAGCATTTTGTTTATTTGCTATAAAAAGATTAAAAGTGTGAAAAAAATTTGAAACTCTTTCATTCATAAAAAAGGTGGTTAAGTAATGTGAGCATGGTTTGTTAAAAGCTGAAAAGTTGCTTGCCATGTCCTAAATGCCAATGAACAAGTGAAAATGTTAGATTTCACTTAGAGTTTGGGAAAACAAAGGATATACATTCTGATATATGACGTTTTTTTTATGGGTCAGTGTTAAAGACATTTTTATTTTTTATATTTTAAAAAAACAAACAAAAAATTTTGTATTATATCATCAACATGAGTTGTGGTAATGTACAATAAAATCTATGAGCCAGCAAGTATGATTGATTGCCAAGGGCAGAATGCCAGACCCTAGCCTAGTTTATTTTGTGAACTGTAGATTTAGATATCCTTACAAGCCACAGAGATATTGATTTGATATACACTAGATGGCTCTTTATGCTCTCTGGGAAATTTATTGTGCAGAGTCAGAACTTAGACAGATGGGAAAAGCAGCTCTTTAAATTGAAGAGGGCTATCATTGTTTGACTCCTGGGTCATTTAGGTTACCAAGTGGCCTGAGTGTGGCTAGATCGAAGTAGGCCTTAGGGATTAATGCTCATCAGTTTTGAATGTCATATCCCTTCACTGGACAAGAGTTATTGCTAATAAGGTCTTGCTAGGGCCTATGACATTTTTGCTGCACTATACATTAACCAGTATAACCCTTTCTTTATGTCATACTAGTTTAAATTACATTAGAGCAAAACTTTTGCTCTCTACTTGCATTATTTAATGACCAACAATAAAATACTACCTTTAGCGATCCATACTCATAATATTATTATTTACCAGGGCAAAAAAAATGAAAGAGCAAATTATTATTTTTAAATTTGGAGGAAAAAGAAAACAGCAGGGTTTTGTTTTTGCAAAACAAATATAATAAACATATATTAATAATTACTTGTAAAGAGAGAAGGGTTACCAGCTAGGGGTATCTGAATAATCAGTTACTAGTAGTTAAGCCAAGCCTTAAATTTGCATATTCAATTAAGGAGGATAGGAAAAGAGAGGCTTTTGTGGCTAGAATTTAAGCAGGTAAAAGCATGACATTTATTTGATATCCTAAATTATAACATAAATTATAAATTCTAAACAATATTCACAACATAAATCAAAGTTCTTTGCTTACATACAGTTTACTGGACTCATTGTTTAGGCACAATCTGAGACCAGAATGTCATTTATTGTACGTTTAAGATAAATCTCCTTGCCTGACGCGTTTTGCCTCTTTGGCTTCCTCAGGGAATGGGGAAATTTACACTAATGATACATCATATAGAGAATAATAAATACATATTAATGGTGCATACTTAAAATACAATCAATAACCTAATATCGCTTCAGGTGCAGTACATATACATCCTAGTCAGTTGTATCAGGGTGCAGTACATATACATCTTAATCAAATGATGAATGTTTTAGGAACATGCCTAAAAAGATGACAAAGGTATTCCAAGATATACAATAGTATGGTATTTAGTATTGAATACTGTATATAATGGAATGTGTACGTAATCATGTTTCAATAAACTTCAATTAACAAAAAGTATGTTAAGTATTGTATATATTACATATGTTAGGAGTATTGGTATGATAGAAATGACACAGATATAAAATAAAAATAATTGGTGGGTTTCCCAACATGTGAAGATCTAACACAGAAAAAGAATTATAGTATTAATGGTGTTGGTGATCGTAATGATTCTAATAAAATGGTACTACTTACTTAATTCCTTACATTGGTGAGACTATGTTTTCACTGCTGGATTGTTTACTGATGAAAATGTGGTCAACTGGGATATATACAAAAACGTATTTGTGTTTACATCTACATTTATACATATGTTTATAACCAAATATTGTCTATATACTGTACAATAGCAAATAGCCAATAGTCATAAGAGTCCATGGTAGGTGATAAAGATAAAGATGAAGTTGTATCTGTGTGTTATTTATCCACATCGATGCCAATGTATCATTGTTATATACGGCCACTCTAATATGTGTTTGAAGAAGTGAGAACTAGTTCAAAGGGTGAGCAGGGTTATTGTTCATGTCTAGGACTATAAGAAAGGTGTAACCCCCCCCTAGCATTCTAATTCTGTAAGTTTTTGGATGCAAAAAGTGATCCTATTTTTTTTGCATAGAAATTTTTGTTTATATTGTGAGGCTGTAATTCTTAGGATTACCTTCACATGTTGGGTATAAAAATTATATTTATTTATTATAATATAATCATAAATAATAATATTATAAATAATTATAAATCATGATTATACAAAAAATAGGAAATAATAGACCACAACAATATAATTTATCAAAAAAACAAAAAACTAATTTATCAAACATTTCTCACTGAAATTTGTCCAAACAAGGGTGCAATATTATTGATAAATAAAATTATAAATTAAATGTAGATTTTAAAGAAAAAAAAGCATCTGGGTTGACAATGGTAACAGCATGACATCTAGGTCTATTCATAGCCACTGATGGTGTTTGGTGGTTCTTGACTATGGATTCTGATATTTGCAAAATGAAGTCTGAATGATTTACAGGGTTCTGACTATTTTTTTCTGTACAGAATGTAGGCATTCCATAAGCACTGCTTAACTAGATGCCTAAAAATCTTCTTCTAGTACTTCCTTTGCTGTTTACCCATTGCTGGGTAGAATGTCATAGCTTCGTCAGCTGTCGACACCTCCCATAGTGTTGTGTTGTAGTCCATCACCACCTGTGGCTTCATCACTTCTTTCCCATATTTTGTGTGTACCGGAACAGTGAAAGCATTATGGACCATACTCAGGCACACATCTTTTTTGTCATGCCATCTCAGGGTTATCTTCTTGCCTTTCTGCCAGGCAACAATTTCTCCTGTCTTCAGCTTCCTTTATGCAAACATTGATGGCAGGTTGCGCCGGTTAGCCTGAAGGGTTCCATAGGCATCTGTTCTGTGTTGCAGAAGTAACTCATAAAGCTCAGGAGAGGTGTAGAAATTGTCAGTTGTGACACAATACCCCTGACCTAGCAATGGCTCAATGAGGGATAGCACTGAAGATGTTGCCAATCTATAATGGATTTATCTGGGGTTGAACTGTGTCTCTTTTCCAGTGTACAGTACTGTATTCCATATGTAGCCAGATGAGGATTTGCACTGCATATACGTTTTCACGCCAAATCGTGCCCTCTTTGACACAATGTACTGCACCCAGCTGAGCCTCCCCTTGTAAGCCATTAGACTTTCATCAATACTGATGTCTCTGTCTGGAACATAGGTCTCCTGGAAATTTTTTAGAACCATTTGAGAAACTTTCCGAGTTTTGATGCAGGATGGGTAGTCTCATCAAATTCTTCATTGTTTGCGAGGTGCAGGTACTTCATGATGAGGGAAAATCGGTATTGTGGCATGAATGTGCCAAAAAATGGAGTGGCAAGCATTTTGTTCTTGGACCAGTACCACTTCTGCACGGGTTTGCCCACAACTCCCTGCAGGATCACCAAGCCCAAAAACAGCCAAATGTCTGCAATGCGCCTGGGCACACAAACCACAGCCAACTCCAAGAATCCTTTTATCAAGCTTTATTGTCGTCATAAAAGAAGGCAAAGGTCATTCACAGATGATCAGTCTGATAATCGTGTTACAGAAGGATAAGGCAAGGCAGGTCAGAAATAATCCGAGGTCAGGGCAGGCAGCAGGCAAGAGTAGTCAAAAACAATCCAAGGTCAGGGCAGGCGGAGTTCAGGCAGAATTTGATATCAGACCGGGTCGCTATTAGTAATGACACAACAGACGTTAGTATGAACTAACACAGAAAACGCACCCAAGCTTACTGTACACACAGAGGTTTATAGCAGGCGATGGTGTCCAGGACAGGTTCTCCTTAAATGGCCAGAGGGCCCAATGACCTTGCGCCACCTTGACCATTTGATGGAAATCTTGGAGGTGCTGACTGGTCCGCATCAAGGTCAATGGAGCATCAAATGCTCACAGCACTGACCTCAGGTTCAGAATCGTCGCTCAGTTCACTTTCGCTGTCTGATGACAAATTTCCTGGTGAATCACTATTGCTCGATTCAACAAGGGGCTCCAAATCGCTATCGCTGCTTTCAAGTTCCTACAAAACAACACTTGTGCTGATGAGATGCCTTTTGAATGCCATGTGGTCGAGTTTCCAGTAATCAGTCAGGAACAATCAAAGTCAAAGACAAAGTGATCAAATGATACATTCAGGAAGTGATTTATAAGCCACAAAAAGTTCAACAAGGGCCAAATCAAGGTCAGGGCTAGTAGTGGGCAAAATGTAAATCAGGGCACTGGGCAATGATGCTTGGTGAACTAAAATGTGTATTTATAATTTTATCATATGTTTTTATCTGTATTTTACTGTAAAAAATATTTAAAAGCAGATTACATAGTAATCTGCTTTTAAATTTCTTGGCACCAGAATCCATCACTCCACTGCATCACCCGGAAGATGTCACATCTTCCCAGGTGATGCAATGGGGATATCCCGCCCTGCCTCACCCTTTAGATCCACCAACGGCTATTGGTGCTTGCATCATCAGGAGGATGCGAGCATCACATCTTCTGGATGATGCGATCAGCAATAGTAAATTCCGGGGGTGATGCCAGCGGCCGGGACCCAGGTGGCATTTAAAAGCAGATTACTCGGTAATCTGCTTTTA